>NC_059196.1:17621343-17944558 GCF_020615455.1 Coregonus clupeaformis | reverse complement strand
TTGTGTATTTTTGGAGTTTACTGCCAGGACCCAGGTCTGGCAGTATTGCTCTAGCAGGTCCAGGCTCTGTGTGCTGTAGGTGACAGCAGCCACAGGTCATCTGCGAAGAGCAGGCATTTAACCTCTGAATTGTGGAGACTTAGACCAGGGGCTGAGGATTTTTCTAGAATAGTGGCCAATTCTTTGATGTAAATATTGAAGAACGCGAGGCTGATATTGCAACCCTGTCGAAGGCCTCGCCCCTGGTTAAGGAATTCTCGTATTTTCTTGCTAATTTTGATACTACACGTATTGCCAGTCAGGTTTAATTATGTAATATGTTTTACCCCCTACACCACTTTCATTAACTTTGTAGAACAGTCCTATATGCCAAAATATAATCAAATGCTTTTTGGAAGTCAATAAAGCAAGCATACATTTATTTATTTTTTGGGGGGGACATGTTTATTTATCAAGGTGTGTAGGGTGGAAATATGATCAGTCGTGCGATGTTTTGGTATAAATCTAATTAGACTTTTACTCAAGACATTGTGCTTATTAAGGAAGTTTAGAACTTACATTTATAATACTTCTCTCTCTCTCTCTCTCTCTCCCTCGCTCTCTCTCTCTCTCTCTCTCTCTCTCTCTCTCTCTCTCTCTCTCTCTCTCTCTCTCTCTCTCTCTCTCTCTCTCTCTCTCTCTCTCTCTCTCTCTCTCTCTCTCTCTCTCTCTCTCTCTCTCTCTCTCCCTATCTCCCTCTCTCTCTCTCTCTCTCTCTCTCTCTCTCTCTCTCTCTCTCTCTCTCTCTCTCTCTCTCTCTCTCTCTCTACCCCCCTCTCTCTGTCCCTCTCTCTCTCTCTCTACCCCCCTCTCTCTGTCCCTCTCTCCCTCTCTCTCTCCCTATCTCTCTTTCCCTCTCTCTCTCTCCCCTCCTCTCTCGCTCTCTCTCTCTCTCTCTCTCTCTCTCTCTCTCTCTCTCTCTCTCTCTCTCTCTCTCTCTCTCTCTCTCTCTCTCTCTCTCTCTCTCTCTCTCTCTCTCCACAGAGTGGCAAGAAGACAGTGAAAGCAGTACTGTGGGTGTCGGCAGACGGTCTCAGAGTGGTGGATGACAAAACCAAGGTAAGAGTGTGCCTGCAGGGCTGTTAGCATAAACGTCTGTGCTAATCATACATACAAACATACACAGTCTGCTTCCAGATGTAAACAGTGGCTAAATATGAAACAGCAGCCTGGGACCATAGATACCCCTGCTGGTGTGACAGAGCAAGTGTACAGATGTAGGATCTTAATTTGATCACTCTGATGCAGGATAACTTTCCTGCAGTGCATGGCATTTAAAACAAATAGTGTATTTGAGGTTTAAAAAGGCTTCTGAAGTTTTGTAATTTCCACATGGAAATTTCAGACTTGATTTTCCCTTATGAAAAATGTATCAACCCCTACAAACATTTCCATTAATTATAATCCACATAATAATTCCCATTTCCTGTTGCTGCAGGATAATTTTTCTGCCTTAGTAAATTATCTCAAATTAAGATCGTACATCTGTAGTAGGAAAAGTTTGTTGGAAAGACAAAGAGAGAAAACTGCTCAGCAGGCGAGAAGCTGGCAGTCACCCAGGAGCCTGAGCACTCCCCCTCTACCCTCCCCCTACTCCCCCTTTTGTCTTTTACTCTCCCCCCTCTACCCTCCACCTTCTCCCCCCTTCGGCTGCTACTCTCCCCGCTCTCCTTACCCACCCTGCAGGTCTCTCTCTACCCCAGCCCTTTCCCAGGTCACCTGCCATTCTCAGTCTGGGCTGAGATTGATGATGTCACCCTTCAGGCTCAGAGCACAAGGACCGCACCGCGTGCCTGTCTCGAAGACTGTGTTTATCCTCACAGGCCAGATTGAGTTTACTTTAGACTGGACTGCTGAGTTTTCACACTTTACATGTGTTACTGATGGATGCCAAAGGGGGCTTTGGGTAGGGGAGGGAGACACAGTACACACACACACATAGCATTTTATTTTCATTTGACACACACACACACAGAAACACACACACACACACCTCAGGACAGGACGCAAGGTGCCCCCTATTGCCAAATAAAATAAGTAGACAAATGGACCCTATCCCCCCTCAGCATCCCTCCACTTCCCCTCTTTCTTGTAATCCCTTCTCTCCCTCACTCAGTCAGCACAGTCTCCTAAACCTGACCTCACCCTCCCCTCCCTCCCTCTCCTGGTCCTCTCCTGGTCAGCGTCAAAGAACACCCCCGCCACAGAAAAAGAAAGCCCCCTTTCCTTCCGCCTCCATATCTGACCCATGTGACATGACTCAGCACTGTGCCCCCTTTCAGTTTTTCAGTGACATGCCTCTGAGTGATCCTCCATCCCCCACAACCCCCCACACACCCATCGTTATCCCCCACCCCTCGTTATCCCCCTCACCACCACCCACCCCTAGGCAACCCAGCCCAGCCCAGCGCGCACGCACACACACACACACACACACACACACACACACACACACACACACACACACACACACACACACACACACACACACACACACACACACACACACACACACACAGACACACACACAGACACATTTACAGACGTTCACTTCCACCACCAGCCTCTCTTCATCTACTAATTGTCTCTGAATGAAAAGACTGTTATTTATTCCTTGCCCGCTTCATTCATCCCCTTCCTATTCCCAGAAAGAAGAGTGGAAGGAAGTGTCTGGATGAGTTTGTGAGCCCCATTTTCCTTTCTTCCCTCTCAGCTCTTTCTTCCCTCTCATTCCACTCTGACTCAAAGGGTGTTGAGGGCCCGGGGGCCACTAGTGGCATCGGGCGGGGGGGTAAGAGAGGGGGCCCCTTCCTTACCCTATAGTTCCCTATAGTCACCAGCCGAGACTCCTGAACGAGCTTGATACAGATTCTGGATCGAGAGAATAACAAAGTGGTTGTCCGTAAACAAGATCTAGTGCTTGAGAGTAACAAAGGTTGATTCTCGGTAGATTACAATTCCTCACCAAATAATTACATTTTATATTTTAGTGTGTGTGTTTTAATCATATGCATTCTCTATAGGATACTATGTTATGTGTGATATGTTTAATTTATGATGTGGTCACATCAGCCTTCTCTAAAATGTAATCTCTTTTTCTTTAGGACCTCATCGTAGACCAGACCATTGAGAAGGTGTCCTTCTGCGCGCCCGACCGCAATTATGACAAGGCCTTCTCCTACATCTGCCGTGACGGCACCACACGCCGCTGGATCTGCCACTGCTTCATGGCCCTGAAGGACTCGGTGAGGGTGTGTGTGTGTGTGTGTGTGTGTGTGAGTGGGCCCAGGCCCAGCGACTAGATTAATCCAATCCCCGCATCGCTCGCCCAGGGATTAAGATAAGGATTACGCTAGGGTTATCTCAATTGTTTCTTGGAGCGCTATCCACTGTGACCTCCTGGCACTCGGAGCCACGTTTGCCCCAGAGTGATAACCATTTTTATAGCATGTCAATGGAATGAAAACAGAGTGCCAAGTCATTCCTCACAGACATGGTTTTGGTTTGATAAAGCATTTTCCAGTAGGGACATTGACTGGCTTTAGGCTATATTCAGGCTTGTCAATTGTGTATTTTTCAGTATTAGTGTCCATTCACACATAATAGAGTTTTACACACACGCAAACATACATGCGCCCACGTACACACACACATACCAAAAGGGTGTTGAGGAGGGTTGTTGACCGGGTGTGTTGCGGTCACCAGGGCGAGCGTATGAGCCACGCCGTGGGCTGTGCCTTCGCCGCCTGTCTGGAGAGGAAGCAGCGCCGCGAGAAGGAGTGCGGCGTCACAGCCTCGTTTGACGCCAGCCGCACCTCCTTCGTGCGCGAGGGCTCGTTCCGCGTGACGTCATCCAGCCAGCAGGAAGGGGGCGAGCGCGATGACATCATGAAGCAGCTGCAGGACAAGAAGAAAGGTATGACTCATCAGGAGAAGGAGAGCAGACACAGACACACAGACAGATACATCTATCACTCACATTCTAATGTATCACTGGAAAGTTACTGGAAAGTACAGTGGGGAAAAAAAGTATTTAGTCAGCCACCAATTGTGCAAGTTCTCCCACTTAAAAATATGAGAGAGGCCTGTAATTTTCATCATAGGTACACGTCAACTATGACAGACAAAATGAGAAAAAAAAATCCAGAAAATCACATTGTAGGATTTTTAATGAATTTATTTGCAAATTATGGTGGAAAATAAGTATTTGGTCAATAACAAAAGTTTCTCAATACTTTGTTATATACCCTTTGTTGGCAATGACACAGGTCAAACGTTTTCTGTAAGTCTTCACAAGGTTTTCACACACTGTTGCTGGTATTTTGGCCCATTCCTCCATGCAGATCTCCTCTAGAGCAGTGATGTTTTGGGGCTGTTGCTGGGCAACACGGACTTTCAACTCCCTCCAAAGATTTTCTATGGGGTTGAGATCTGGAGACTGGCTAGGCCACTCCAGGACCTTGAAATGCTTCTTACGAAGCCACTCCTTCGTTGCCCGGGCGGTGTGTTTGGGATCATTGCCATGCTGAAAGACCCAGCCACGTTTCATCTTCAATGCCCTTGCTGATGGAAGGAGGTTTTCACTCAAAATCTCACGATACATGGCCCCATTCATTCTTTCCTTTACACGGATCAGTCGTCCTGGTCCCTTTGCAGAAAAACAGCCCCAAAGCATGATGTTTCCACCCCCATGCTTCACAGTAGGTATGGTGTTCTTTGGATGCAACTCAGCATTCTTTGTCCTCCAAACACGACGAGTTGAGTTTTTACCAAAAGGTTATATTTTGGTTTCATCTGACCATATATTGGCTGACTAAATACTTTTTTTTCCCCACTGTAAGTCAAATGTGGCCTATGTTATAGAGCTAACAGGAACAGGAGGATTCACTCACTGTTGATGGTTGTTGATATTCTCCTCAATCACTCGGAAGTGTAACAACACATCTACTGTATGTTGGCTAATAGGAACCTTTATCAGTGTTATTGGCTGTAGTGGTTACTGGTTGTAGTCCAACATTAACCCTGGTCATTGTAGTCCAACATTAACCCTGGTCATTGTAGTCCAACAATAACCCTGGACATTGTAGTCCAACATTAACCTTGGTCATTGTAGTCCAACATTAACCCTGGACATTATAGTCTAACATTAACCCTGGTCATTGTAGTCCAACATTAACCCTGGTCATTGTAGTCCAACATTAACCCTGGTCATTGTAGTCCAACATTAACCCTGGTCATAACCCTGGTCGTTGTAGTCCAACATTAACCATAGCCATTGTACTCTGTCTGTCTCCAGAGCCCCCGTGTACCATCCCAGCCATCCCCCCTGGCACCTCCTCACCCCCTGAGGGCGCGGCCTCGCCTGTGGGGCAGGGGGTGGAGCACGCCATCCCGCGGCGCCACGCGCCCATTGAGCAGCTGGTGCGACAGGGCTCCTTCCGGGGCTTCCCGGCCCTCAGCGGGAAGAACTCGCCGTTCAAGAGGCAGCTCTCGCTGCGCCTCAACGACCTGCCTTCCAACCTGCAGCGCAAGACCGCTGACTTCCAGAGCAAGAACCCAGGTTAGCCTCACCTGTTTATGTTAGCTTAGCTAAGTCTCTGCATTCTACGACCTAGGACAAAGAGTGTTTAGCCTCACCAGTCTAGGACAACATAGTCCTGCAATACCACCCTTCCATGTTGTGTTCATCACTCGGAGGAAGCCTGGAAATCAAGGCTAATGTCAACCAGAGCCTGGAGTTTTCCTGCCTTTATGACCTGACCAAGGATAACTCAGGGCTTTTTCCTGGTCAGATCATGGGTCAGGAAAAACTGAAACCTTATGACAATGTATGGTGGTGTTTATAATTGTACCAAAGTAGTATTTGACCGGGAACAAGTGAAGCCAGAGATTGATTGATTGGGGTCATAATAGCAGTGAAGTTGATCATTAGTGTGTTATTAAGGCTGTTGTTGATTGCTGTGGCTGATTGCTGAGTCCATGTAATGGTTATTTTGAATAAGTATAATAATTAGGATTCCCAGCACGGCTTTGTTCCTGCTGTAGTGAGGTAGATTAAACCTCTCAGTTATGTTGATTATAGTTATTATGAGATGGGAGGCTGATGGTGGCAGACCTCAGCTTTTAATAATTAATAAACACACATTTCACCTCTGATGGTTGCAGCACAATTGTGCCTGACATTTATTTACATTCATGTATGTAGCAGTAGTAGCATAGTGTACAGAGATTCTCTCTTTCGTATAGGATCTGTCCCTATTTGAATCCCACGCATGCATAGAAGACACCCACACACGCACTTAGCTAGCAATAGAAGCCACACAAGCATGAACACACGCAAGCACAGGACACATGTACACACACCCACACACACAGTAGCAGCTAATTTCACTGCCTCCCAGTAGTCCCCCAGCTTTCTCAGTGAACAATGTGTCTATGATCCAGGGTTGTATCAGCAGTCTCCACTAGACCAGTCCCTCCATATCCCCTTAAAGCTGTCATGTCCACAGAGACAGCCCCCAGCCAGCTCCTCTCACGGCCATAGATCCATGGATTGTAGTAAACACACACACACACACACACACAATGATGCACACACTCACACACATGCACGCAGGCATACACACATACACACAGTACACTACTACACAGAGAAACCCCACAGCTGCTCCCGTCCTCTCTGAACCCTATAGTTCAATGAAATGTTCAGAAAGAGAGACCTTACAAGGCAGGCCTGTCATGAACAAAGCAGCAGGGCCTGGCTCTCTAGACAGAAAGACACTCCACATCTGCACCTGGAGTAGTTATTCTAAGCAGGGCCATATTCATTAGGCACCAAACAGAAGAAAACTAATTGAAACAGGGTGTGACTACATAAACTTGTCCAATATGAAATGCCCATTTTCGTTGCAAAAGGTTTTGCTACGGTGTGCCCTAATGAATAGGACCCGACAGAGAGACACTGCAGCAGCAGCTCCATAGGGATTACATCCACCACTGACCCCTCTGGTTCTGATTGGCCCCACAGCTCTCTCTGCTCTCCACAGGCTTTGCTTTCTCTCTGTCAGGGACAGGTCACTGATAGGGGAATTACACAAATTATTAGCTATTTTTATCTACTGGCTATAGTTTGAGAGGTTTTCCCTCTGTTTTCTACACTAAGGATTTAGCCTATAGAGAACAGACTGGTCAGGTGTGTTACAGAGGAACTTTTATTAAGTACAAACGATTATGTAGACCTTTATAAGTGTATGTTTGGCCCAAGACTTTAATCTTGCCATCAAATCATCAAAAGGAAAGCAAATCCTCAATCCTTCTCCCCCTCTTTAGTCCCAGAGATGGATCTGTCAGTGTGTGGAGAGGCAGACAGCAGCATCAACGCTCTGTGCAGCCAGATCAACTACTCCTTCACCAAGCCCTCTGAGGAACTCTTCTCCAACCCCACCCCCAACGGCCTGCCAGCCTGCACTGTGCCCCCAGCGATCCCCCCTCCAGCCGCCCCCCTGCAAGGTAACTCATTGACTATCATTCTCTCTCTATGAGCTCTAGTCTAGCTTAACATGTAGTTAACAGCTCAACTCCAACTTTGTATTTGTAATGTGTTTTTATTTGTGTTAGTGTTTTTATTTTTTTACCTTTATTTAACCAGGTAAGCCAGTTGAGAACAAGTTCTCATTTACAACTGCGACCTGGCCAAGATAAAGCAAAGCAGTGCGATAAAAACAACAACACAGAGTTACATATGGGGTAAAACAAAACATAAAGTCAAAAATACAACAGAAAATATATATACAGTGTGTGCAAATGTAGCAAGTTATGGAGGTAAGGCAATAAATAGGCCATAGTGCAAAATAATTACAATTAGTATTAACACTGGAATGATAGATGTGCAAGAGATGATGTGCTGCAAATAAGCAAAATAAATAACAATATGGGGATGAGGTAGTTGGGTGGGCTAATTTCAGATGGGCTGTGTACAGGTGCAGTGACCGGTAAGGTGCTCTGACAACTGATGCTTAAAGTTAGTGAGGGAGATAAGAGTCTCCAGCTTCAAAGGTTTTTGCAGTTCGTTCCAGTCATTGGCAGCAGAGAACTGGAAGGAATGGCGGCCAAAGGAGGTGTTGGCTTTGGGGATGACCAGTGAGATATACCTGCTGGAGCACATACTACGGGTGGGTGTTGCTATGGTGACCAATGAGCTAAAATACAGTGAGGGAAAAAAGTATTTGATCCCCTGCTGATTTTGTACGTTTGCCCACCGACAAAGACATGATCAGTCTATAATTTTAATGGTAGGTTTATTTGAACAGTGAGACAGAATAACAACAAAAAAATCCAGAAAAATGCATGCCAAAAATTTTATAAATTTATTTGCATTTTAATGAGGGAAATAAGTATTTGACCCCTCTGCAAAACATGACTTAGTACTTGGTGGCAAAACCCTTGTTGGCAATAACAGAGGTCAGACGTTTCTTGTAGTTGGCCACCAGGTTTGCACACATCTCAGGAGGGATTTTGTCCCACTCCTCTTTGCAGATCTTCTCCAAGTCATTAAGGTTTCGAGCCTGACGTTTGGCAACTCGAACCTTCAGCTCCCTCCACAGATTTTCTATGGGATTAAGGTCTGGAGACTGGCTAGGCCACTCCAGGACCTTAATGTGCTTCTTCTTGAGCCACTCCTTTGTTGCCTTGGCCATGTGTTTTGGGTCATTGTCATGCTGGAATACCCATCCACGACCCATTTTCAATGCCCTGGCTGAGGGAAGGAGGTTCTCACCCAAGATTTTACGGTACATGGCGCCGTCCATCGTTCCTTTGATGCGGTAAAGTTGTCCTGTCCCCTTAGCAGAAAAACACCCCCAAAGCATAATGTTTCCACCTCCATGTTTGACGGTGGGGATGGTGTTCTTGGGGTCATAGGCAGCATTCCTCCTCCTCCAAACACGGCGAGTTGAGTTGATGCCAAAGAGCTCCATTTTGGTTTCATCTGACCACAACACTTTCACCCAGTTCTCCTCTGAATCATTCAGATGTTCATTGGCAAACTTCAGACGGGCCTGTATATGTGCTTTCTTGAGCAGGGGGACCTTGCGGGCGCTGCAGAATTTCAGTCCTTCACGGCGTAGTGTGTTACCAATTGTTTTCTTGGTGACTATGGTCCCAGCTGCCTTGAGATCATTGACAAGATCCTCCTGTGTAGTTCTGAGCTGATTCTTCACCATTTACATTTACATTTTAGTCATTTAGCAGACGCTCTTATCCAGAGTGCATACATTATTTTTACATACTGGCCCCCCGTGGGAACCAAACCCACAACCCTGGCGTTGCAAACGCCATGCTCTACCAACTGAGCTACATCCCTGCCGGCCATTCCCTCCCCTACCCTGGACGACTTGTGCGCCGCCCCATGGGTCTCCCGGTCGCGGCCGGCTACAACAGAGCCTGGATTCGAACCAGGATCTCTAGTGGCACAGCTAGCACTGCGATGCAGTGCCTTAGACCACTGTGCCACCGTTCTCATGACCATTGCAACTCCACGAGGTGAGATCTTGCATGGAGCCCCAGGCCGAGGGAGATTGACAGTTATTTTGTGTTTCTTCCATTTGCGAATAATCGCACCAACTGTTGTCACCTTCTCACCAAGCTGCTTGGAGATTGTCTTGTAGCCCATTCCAGCCTTGTGTAGGTCTACAATCTTGTCCCTGACATCCTTGGAGAGCTCTTTGGTCTTGGCCATGGTGGAGAGTTTGGAATCTGATTGATTGATTGCTTCTGTGGACAGGTGTCTTTTATACAGGTAACAAACTGAGATTAGGAGCACTCCCTTTAAGAGTGTGCTCCTAATCTCAGCTCGTTACCTGTATAAAAGACACCTGGGAGCCAGAAATCTTTCTGATTGAGAGGGGGTCAAATACTTATTTCCCTCATTAAAATGCAAATCAATTTACAACATTTTTGACATGTGTTTTTCTGGATTTTTTTGTTGTTATTCTGTCTCTCACTGTTCAAATAAACCTACCATTAAAATGATAGACTGATCATTTCTTTGTCAGTGGGCAAACGTACAAAATAAGCAGGGGATCAAATACTTTTTTCCCTCACTGTAAGGCGGGGATTTGCCTAGCAGTGATTTATAGATGGCCTGGAGCCAGTGGGTTTGACAGAGTTGACAGAGTTTATAATGCTGATTTGCTTCTAATGCGTGTAAGGCTGATTTGCCTGAAAAGTGAAAGTTATTTGTGTGTATCTCTAGGCCGGGGTTCAATCTGTGGTGTGCTACAGTGCAGGTCATTATACACTATACAGCATTTTCCCCGATGTTTGTGGAGATCACATGCATGGTAAACGCTGCGCATGTTGGCTCAAACTTCAAAAGTTTGTTATATATAGTGCGCCTTGCACTGAATCCTGGCCCTAATCAGAAAAGGCTACCGAATAGTGTGTGTGTGTGTCCTCTGTGCTTGACATGGTAAAGTAGTAGAGAGATCCATGTGATTGATGTGTTGTTCTCTGCTTCTCTCCCACAGCCACGTCCTCCTGGGTGCAAGCGGAGCCCCTGGTCCAGTCCCCTCTGCCGGTGGTCCATAGCGGGCACAGGAGGACACCCTCAGAGGCTGAGCGCTGGCTGGAGGAGGTGGCCAAGGCCGTCAAGGCCCAGCAACAGACCCCCACCCTGCCCCCGCCACCCATCCAGCTCACCCCTGCCATTCCAGGTCCACCCATGTCAAGCACAGCAATGTCTGTGCCACCTATGTCAGGTGTGCCCCTATTGGGGGCATCCATGCCGGGGGCAACCATGCCCACTTCCATGCAGCCCTTTCCCTTGGCATTTGATGCCACTCCCGCGCCCGTGGGCATGTATGCCCAGCCACCCCTGCAGCCAGCGTTTGTACCCATGCAGGCCTACATGCCCGCCCTGGCCAACAGCATGACGTACTCCAACGCCAGTGTGCCTGTGGTGGGCATCACGCCTTCCCAGATGGTGGCTAATGTCTTCTGCACGGCAGGCGGCTCTACCAGCGGGACTTCCATGGGCGTGGGCACAGGGCCCAAAATGGGCATGCTCAGTGGCGGGCACCGCCACTCTTTCTCCGGCCAGCCGGGCGGGTTCCCTATGCCACCCTTCGGAGCTCATCCCACCGTCAACGGCCTCCCCCACAACATTCCCACCTCCTCCCTCGCCACCATCACGCAGAACGGCACTAGCAGCAACGGCGGCAGCAGCACTAGCAGCAGCTGGCCACCGGAGGGCGCACAGCAGGCCAACCCGCCCCCAGCCAATGCCCAGGAGGTTGATCGCTTTGAGGCAAAGTGGGCCGCGCTGGAGACCAAATCGCAACCCAAGGAGGCGCCCAACCCCTTCTCCAATGACTTGCAAAAGACCTTTGAGATCGAGCTTAAACTCGGTATTAACCCAGGTCAGGCCACTGCATAGACTATGATGATACAGACCCCCAACAAGACTGAACCACTCCACTCCCCCCCAGCCCCCTGCCCCTAAATGCTTTCACTCCCCCTCCTCTTAATTTTCTCCTCCTCTGTTGAGACCCCAGGATGTAAATTGGGTCTGAATGCAGGGGGGACATGATGACTGTGTATAGGGCTCCTCACGATGCATTCCATGGGATTTCTAGCATTCATGTTCTGCGTGGGGATCTGTGGAGGAGCCAGAGAATATGGACACATCACAGGACACTTAGAGAGATTACGTTGATGTTACCCAAGCACAGCAAAGGCCCTGGTTGACTAGCCAATGACACGACTCGATGGTAGAGACCCCAAATGAGGCGTCGACCAATAAGAGTGACAGACAGTTTGACGGCCAAAATGGTTATATTTATTATTTTTACTTAGATTTAACCGTTATAGTTTTACATCTTTTATTTAATTTTTTATCAGTGTTCAAATGTTGTTTCTCCCTGTATTTATTTTTATGGAACTGGAAAGAGGAGGGAAATAACTAGCAACTGTAACTGTGGCAACAGAGGGAGAAAAGAGAGGGAGTGAGTCATGACAAAGAGAGGGAGTGAGTCATGACAAAGAGAGGGAGTGAGTCATGACAAAGAGAGGGAGTGAGTCATGACAAAGAGAGGGAGTGAATCATGACAAAGAGAGGGAGTGAGTCATGACAAAGAGAGGGAGTGAGTCATGACAAAGAGAGGGAGTGAGTCATGACAAAGAGAGGGAGTGAGTCATGACAAAGCGAGGGATTGAGTCATGACAAAGAGAAGGATTGAGTCATGACAAAGAGAGGGAGTGAGTCATGACAAAGAGAGGGAGTGAGTCATGAAATGAGAGGGAGTGAGTCATGACAAAGAGAGGGAGTGAGTCATGACAAAGAGAGGGAGTGAGTCATGACAAAGAGAGGGAGTGAGTCATGAAATGAGAGGCTGGAAATAAGTGTAAATAGCATGCTTTTTTCACCCTCTATTTATTACCAATCCATGTGTAACCGTCAATTTGCTATTCAACCCAAATGAGTCACTGTTAGCTAAATCACCATGGTGACCCAACGCACCTCTCTGTCCCAGTGCCACTCCACCTGCAGGGCAGACACACTAGAACCCTAGAACATTCTGGAAAGGGTTCAAATGGTACAAAGAGTGCGGCACATTCTAATGTGGTTGGTTGACTCACGTTATATTCTGAAGGGTAGTAGTCACCCCCGTACGAGTGTAGTCAGTCAACACTATGAGGGTCTATTTGGAAATGTTGAGCCTGAGATTCAAGAGAGGAGGGAGGGAAGAGCTTGAGCACTTCGTAAGATAAAGATGGTGAGTTTGGGGCGAGGTCATGTGGCTTTATTTGAGAGGAAGTTATGATGTTGTTTAGTCACTGGGGCTGTGTTTGAAATGGCACCTTATTCCTGCATAGGGCCTTGGTCAAAAGTAGTGCCTCCCACTGGGCACAGACGTCAATTCAACGTCTATTCCACGATGGTTCAACGTCATTTCATTGAAATTACGTGGATACAACGTTGATTCAACCAGTGTGTGCCAAGTGGGCTGGGTCAAGCTGCACTTCTGACATAATGGGACTACAGTCAGTTTGTAGAGGCTTCTGGATCCAGGCTCTTGTCCTGAGGCCATTGTGACGGGCAGAAGTTATGGCACCTGCTGTGTGTGCTCTACCAGGCTGAGTAAAGATGCCTAGAGGAAGTGATGAGTCATTTACCATTTTAAACAGACAGAGGAAGGCATCCATCTTTGTAGAGGGCAAACAAAGACATGAAAGTGATATGGATAGTCGGGGGAGAGAGAAAGAAAACCAGAAGGTGAAAGATAGACGGAGAGATCGAGGGCATACTTACGAGAATGAGTTTGAGGATGTGGACTATTGAAAGGCTGTGATGAACTGAGAAAAGATGAAAGAAGAAAAGGGTGGATTAATCAAAAACCATACAGGCAATGCACTGTCAAACAACGTTACTTTAAACAGACTGGTTGTTTCATTCCTTCAACTCCTTTCACTGCTCCCAAACAAAGGCACTTCTGTTAGAATGAAACTCACCATGCATTTAGAGCTCCATAGAAACAATACATTACTGTTTGATCATATTCTCAAAAGAGGCAAGCATTTTCTTCCGTGGCTTTAGTTTAAACACACAAAGACAATAAATATGCAGTATACTATAGCTACAACCCCATATTGGAATTTTAGCCCACTTGGCAGGACCTCCAATGGCAGATCAAGACGGGGCAAATGCATGTGCTTAGATGGGATGCTTTATGCTATTTGCCATTATACTGCTTTATGTATGATCCTGCCCCCAACAACATGAGTGTCTGGGAGTGAGACGGAGTGGGACCCAGGGGACCAGTGTTATTGAATGGACATCACAACTAGACAAACAGGCTCCATCCATGCCGCTCTCCTGGTCATTAACTCCTTAGGACTCGGCCAATCAGGCTTTGCCATTTTCACGTGGCACAATACTGACTGACATCCATTTGCTTTCCCAAAGATATAAAGCACCAGTGAGGAGCCCATGTTTTTGCTCGTTTAGACAAATCGATTTTCTAAATTAATTCTCTCCCTGTCTTTTAAGAGAAAAGACGTAGTCATTCATGAAATTTTTATTTTGTTAAGTTCCCCCTTTTTGCACGCCCTCTAAATTAAAATGTAGGTTAATTATGTTCAAAATAAGAAAACTAAATGACCTCATAAACCATAATGTAGTGATAACAAACCAGTGGAGTTTATTTTTATTGTTTATTTACAGAATTTTGTATTTAAACCTACATATTTGTATTGTAATTACATTGTACAAAGATAAATAAATAATATAATATTAAACTTGTGTTGGGGTCTGTGTTTCTGCATTCTGTATCATGCTCTCTCTCCCTTTCTCCAAATGCAGTTCATGTACCTGTCTTATCCCCACCAACTCATAAGATCTTTATCTTCACCAGTAGTAGTAGATCAAATGTATCTGCACCCTGTGCCAATGGTGATGCATGTACCATTGGCATAAAAAACCCTCATGTATACAGTCTACTTCTAAAGATGGTCAATAGTTGAACAGCACCAGTCATTCAATTCAGTGAATTTTCTCCATAGCTGTATTTTATATCTCAAACCCACTCTCTGCCCTGAACGTCATGGAGTGAAGCATTGAAGAATTCTCTCTCATTGAACACATTGACTACGCTTGCCAACTCTGCCACTGTTCACAGGACTCGTAGAGCAGCCTTTTCCAGTGTCTTGACAAAAGCTCAGGCCACTAATGCAACCAGACAAGGCCCCTTTTCTTGCCCAAGGGCCATGAAAAAGAGGACAGCCACAGAACACTTGAGTCATTTTAGTAGTAACTCTCGTCATTGTCTTTCCCCTACTGCTCACTGCAGTGCTGAGGAAGAAACGGGACAACAAGAAACACAAAGACACAGTCAGAGACAGAGAGTTAGAACGAGGACAGGCCCCACTACTACAGAACAGTGCAAGGGAAATGGGTTGCCATGGACACAGCAGTGAAAGGGTAATTTATAAACATGCCAAAACTGCCAGAGTAGGCAGAAAAAGCTCAATACATATATAAATTAAACTGCCATAAGGAAAGAATGTTGCTGGAAATAAAAAAGCAGACTAATGTGCTCACATGTAGGCCACATCCTAGTGGTGTCTGTCTGGCCTGAGGAGAAGCTGTCATCTAAGACTCTTCACTGTTTCTATTATGGACATACTGTACTGCAGGGCCCATATTCATAAAGCTTCTCAGAGTATCTTTTTAATGTGTATTACTGCTGCTACTTTACCCCAATTCAATTTATGAGATGGGTGCATAATCCCCTAAAGTCATTCATTAAAACAAACCCCCAAAAAAAAAAAATAGGTTTTTATCTGCGTTCAATCTGGTGCCTCACACAGTGCTGGTGAGTGTGTGATGGCATGATGTGATAGAAGAATCAGAATCACAACCACCCGAGCCACTGCCTGTTCACCCCGCTATCATCCAGAAGGCGAGGTCAGTCCAGGTGCATCAAAGCTGGGACCGAGAGACTGAAAAACAGTTTCTATCTCAAGGCCATCAGACTGTTAAATAGCCTTCACCAGCACATTAGAGGCTTCCTCTAATAAAAACAGCATAGATTAGAAATCACTGGCCACATTAATAAATGGAACACTAGTCACTTTAATAATGTTTACGTATCTTGCATTCCTCATCTCATACGTATATACTGTATTCTATACTATTCTACTGTATCTTAGTCTATGCCACTCTGACATTGCTCGTCCATATATTTATATATTCTTAACTCCATTGCTTTACTTAGATTTGTGTGTATTGGGTATATGTTGTGAAATTGATAGATATTACTGCACTGTCGGAGCAAGAAACACAAGCATTTCGCTACACCACCATTAGAATAACGTTGGTAATTGCTATGGATGTGAAATGTAAGTGCTCGCACGTGACCTTTAAAGTCCTTGAGGTAGAGAGAGGGAGGTGATTAAGTAGATTAATTGCGTACATTTAGACATTGATCAGTTCAGAGCCTATTGTTCTCTCCCTGTAGCAGGCTGCTACACATACAGTCATTCAACAAGGTCATTTGAACATATGAATGGTGTATTTTAATATTTATTATGTTGTTTAAAGAATCCTTTATCTACAGTATAAAAATGGTGGTTTGAAGCCTGATGGCTCCAAGCAACCTCAAATGTCAAAACACACAACCAGACACACACACACACACACAGGTATTCAGACCCCTTAACTTTTTCCACATTTTGTTACGTTACAGCCTTATTCTAAAATGTATTAAATTGTTTTTCCCCCTCATCAATATACACACAATACCCCATAATGACAAAGCAAAAACAGTTTATTTATTTTTTGGTGCAAATTTTTATAAATAAAAAACCCTGAAATACCACATTTACATAAGTAAGACCCTGTACTCAGTACTTTGTTGAAGTACCTTTGGCGGCGATTACAGCTTAGAATCTTCTTGGGTATGATGCTACAAGCACACCTGTATTTGGGGAGTTTCTCCCATTCTTCTCTGCAGATCCTCTCAAGCTCTGTCAGGTTGGATGGGGAGCGTCACTGCACAGCTATTTTCAGGTCTCTCCAGAGATGTTCGATCGGGTTCAAGTCCGGGCTCTGGCTGGGCCACTCAAGGATATTCAGATACTTGTCCCGAAGCCACTCTCCTGCGTTGTCTTGGCTGTGTGCTTAGGATCCTTCTCCTGTTGGAAGGTGAACCTTCGCCCCAGTCTGAGGTCCTGAGCGCTCTGGAGCAGGTTTTCATCAAGGATCTCTCTGTACTTTGCTCCGTTCATCTTTCCCTCAATGCTGACTAGTCTCCCAGTCCCTGCCGCTGAAAAACATCATGGATGATGCTGCCACCACCATGCTTCACCGTAGGGATGGCGCCAGGTTTCCTCCAGATGTGACGCTTGGCATTCAGGCTAAAGAGTTCAATCTTGGTTTCATCAGACCAGAGAATCTTGTTTCTCATGGTCTGAGAGTCCTTTAGGTGCCTTTTGGAAAACTCAAGCGGGCAGTCATGTCATGCCTTTTACTGAGGAGTGGCTTCCGTCTGGCCACCCTACCATAAAGGCCTGATTGGTGGAGTGCTGCAGAGATGGTTTTCCTTCTGGAAGGTTCTCCCATCTCCACAGAGGAACTCTGGAGCTCTGTCAGAGTGACCATCGGGTTTTTGGTCAACTCCCTGACCAAGGCCCTTCTCCCCCGATTGCTCAGTTTGGCCGGGCGGCCAGCTCTAGGAAGAGTCTTGGTGGTTCCAAACTTCTTCCATTTAAGAATGATGCATGCCACTGTGTTCTTGGGGACCTTCAATGCTGCAGAAATTTTTTGGTACCCTTCCCCAGATCTGTGCCTCGACACAATCCTGTCTCGGAGCTCTATGGACAGTTCCTTAGACCTCATGGCTTGGTTTTTGCTCTGACATGCACTGTCAACCATGGGACCTTATATAGTCAGATGTGTGCCTTTCCAAATCATGTCCAATCAATTGAATTTACCCCAGGTGGACTCCAATCAAGTTGTAGAAACATCTCAAGGATGATCAATGGAAACAGGATGCACCTGAGCTCAATTTCGAGTCTCTTAGCAAAGGGTCTGAATAATTATGTAAATAAGGTATTTCTGTTTTAGTTAATATAAATGTGCAAAAATTTATAAAAACCTGTTTTTGCTTTGTCATCATGGGGTATTGTGTGTAGATTGATGAAAGAAAAAAAGCATTTAAGCAATTTTAGAATAAGGCTGTAATGTACCAAAATGTGGAAAAAGGGAAAGGGTCTGAATACTTTCTGAATGCACTGTATATACAAAGGTATGTGGACACCCCTTCAAATGAGTGGATTCGGCTATTTCAGCCACACCTGTTGCTGACAGGTGTATAAAATTGAGCACACAGCCATGCAATCTTCATAGACAAATATTGGCAGTAGAGGGGCCTTACTGAAGAGCTCAGTAACTTTCAACGTGGCACCGTCATAGAATGCCACCTTTCCAACAAGTCAGTTCGTCAGATTTCTGCTAGGGCTGCCCCGGTCAACTGTAAATGCTGTTATTGTGAAGTGGAAACGTCTAAGAGCAACAATGGCGAAGTGGTAGGCCACACAAGCTCACAGAACGGGCTGCCGAGTGCTGAAGCACGTAACTCATACAAATAGTCTGTCCTCGGTTGCAACACTAATTACCGAGTTCCAAACTGCCTCTGGAAGCAAAGTCAGCACAAGAACTGTTCGTCGGGGAGCTTCATGAAATTGGTTTCCATGGCCGAGCAGCCGCACTCAAGCCTAAGATCACCATGCGCAATGCCAAGCGTCAGCTGGAGTGGTGTAAAGCTCACCGCAATTGGACTCTGGAGCAGTGGAACCCTGTTCTCTGGATTGATGAATCACGCTTCACCATCTAGCAGTTCGATAGTCTAATCTGGGTTTGGTGGATGCCAGGAGAACGGTACCTGCCCGAATGCATAGTGCCAACTGTAAAGTTTGGTGGAGGAGGATTAATGGTCTGGGGGTTGTTTTTCATGGTTCGGGCTAGGCCCCTTAGTTTCATTGAAGGGAAATCTTAATGCTACAGCATACAATGACATTCTAGACGATTCTGTGCTTCCAACTTTGTGGCAACAGTTTGGGGAAGACCCTTTCCTGTTTCAGCATGACAATGCCCCTGTGCACAAAATGAGGTCATACAGAAATGGTTTGTCGAGATCGGTGTGGAAGAACTTGACTGGCCTGCACAGAGCCCTGACCTCAACCCCATCACGATCACCTTTGGGATGAATTGGAACGCAGCATTGTTCCAAGATCTAGTGGAAAGCCTTTCCAGAAGAGTGGAGGCTTTTATAGCTCCAAAGGGGGACCAACTCCATATTAATATCCATGATTTTGGAATGAGATGTTCGACGATCAGGTGTCCAAATACTTTTGGTCATGTAGTGTATATAAACACACACATGCTTGCACATGTACTTGCACATGCATGCACACGCATACACACATGCAAACGCACGCTTGCATGTGCGCGCACTTGTTGCCTGTGAGGCCTGACTGGTTGCCTGACTGGTCGGATACTCTGTGCTTTTTCCCCACCACTGTGTCCAGCTCTGGAGCTCTGACTGGCACCACTTCATCCCCTGCCAGCTCCTACCAACCCCTGCCAGCAGCTGTCATTCATAAATACCAAGCCTGACAGCTGCCAGGGTGTCACAGGGAGGGCATGATGTCCACATAGACTACCCATAGACCAATATGGGTGGTCTACAGTATGTGGACATGACAATATGCATACAACTAACCTATATGTACCTGTTCCAATAGGGGACTATCGATTATGACCATCATTGGGAATAAGATAGAGACTTACATAGTTGGAACAGTTGCCTAATAATTTGAAATGAAATGCTTTGATTTTTCACCACCTTCATTGCAATCCGAATCTATGTACACAACAGATGCAAGATGTTATGCAATTGTTCAAAGCTCCTGTACATTTACATTTACATTTGAGTCATTTAGCAGACACTCTTATCCAGAGCGACTTGTATGTGATGCAGTAAGGGTCAGGTCATCACTAGTGTGTATAATCTGCAGTCTGCCATCCTGATCTCATGTTGCCTGCTTCTGCATGTGATTCATGTATTACAGTAAGTCAATATGGATAAACAGTTGGCATGTCAGTAGTTATGTAGGCTATATTGGCTAGGCTGCCTACTTCAAGAAATCACTATCACTTTGTCAGCCACTGCGTTTTGATGCTGCAGGCAGAGAATGACATTGCTATTGATGTACCTCCACCTAGTGGCAGGAAAGGATTATTGCGCATTACACAACTGATCCATTTTGCATTCGTCATTGTAGGATCATCATCTAATATAGGAATCTCTTTTGTCCCATATCCTTCAGCAGGTTGACTCTGTCTTAGAGCCTGACTTATGTCCACACTTATATTCCCATTGATAGAAATGAAGTAGTTGGTGTAGGAATTGTAGAGGTGTGTGTTTCTGTGTGTGCACGTGCATGACCATACTCTACGCATTTAATTTCTCCCGTCATAATATAATATAGGCCCCCATCACCTCTCCATAAATCACAGTGGGCCGTACCTGCAGTGTGTTATGTCATGAATTTAATGGTTGGGTGGTGTTCTGGGGGCTGTTCTCTGTGGCTGCGTTCACACAGGCAGCCAATTCTGATCTTTTTTTCACTCATTGGTCTTTTGATCAGTCAGATCAGCGCTGAAAAATATCTGATGTGAAAAGATCTGATGTGAATGGTCAAAAGACCAATTAGTGGAAATAATATCAGAATTGAGCTCCCTGCTATCCTGCTCACTGAACCCTCCAACTAATCACAATGCCACTATAATGGATTAGTAGAACAAAACCATACATCAAGATAAAGTTCTACCGTCATGCTGGTTCAGGTTCATTCAATCCAGTATTTTATCTTCATCCAGACTCTTTTAGACGATAATGGATATACAGTAGGTGATCAGGTGCTGTACTTGTGACCTTTCCTCTGCCTACAGTTCAGGGGTCAATTCAAATTGAAGTCAGTCAATTCAGGAAGTGATTTTAATTTACATTTATAAAATGTAAACAACTTTTGATATACAGTAGGTTCTCCATTTTAGTTTATCGAGAAGTCATTGGAAATATAAGCCCATTTTTCAATTATTGAATTGGAATTTCAGTTTACTTTTTGAATTGACTGACTTCAATTCCAATTGACCCCAACCCTGCTACAATGCTAAACCTATGAGACAGTTGTTGTAATAATATACAGTGGGGAAAAAAGTATTTAGTCAGCCACCAATTGTGCAAGTTCTCCCACTTAAAAAGATGAGAGATGCCTGTAATTTTCATCATAGGTACACGTCAACTATGACAGACAAATTGAGGAAAAAAAATCCTGAAAATCACATTGTAGGATTTTTTATGAATTTATTTGCAAATTATGGTGGAAAATAAGTATTTGGTCACCTACAAACAAGAAAGATTTCTGGCTCTCACAGACCTGTAACTTCTTCTTTAAGAGGCTCCTCTGTCCTCCACTCGTTACCTGTATTAATGGCACCTGTTTGAACTTGTTATCAGTATAAAAGACACCTGTCCACAACCTCAAACAGTCACACTCCAAACTCCACTATGGCCAAGACCAAAGAGCTGTCAAAGGACACCAGAAACAAAAGTGTAGACCTGCACCAGGCTGGGAAGACTAAATCTGCAATAGGTAAGCAGCTTGGTTTGAAGAAATCAACTGTGGGAGCAATTATTAGGAAATGGAAGACATACAAGACCACTGATAATCTCCCTCGATCTGGGGCTCCACGCAAGATCTCACCCCGTGGGGTCAAAATGATCACAAGAACGGTGAGCAAAAATCCCAGAACCACACGGGGGGACCTAGTGAATGACCTGCAGAGAGCTGGGAACAAAGTAACAAAGCCTACCATCAGTAACACACTACGCCGCCAGGGACTCAAATCCTGCAGTGCTAGACGTGTCCCCCTGCTTAAGCCAGTACATGTCCAGGCCCGTCTGAAGTTTGCTAGAGTGCATTTGGATGATCCAGAAGAGGATTGGGAGAATGCCATATGGTCAAATGAAACCAAAATATAACTTTTTGGTAAAAACTCAACTCGTCGTGTTTGGAGGACAAGGAATGCTGAGTTGCATCCAAAGAACACCATACCTACTGTGAAGCATGGGGGTGGAAACATCATGCTTTGGGGCTGTTTTTCTGCAAAGGGACCAGGACGACTGATCCGTGTAAAGGAAAGAATGAATGGGGCCATGTATCGGGAGATTTTGAGTGAAAACCTCCTTCCATCAGCAAGGGCATTGAAGATGAAACGTGGCTGGGTCTTTCAGCATGACAATGATCCCAAACACACCGCCCGGGCAATGAAGGAGTGGCTTCGTAAGAAGCATTTCAAGGTCCTGGAGTGGCCTAGCCAGTCTCCAGATCTCAACCCCATAGAAAATCTTTGGAGGGAGTTGAAAGTCCGTGTTGCCCAGCGACAGCCCCAAAACATCACTGCTCTAGAGGAGATCTGCATGGAGGAATGGGCCAAAATACCAGCAACAGTGTGTGAAGACTTACAGAAAACGTTTGACCTGTGTCATTGCCAACAAAGGGTATATAACAAAGTATTTTGTTATTGACCAAATACTTATTTTCCACCATAATTTGCAAATAAATTCATAAAAAATCCTACAATGTGATTTTCTGGAAAAAAAGTTCTCAATTTGTCTGTCATAGTTGACGTGTACCTATGATGAAAATTACAGGCCTCTCTCATCTTTTTAAGTGGGAGAACTTGCACAATTGGTGGCTGACTAAATACTTTTTTTCCCCACTGTACCTAGTTGTAAGCTACTTCATATTCATAATCAATGTATAGCTCATTTCCTGTTTATGTCTTGGCTTTACATGGGAATTGTGGGTAATAATGTGTTTGTTCCGTGAAGGAGGCATGTTTTCCACGAGAGCATGAACTCCTCATGGCATGGGCCAAATCCATTTATATACTGTAATTGGTCTGATCAAAGGAAATGGTTGTTGTCATTTCATGGCTCTTAGTCTGATTACCGCCCTCTGTTTTCCCTGAGAGAAACCTACACAGAAAAACAGACCAATCACCTTCACATGACCTTGGTCTTTCAGGAACTAGCCAATCTGAAGAAGAAATCGAGCGATGGCCCAGGGCGCTCCGTCAACAGAACATCCACCTATGCTCCTGGGTCAGTTCTTATACCACTGTAGCTGGTTTTATACAGCTTGACTGGACATCACATCAGTTATTATGCAATTCAATTATTTCTAGCTTGACCTGACATTTCTGAAGAAGAAGGTTAAGGGTGGATAGATCCTGATGGAAGTTAGAGAAGTTGCAGGGCTAATGGCCTATATGTACACAATGGAGACAACCTCCCTGTCAGACTGCTTTATAGAGCCAGTACTGTTGGTCTATCTGCCTGCCTATCCTCCTACTTACTGGCTGTGCTACTTGTGGTGTCGTCTGAAAGTACATTAGCAGTGCTCTTAGTTAGAGAAAGGAGTGTAGGAAAAACCAATGATGTAGCTATATGTATTATTCACATATTCAGTATGAGATTACATTTACCTCACTGGGAGAAAAAAATACATCCCACTGGTCACACACTGGCTGAATTGTATTTTAATATACCTCTTTATTTAGGTTGTTGGCATGACGTTGACACAATGACGTTGATTCAAACATACCATTTTAGTATCAACATTGAAACAAGGTCAAATAAAATGTCTAATCAAATATGAAATTCAACATAATTTCAACCACCCCCAATATACTGTATATTGAATATAGGATGTGGAATTTTCAATGCAATTTCAACATATACATAGTTCTTGATGATTATGTTGAAATTAGATTGATGTAACAACCTGTTAGTCAGGTTGTCATTGTATTTAAGTTGAGGTTTTACCCTAGTTTCAATGTTTACAACACTGTTTGAAATTAGATGAAAACAGTACTGGTTGATGACTTTTTGCAAATCCAAATGTGTTTTCCACATAGATTCCACGTCAAAATAGGTTGACAAACGAAGTTGAAACAACGTTGATTCAACCATTGTGTGCCCAGTGCGATAGCTTCAGTTATAAAAAATTCAGACAAGCCTGATTAAAAAAAAAATCAAGACTGTCATATACCCAGAATCTCATAGTATATACACATTGACTATACAGAAGGCCAGTATTATAGGATCCAGTACATTGTAAAGAGAATAATATCTGATGGAGAAATGAAAATCCCACATCAATGGATACTGGATAGATGATATTACAAATAATATGTGCTTTACATAAGCAAGTGATTCAATTTGAGATTTCTTCCAAAAATAACACTAGCTAATAATTCTAATTATAAAACTGGTTATTTGGATCCTGGATGCCTGCTAACAGTTCCATCATGACATGTTCATGTTACTGTCCGAATCATCCCTTGTCTTTATCTCAACTCGCACATTATTTCCCATTGCTTCCAGACTAACATTTATTTTGGTAGAGCGGGGGTTAATATAAACCTTGCTGTCTGCCTGTCCAACCTCAGAAACAATGTTTAACTCTTGAATTTCGATCTCTGTAGTACCATATATAGAGTGTACGGTGCCCAGACAAGACAACTTTTTCTGAGCAATGCGAAATCACGCATCAACGACATTATCATGGACAAATCCAAGTAAATGCCAATAGAAAACAGCTCAAACGAAAATGCAGCTAGTGTACGGTCATTCCAGGTTCAATGTTTGACGTGACTGAGCTGAAGTTGGCTAGCTAGTGACACAAACGTTATCCAGCCTGCATAACAACCATTTCATTCAGTAGAACGGACGACCATCCTTTTGCATAGCAACTACGCAAAAATCATTAACGACTGGTTCGCATCTGTAGCAACATGACCAAAATAACTAACAACCAGATTTTTGTCCGCACTATATCTTCTGGTGGAAGAATGACATTTTACGAATGTACTTATCAAAACAAAGTTAATGAAAATATGTAATTCATTGTTATGTTAATATGTTGGTAACAGATGTATAAAAGCAATACGGCAAGCAAGGCAGTGCGGCATCATGAATACAGTCACAGGCAAATGGGTTGTCTTCGATGCAGGGGCAAACAACACCATTTACCTGTGACTGTATTCGTGATACAGCACTGTATCTTGTGCCTTATCACTAACTAAACCCTCAGTATTCATTCAAAATGATGTGCTTGTTTCAAACGTCAATGGATCCATAAAGTGCCCAACTGTTAAGATAAGCAGAGCCTAAATTAACATACTTACTATACCCCTTTCACACTAGTGAGCCGAGCCCAGCAGTACTGCACTGACCTGGTTAATAATCCACCCTAGTTGCTAGAACCATGCTGGAAAGGACAATGTTTAAGGAAAATACATGAGCCAGCACAGTATGGATTGGGTCGGCACGACAGTGTGAAAAGGGTACTAATGTAAACTGGAATGTCTGTATGTGACATCTTTATTAATTTTCCGATCTTGTGCATCAACTCAAACCATGGCACACTGCCTGAGATCGCATCAGGGAGGAAGAGCATGTTGTGATGTCACTTCCGGTGTCTCCTCCTTGTCGGGTTACCATGGTTACAGGGCTGTTACTCCTTGGTGTGGTCTGAGGCAAAGGCTTGGCTGGCCACTACAGCCCACACCTGAATTAAAATCTAATCTAGCCTAACTCAATGTTCAGCCATTCCCAACCGATAAGAATGATATTAAGATTATTCCCGGTCGCAAGTAAAGGAGAGTTCTGTGTGCAAACAGAAAGGTTGTCGGGCTAATGTCTTTCAGTGCAGACAGTGGGTAGTTTGGGTTGGGGGCTTTCTCAGTCTTTTTCTCTCTTCTGGTAGGATTAGGTATCTTCTACACTCAGTCATTTACAACTGTCTCGACTTTCCAGTTTTCAGAAGTCCAGTTCTTGTCCCACTAGTCCAGTTCTTGTTCCTGATTTTAGGCAGTCGATATCAGATGAGGCAGTTCCATGTTTAGAGTGCTACTTCAGGACATCCATCGAGTGCCTTCCCCATAGGGCAGGGGTCACCTGGATTGGGTCTTTTTCTCTTGAAGGTCAGTGGCTCATAGTGCACAGGGAGACAAAGAGAAGCAACATGTAGTGTGCCGTGGCGTCTGACTAGATTTCAGATGCCTGGCAGCACAGTGTCCCTGGTCTCTGCCCTTGCCTCACAGGCTGCCCTTGCGACTGGCGCAGCTGTCACAGACGCGGACAGGGTGGTCCCAGCCACGGGAGGGCACGGGGCGGCTCTTGGAGGAGCAACCGCTGCAGACACCCTGGCCACACGCCCGACAGTGGTGCTTGGACATACTGGGGGTGAAGGCTTTGCTGCACTGGTGGCACTGCATGATCTGGGGGTCGGGGATCCAGTAGTCAGGCCGGGCCACTCCCTTCACAAAGCCTGGAACATGGAGGAGAGAGATAAATAAATAACTCTTTATACAATAGTTGCCGTTGACAGTCAGAGCAGAGGACAAAGACTGTGTAATCTTTGTGAATATAATATTAAATGCTGTATCTTGTGGATTACTTTCTGCATATGCTGTAAATTGTCTATGATTACTGGTGTGAAGTGTTTTTGTGAATACACAGAGACATGTATACTAGCTAGCTTTATTTGTGATGCGTTTCTCAAACACGACGCTGGTGCCAACATGACGATAGCCGTACTCACACAGAGGGTAGTCCACTGCAGTGGTGACCATGTCTAGAGTAGACTGGGCCACCTCTGTCACCCTGCGGGCCATCAGCCCCCGCGGCTCCACCACAGCCACTACAGGACACAGAGAGGGACCAACAGAGCCATCAGGATCACTGGACCACATTCTTTTAACCTCTATTTAACCAGGAAGTCCCTTGAGATGAGTCATCTCTTTCTCAAGGGAGATGAATGAACACTTACTATTCACATCAAACACTTAGTTTGCCTCCCAAATGGCACCCTATTCCCTTTGTTAGTGTACTACTTTTGGCCAGAGCCCAATGGGTCCAAGTAAGTAAGTAAAGTAAGTTGACTAAAAACTGATCCTGAATCAGACTAAGGTAACATCAGCTTTTACATTAACATCCATGACCCAACACTGTTCCTAAAACAGACTTTGGAGAGGGAACATCAGCTTTTACATTAACATCCATGACCCAACACTGTTCCTAAAACAGACTTTGGAGAGGGAACATCAGCTTTTACATTAACATCCATGACCCAACACTGTTCCTAAAACAGACTTCGGAGAGGTAACATCAGCTTTTACATTAACATCCATGACCCAACACTGTTCCTAAAACAGACTTCGGAGAGGTAACATCAGCTTTTACATTAACATCCATGACCAAACACTGATCCTAAATCTGACTTTGGGGGAGGTAACATTAGCTGGCATCCTGACCCTGGTTGGTGGTGTCGGTCCCTCCCTGGCGGTGGCAGGCGTCACAGACCCGGACGGGGGTGCTGCCCCAGCCCCTCTCGGGCACGGGCATCCTGCGGGTGGAGCAGGCCTGGCAGAAGCCCTCGCCACACGAACGACAGTGGTGCTTCCTCTCCGCCTCCTCAAAGGGCTTCTTACAGCAGTGACACGCCTGGGGGACAGGGACACAGCACAATAATGTCAAGAGTCAGCAGTCAAAACTATACACTCATACACAACCATACCAAACCACACAAACAGTGCCACATTTGAGAATTACAACAGACGATTATTGGTTAATGCTGCATCCTTTAGGTATTTGGGTACTGGGTCTATCGCCTCAATAAAAACAGCTATTCTTAGGGTCTGCTATCTGTTCAAAAAGCCTGTGTATGTGTTGCTGGTCTAGATGCCATGCTGCTGGTCGATGATGATGCTAGACTCTCTGATGCTATGAGAGTGATGACTCACGGTGATGTCAGTGTTGGGTCTCCAGTAGTGCGGGGCCACCTGGTCAGTGAGCCAGGAGGTGACAGCCTTGGTGGGGCCCGTACTGTACTCCGACACAGACTGGATCACAAAGTTCATCCCATCAAGCACCCTCTGGGCCGCATTCTGGTGGTCTGTCAGGAAGGCCTCAGACTGGACACACAGAGACAGGGAGAGCAACGGTCAGAGGAGAGGGAGGCCATCTTTGAACGTATTTGATATCTATGTTGGCAGTACGTATTCATCCATTCATAATTGATGATGACCATGACAATTTGAAGTACAGTGTGCAGTGTTGACGTTGCCAGTGCAAGTAACATTATCTTTATTAACCTTTGATAGCTGACATACTTTGAAAGTTAAATTAATGCCAGAGACTTAGCATATACAGTACCAGTCAAAAGTTTGGACACACGTAATTTAAAAAAAACATTTTAGTCATTTTGCAGACGCTCTTATCCAGAGCAACTTACAGTTAGTGAGTGCATAATTATTTTATTTTTTTCATACTGGCCCCCTGTGGGAATCGAACCCACAACCCTGGCGTTGCAAACGCCATGCTCTACCAACTGAGCTACACGGGACACACCTACTCATTCAAGGGTTTTTCTTTATTTTTACTATTTTCTACATTGTAGAATAATAGTGAAGACATCAAAACTATGAAATAACACATATGGAATCATGTAGTAACCAAAAAAAAGTGTTAAACAAATCAAAATATATTTTATATTTGAGATTCATCGAAATAGCCACCCTTTGCACACTCTTGGCATTCTCTCAACCAGCTTCACCTGGAATGCTTTTCCAACAGTCTTGAAGGAGTTCCCACACATGCTGATCACTTGTTGGCTGCTTTTCCTTCACTCTGCTGTCCGACTCATCCCAAATCATCTTCATTGGGTTGAGGTCGGGGGATTGTGGAGGCCAGGTCATCTGATGCAGCACTCCATCACTCTCCTTCTTGGTAAAATAGCCCTTACACAGCCTGGAGGTGTGTTGGGTCATTGTCCTGTTGAAAAAGAAATGATAGTCCCACTAAGCCCAAACCAGATGGGATGGTGTATCGCTGCAGAATGCTGTGGTAGCCATGCTGGTTAAGTGTGCCTTGAATTCTAAATAAATCACAGACAGTGTCACCAGCATAGCACCCCCACACCATAACACCTCCTCCTCCATGCTTTACGGTGGGAACTACACATGCAGAGATCATCCGTTCACCCACACCACGTCTCACAAAGACAAGGCGGTTGTAACCAAATATCTCCAATTTGGACTCCAGACCAAAGGACAGATTTCTACCGGTCTAATGTCCATTGCTCGTGTTTCTTGGCCCAAGCAGGTCTCTTCTTCTTATTGTTGTCCTTTAGTAGTGGTTTCTTTGCAGCAATTCGACCACGAAGGCCTGATTCACACAGTCCCCTCTGAACAGTTAGTGTTCTGTACTGTACTGCTGGTTACTACATGATTCCACATGTGTTCTTTTCTAGTTTTAATGTATTCCCTATTATTCTACAATGTAGAAAATAGTAAAACTTAAGAAAAACCCTGGAATGAGTAGGTGTGTCCAAACTTTTGACTGGTAGTGTATATTCCAACCTGTTCTGTCGCAAATGCCTCTAAATATTCTCACTGAAACTTCAACTGAGCTTGACTGACTGTTTGTGTGTTGTGCCTGTCAGTACAGTGAGGGTGTGTAGGACTAAGAGGCTCAGCTCACCCCCTCCCAGACGTGTTTGACCTCGGGCCGCACCACGCCGCACTCTGGGTTCTGGTTGCCCAGCCAGTACTGCCGGCTGCGGTAGATAATGCCACAGCTGCCACACTCCAGGACATACCTGGCAGGACAGGGGCACCGTGGAGAGGGTGGTGGGGGAAAGGATGAGAGGGGGAGGAAATATATAGTGGATTGGCTTAGATGGCAGAGTGGATTCCATGTTTGGATGTGTGCATCTTTGTATGAGTGGTACTTTATTGAACGAATTCGAGAGTCCTGGTTGAAAGGGACATCTTTAATACCATCAAAAAGTAAATATGTGTGTGGTGTGTCCCAGGTGTGGTGTGTCTCAGCAACTCACCCAGACCAGGCGTACTTCGCCAGCCCAAACCAGGGGTTGTCTGATGAGGCTGAGGTTTTGGGAATGACAATAACCTCCCTGCCCCCCTCATAGCACCTCTGTGTGTGTAGGATCAGGGAGAGAGCACACAAAATATCATTAAGGCTAGCTTCATACACTTGGCTCATGCGTTTGCTTGTACTACAAATTGTCCAACACCATCTCCACAGGATTAAATCCTATATCATATAGAAGAATACTTTATTGTCCATTTCCTTTTCAGATCACTTCAACTTTCTCTCTTGTGTCCCATCACAGACATAGACCATATATGAAATGGCTTACCTTGCAGATGAGAACCTTGTTGTTGTACTGGTGAGCGTACTGACACAGTCCGTCTGCCAGGTGAGGGACCCTGTCTCTTAGATGGTTCATCCCGTTCTTACAGCGGATACTGAGGTGAAAGAAAACAAGGAAAACCCCTATAAAAATCAGAAGGATGGTTGAATCCATCCATCACATACCTAACATCCAAGTTACTTGTGTAAAATGTGAAGGTGTACAGTAACTATTTGGCTGAACATCTCTGAATATCTCTCTGTGCCTGCCATTTTGGTGGATGGCCGAAAGGCGTTGCTCCTTTTCTCCTAGCGGCTTAAGATGTTAGACGTGAATCATAACACATTGATAACAGGGACATACAAGGCTTTATCCTCAAGCAGTGAGAGCCTGTTAAACCACTACCTATTTCTGGATATGAACACCAATCAGTGTGTTTAGGGAAAATATTTGGGTTTCTAATCTAGCTCAAATTTCCCAAGTGAAAGAAGACACTGTACAGTACAGAATGAAAACCCATAGAGAGTGTGATGGAAATGTTTATGTTGGTGCTTTTCTATAAACCAATTTCTGTGTTCATGCAAGTGACTGACTGAACAAATCCTCACTATCAGTATCTGCAATTTGGCAGTACGCCCAGACCTTTGTTTTGAAAACCAAATATATCTCAGTTTCAAGGTCTCAGCTTAGAGAGAAGAAGCCTCATGAGGTATTGGTCTGTTACATGTTATGAACCAGTATTGGTCGGTCACATGAAAGAAACAAAACACTAATGATGAATTAATTAGGCTAAATCATGCAAATATAACTTGTCTGTGTATAGCTGTATATAAGATAACTGCTGGGACTGCCCCAGCAGAGCTTCTGACAGATGTTCACTATGGTGCATCCAGTTTGTTGGAACTTCTCCAGCGCGCTGACAATAAACAATGATTCATTTAAGATTGACTTTGAGTGTCCCTGTGTAAGAATTTCCACGACAAGAGGTATGATTTACATAGGACAAACAGACTTTTATGCTTCCTTCGTGACAACCCATCTGGGAGGGACACATATCCTAGCACTACCTGTTCACGTGCAGCATGTGAATACACCATTCATTAGTGCACACTGTAGCAAAAATGTTTCGCAATGGAAAATGGTTTGCAATGAAAACAAGAGATTCTATTGGACAAATTCAGGTTAGTTCTTCCCCATTTTGTTTTGAGTCATGTGATAGAGTTACTTTGAGCAGATACATGCAGCAGATGCAGGTAAGTCACTTACTTGCAGCTGAGGCAGACTGAAGAGCAGGTGAAGTATTCGTCAGGGAAAAAGGAGTAGAGGGGGATCTTGTCGTCTAAGATCTCCCCACAGAACCTGTCACTCAGGGCCTGGAGAGGATGGGAGAAGGAGAGAGATGAGGAGACCAAGGGGTGGAAGGGGAGGAGCCAAGCAGGGTCAAAACAAATATTAATTGGTTATGGAAGGCCTATTTAACCAGACAAGCACCCAATTCTCATTAACATTCACTAGTACCGGCATTACCTGTCTATCAAACAAATGAATTATGTAACAATGCAAAGATATAAACACACACAGACCTGCAGAGCGCTGAAGACGATGGCCGGTTGGCGGGGCGATCGTGTGGCAGTGTTCCTGACTTGCTGGCGTACAGCCTCCAGGAGCAGAGAGTAGTTGGTCGGAGGAGTGATAGTCTGTGTGCCCACGTACTGCACTGAGCTGAAGGCCTCTGTACCCAGGCCCAGGTCATGGAAGCGCCTCTGGAGCTGAGTGTCTGCATAGCCAGGGACATCTGTTCGCTCTGTGGGGACAAAGTAGGACAACATCATGGGTTGAGTTCCCACACCCACCTGACTGTTCTGTAAATAGTGTAGTATGTGTGGGTGTGACTGTATTAGTTGGTGAACCTGTATCTATGAGTGTGTCTCACCCAGTGTGATGGTTAAGTATGATTCTGACCTTACATAATATGTTAGTGTATTGTTGTTCAATTCAATAAAAATATATGTTATTTATCCCCAAGGTGCAATTACTTTGGGCAGATGAGTCTGCAACAACACGACAGCATACCCCAACCATACCACAATGTGTTGTCTAACTCATGAGCAAATTGTTGTGTAATGCATGCATAGAAACATAGGATTGCATGTGGTGCATGTTAGTGACTGGGCCTCTCCTGTACATACCATAGCCCAGTAGCTGGGTGTGGGTGGTCTCCTGGAACACGATGATCGCCGGCCCCAGGGAGGAGAGGGGCACATCCATGCCACAGCGGCTGGAGAGGGCGCGCAGCTCGGGGGTGAAGTGCTTCAGGTAGGCCCCTGAGGCACTGCTTAGGAACTGGAACATGTCGTTGTGCAGCCTCTCAGCCCGCGTGCGGTACACCACCACGTCCGATACGGCCAGCACCTTCAGCAGCAGACGCATGTGCTGGTTCTGGTTGGCCGCAGACCCCAGCAGGCCCTCTGTGTCCAGAGCCACCAGGCCCAGCCCGGGGTCAAAGGCGGCCCACACGCCCACCGTGCAGGAGCTGGGGGACTTGGAGGTGTAGAACACGGTATCCCCGCCAAACAGGATGTGGTTGAGGGTGTGGGACTTGCCGTCGCCCGTGTTGCCGAAGATGGAGAGGACCTTGACGCCCTGCATGTCCCCGCAGCTCAGCCACTCCAGGAACTGAGCCTCATCATGGACCTGGGGTGATGTTGGAGAGGATGGGAGATTAAGTTATGTTATAGTTAGCTGTAGGATGTTATGTTGTCAAATACCTGGCTTACTTATGTGGTGTTGTGTATATAGTTTGTCTATCTTTATTCTACTTAATGTGTACACTAGAGGGCACTATATTGACTTGGGTCATGGGTCACATGTATAGGCACACAGGAAGTATGGATGCACAGAGGCATACCCGTCGCTATGGGCGGGCCATAGGGGGCCGGGCCCGCCCCCAAAAATGCTTGTGCCCCCCACCACTTGAGGGAATTTATTATTAAATATACGTACTGTAGGCTAATAATAATTGTGCCCTGCCCTCCCATGCATTTCATATGCCCCCCTTAAGACTGAGGTCTGGCGACGGGTCTGCACAGAGGTATGGAGAGAATACATGCAGATGTAATTACCATAGGCGCATATTTTAGTTCCAATGTGTTAATGGTGAGCGCGGTAAGAACAACCACATAACTAGGACAAAATGGCTCCTACATTAACATTTGGCCTAACAATATTTGCACCATTACTTTAAATATTTGTCTTTGTGCTCCTAAATTTATTTTTGTGCTCCTACATTTTTCAACACGTGCTCCCTGTAAAAAAAGGTCAGCGTAGAGCGTAGGGGGGGGCGGATACAGGTACAAAAAACTGTCAAAGAAATGCATATAAAGATAACCCCACCCCATTCCACCCCTCAATCCCCATTCACCCGCATCCTCCCTCCCCAACCAGTAATCTTCTATGATTTATTGAGAGATTCAAGGGGCTATCATCATTAAGTAACATAACAGATGCAAAGCATTTAAAATTTAAATTCATGCACTTCTAAATTATTTTCTTTACTTTGCCGAAGAAGCATATAACTGCAGGGCACTCCCAAATTAATATGCTTACCTGATGTCGGGGGCACAGTGAACAGTTGGGGTCAATTTCAACATTAAACGTTTCCTTGGTGTTAAATACAGTCTGTGAACAAACTTAAAATGTACACTCCCAGTCAAAAGTTTGAGTTTTACCTACTCATTCAAGGGTTTTTCTTTATTTTTACCATTTTCTACATTGTAGAAAAATAGTGAAGACATCAAAACTATGAAAGAACACATATGGAATCATGTAGTAACCATAAAAGTATTAAACTTCTTCAAATAGCCACCCTTTGCCTTGATGACAGCTTTGCACACTCTTGGCATTCTCTCAACCAGCTTCATGAGGTAGTCACCTGGAATGCATTTCAATTAACAGGTGTGCCTTCTTAAAAGTTATTTTGTGGAATTTCTTTCCTTCTTAATGCGTTTGAGCCAATCAGTTGTGTTGTGACAAGGTAGAGGTGGTATACAGAATATAGCCCTATTTGGTAAAAGACCAAGTCCATATTATGGCAAGAACAGCTCAAATAAGCAAAGAGAAACAACAGTCCATCATTACTTTAAGACATGAAGGTAATGTGTATGCATCTTTCAAATCTTGGAATGTTCTCAAACCATTGCTGTCCATGATATCGGTATGGGTATGGATACCACATTTGGACCATTGGGGGATGCAAAGGCCGCCCTCCAGATCACAAGACATTATTGTGAAATATTGGAGTATGGGCATGCCAATAAATTTGATTTCGTAATCCAAGATGGCGTAGCAGTGCGGTCGTGTATTCTGTAGTGTGCCAGTTTTTTTGTTTTTTTGTCTTTTTCGTATATATTTCTCAATCTCACTTTTCATCCTTCAACTAAATATACTTTCCTGCAACCCGCCTCACCCAATGTGGAATGGATTCTATTATTTCTTATTCCTTTTTATCTAGAACCTCCGGCTGAAACTAGCCAGCTAACTAGCTACTTGCTATTAGCCACCGTTAGCGGTTTTCACCATTGTCCATGGCCTGCACTACCTACCAGCCAGCTCTATCCTGGACAATTATCGGCCAGTCTGCACAGTATGCACAGCGCGCTATCGACCCAGAACATATCAGATTTTCTGCCGGAATCACTGAGTCACTGGACCTTAACACCGGATCATTGCAACTAGCTAACTGCAACCGAATGGATGTTGTTGTTGGCTAATCACCACTGTCCCGAAGCTAGCACCAGTTAGCCTTGAGCTAGCCTCGAGCCAGGCCCATCTCCCGGCTATCTACCTCTATGTCAACCGGACGGGACCTCCTAGTGTCGACACGGAGCCCCGCCGATCCATCACGACTGGTCTGCCGACATAATCGTCTGATATGGTTTCAACAGGCTTCCCGTTGTGATGACCACGAAGATCCATCTGCTAGCCCTGGCCTGCTAGCACACGCAATCAACAGCCGTGCCTCCTGCTCGCCTGTGCCGTAGCAGCCATCGAACTGCTCCTGGACTCACCTATTGCTGTTCACTGGACCTTATGATCACTCAGCTACACAGCTGATGCCTGCTGGACTGTTCCTTTACACGGTACCCCATCCTGTTTATCTGTCCTGTTTATCTGTTTAGCCTCAGCCAAAACTTTTGTCGCCATTACCAGTTGTTGCCTTAGCTCTCTCAAATAACACCTGTGATTGCTTTATGCCTCTCTCCCATGTCCATATGCCTTGCCTATTGCTGTTTCGGTTAGTTCTTATTATACAATTTCACTGTAGAGCCCCCAGTCACGCTCAACCTGCCTCAGATAGCTCCTTTGTCCCACCCCCCATACACGCGGAGACCGGCTCAATCGGTGCCTCCAGTGATGCCATCTCTTTCATCGTTACCGAACGCTTAGGTTTACCTCCACTGTACTCATATCCTTCCATATTCTTGTCTGTAAATAATGCCCTGAATCTATTCTACAACGCCCGGAAATCTACCCCTTTTATTCTCTGTACCCAACGCACTAGAAGACCAGTTCTTAAAGCCTTTATCCGTATACTTATTCTACTCCTCCTCTGTTCCGCTGATGATGTAGAGGGTAACCCAGGCCATGTAGCCCCCAGTATCACTCCTACTCCAGGCACTATCATTTGTTGACTTCTGTAACTGTAAAAGCCTTGGTTTCTTGCATGTTAACATCAGAAGCCTCCTCAAATTTGCTAAAATGCAAATCAATTTATAACATTGACATGCGTTTTTCTGGACTTTTTTGTTGTTATTCTGTCTCTCACTGTTCAAATAAACCTACCATTAAAATTATAGACTTATCATGTCTTTGTCAGTGGGCAAACGTACAAAATCAGCAGGGGATCAAATACTTTTTTCCCTCACTGTATCTACTCCCAAATGCTTAAGATGGGAAATGATTGGTAGAGATGGAGTCCTGAGATGGTAGAGATGGGGTCTTGAGAGGCAGTAGGGCCGATTTGGTTAGATACATTTTATAGCTTGAGATTAAGCTGAATTTATCTAGGATACATTGACTAGATATAGTAAAATATCATCTGTGTATAATGAGATGAAGTGATCAGTAGATTTTAGGGAAATGTGTGTTATTTCCTTCAAATTGACAAATTGCCTGGGCTTCCATGGATAATAAGAATAGCAAAGGCGAAATTGGATCGCCTTGTCTGCTGCTTCTAGTGATTTTGAACAGAGCATTGCAGAAATTGCCTGTTATAACTATGGCTGAGGGATTGGCATATAGCATTTTAATCATATTAATGAAATTGGAGCCAATTCCCATAAGTTCCAAGACAGACCAGACAGACCATTCTAGTCTATCAAAAGTGTTTTCTGCATCAACAGATAATACAGCCTAAGAAGCTGTTGTTTCTGATTAAGCATCTAAGATATGTAATAGTCAACAGAGGTTATCCGAGGATAAACACTTTTTAACAAACCCGCTTTTGTCAGTGTGGACCAATTTGGGTAAGCAAGTGTCGAGATGGGACAGCAACATTTTAGAAAACAGTTTAATATCTGTCTTTATCAAAGATAGGGGCGATAGTGAGAACACTGGGTGGCATCCTTACCTTTTTTAAATAAAAACTAAATTAGTGCTGTATTCACATCCCTCCCAGATGAACCTTTGTGAATGGCTGTATTAATCATTTTGAGCAATAGTGGACCTAATTGATTCAAAACGTTTAAATAGACCTCAGGAGGAATACAGTCCTATACAGGTGATTTGCCTTTATTCATGCTATCCAAAAGCGTTTGAGATCACTGAGAGAAATTTGGGCTCCCAGTAAGGTGGCTTCCTCTGTTGAGAGAAGAGGAGCTCTTAATTATTTTAGAAAGAACTTAGTCTGGCTTGGTGTGGATTTACAATCAGAGGTGTACACAGTTCTTTATAGAAGCGGAGGAATCTGATAGTAATTCCCCTGTTTCAGATTCAATAGATTCTATATCAGCTAATTGATCATTACTGCGTAGCTTGTTGGCCAGTAAATGACTGGGACGATTACCATGGAAGTAATGGTTGAGTCTTACTCGATGGATGGCAAATCCTGCTCTCTGTCTTATCAATAAATTAAGTTCTGTCTTGACTTTGGAAAGAGTAATAGCTACCTGGTCTGAAAAGAGTGTTTGTTGAGAACAGTTAATCAACATTTCAAAATCTGCTATCTTCTTTAATTTTGATTTATTCAACTCGTTTACATAAAAAAATTGTTTATGTAAACGAAAATCCCAGAACCACACGGGGGGACCTAGTGAATGACCTGCAGAGAGCTGGGACCAAAGTAACAAAGCCTACCATCAGTAACACACTACGCCGCCAGGGACTCAAATCCTGCAGTGCAAGACGTGTCCCCCTGCTTAAGCCAGTACATGTCCAGGCCCGTCTGAAGTTTGCTAGAGTGCATTTGGATGATCCAGAAGAGGATTGGGAGAATGTCATATGGTCAGATGAAACCAAAATATAACTTTTTGGTAAAAACTCAACTCGTCGTGTTTGGAGGACAAAGAATGCTGAGTTGCATCCAAAGAACACCATACCTACTGTGAAGCATGGGGGTGGAAACATCATGCTTTAGGGCTGTTTTTCTGCAAAGGGACCAGGACGACTGATCCGTGTAAAGGAAAGAATGAATGGGGCCATGTATCGTGAGATTTTGAGTGAAAACCTCCTTCCATCAGCAAGGGCATTGAAGATGAAACGTGGCTGGGTCTTTCAGCATGACAATGATCCCAAACACACCGCCCGGGCAACGAAGGAGTGGCTTCGTAAGAAGCATTTCAAGGTCCTGGAGTGGCCTAGCCAGTCTCCAGATCTCAACCCCATAGAAAATCTTTGGAGGGAGTTGAAAGTCCGTGTTGCCCAGCGACAGCCCCAAAACATCACTGCTCTAGAGGAGATCTGCATGGAGGAATGGGCCAAAATACCAGCAACAGTGTGTGAAAACCTTGTGAAGACTTACAGAAAACGTTTGACCTGTGTCATTGCCAACAAAGGGTATATAACAAAGTATTGAGAAACTTTTGTTATTGACCAAATACTTATTTTCCACCATAATTTGCAAATAAATTCATTAAAAATCCTACAATGTTATTTTCTGGATTTTCTTTTCTCATTTTGTCTGTCATAGTTGATGTGTACCTATGATGAAAATTACAGGCCTCTCACATCTTTTTAAGTGGGAGAACTTGCACAATTGGTGGCTGACTAAATACTTTTTTCCCCCACTGTATCATTATGATTACACCTTTAGTTTTGTTTGGGGCTGATGAAAAAGCAGCCAGTTGGTACAAATGGTTCTGCATTTTATGAGTCCTTATGGAGCAGGTGTGTTTCTTGGAGCATTGCTATATCAATATGGTTTCTTGCTAGGATATCAAGACAGCTGGAACGTTTGATAGGAAAATGTAGGCCTTTCAAATTCACCCCTCCCTGGACTCTACACGGTGTCGCAAGCGTTCCACAGGGATGCTGGTTCGTGTTGACCCCAATGTCCTTTGGGTGGTGGACCATGCTTGATACACATGGGAAACCATTGCGCCTGAAAAACCCAGCAGCGTTGCATTCCTTGACACACTCAAAAAGGTGCACCTGGCACCTACTACCATACCCCGTTCAAAGGCACTTAAATATTATTTATTGCCAATTCACACTCTGAATTGCACATTTACACAACCCATGTCTCAATTGTCTCAAGGCCTAAAAATCCTTCTTTAACCAGTGGATTTAATAAGAGACATCATTAAGGGATCATAGCTTTCAACTGGATTCACCTGGTCAGTCTGTCATGGAAAGAGCAGGTGTTCCTAATATTTTGAACACTCAGTGTATGTGCTCTATACTATGTACAAAAAACATGAAGATGTATTTGTAAGAACACCGCCTCCAACCGAGACTACACTTCCTCCCCTCCAATTTCAGCTTCAAACGACCCCAATGGAGCATAACTGGGAAGGACTCCTGAGTGGCGCAGTTGCCGCTAGAGATCCTGGTTCGAATCCAGGCTCTGTCATAGCCGGCCGTGACCGGGAGACCCATGGGGCAGCGCACAATTAGCCCAGTGTAGGGGAGGGAATGGCCGGCAGGGATGTAGCACAGTTGGTAGAGCATGGCGTTTGCAACGCCAGGGTTGTGGGTTCGATTCCCACGGGGGGCCAGTTTGAAAAAAAATGAAAAAAATAATGTATGCACTCACTAACTGTAAGTTGCTCTGGATAAGAGCGTCTGCTAAATGACTAAAATGTAAATGTAAGGAAATGTAGTACCTCGGGGCTGATGGCTGTGCTTTTGATAATTCTGTCGGGTGCAACCAGGATGCAACGTTGCTAAACTGCATACAGTAAGTGTATATTATGTATTTGAAAGATTATTTCTCCTTGATGTGGAAATTCCAAAGATTTCCAAAACAGATTGTCTGAATTGTAGTTCATTGATCCAGGTGTGGTCCTGGTGTTCAATTGAGAACTCAAGGGCTGGGTTGCTAGCCATACCCCATTGGGCTCTCGAGAGCTAGGCTCAACCCTACAAGACAGTTAATTAGCTTCAGTCAAGGCTTAAGTGTGGCTAGCTGTTTTTAGTGGTCCTCTGTAGCTCAATTGGTAGAGCATGGCGCTTGTAACGCCAGGGTAGTGGGATCGATCCCCGGGACCACCCATACGTAAAAATTAGGGGTGTAACGATCCATCTACTACATCGATGTATCGATTTATATTCCTATGATCCAACTACATCGATCTGTGCTCGGCGAGTTGGCCTTTTGGACAACATATATCAATCTAACATCGTTTTAAAATGTAATAAATCGATTGTATCGATACTAGGAAATAACCCATTGGATTTAAGCACGTCAGACTTTATATGGATGTTTTTTATTAGCACTTTTAATGATAAAGGCTTTAAACATTACTCGATTCAGTCTGCCTATCCGTGACGTCATCGCCCCGCGCCAGCAGCGGCGCAAAGACAACAAAACATAGCATGGCGGACGACAGAGGAGAAGCCGACGAGCGAGAAATTATCAAGCCACCATTGCGGTCCTTACAAGAAACAGGAATCTAGGAAACTTCACCTGCACTGTCCAGTATCCAGGTATTTATTTCAGTCACACTGGTTGAATTTTTGGATAAAAGGTTACTGAATCGATTTCAAGTCACTGAATCGTTTCGGATCGTATCGTTCTAAATGAACCAATATCGTCCTTGAATCGTATCGACAACCACGAATCGTGATACAAATCGAATCGTTGTTAAAACGAATCGTTACACCCCTAGTAAAAATGTATGCACACATGACTGTAAGTCGCTTTGGATAAAAGCGTCTGCTAAATGGCATATTATTATTTAGCAATGCGGGTCTATTTAGATACACTAGTGTTACTCCCAATTGTATTGAGTTGCACAAAAACAGTACACAGGAAGCCAGATGTTAAACACAATTCCATTTCAACTTACGGTGCCGGTTGGCAGGATGATTGGTCATTATGATGGGAATTTGAGACAGAAAATCTAAAGGATCGTATTATTAAACAGACTTTCCAAACGTGGGTCTGGTGTAGACCCACTTCCTCTCTGCATACCTCTAGTCAAAATAAAAGTCCTGCATGTGTGCCATATGTGGTAAAAAAAAAAAAAGAATAACATGTGGGGGCCTTTTATTTTGACATGAGGTATAGGTCCCCTGTAGCTCAGTTGGTAGAGAATGGCGCCTGCAACGCCAGGGTTGTGGGTTCGTTTCCCACGGGGGGCCAGTATGAAAATGTATGCACACACTAACTGTAAGTCGCTCTGGATAAGAGCGTCTGCTAAATGACTGAAATGTAAATGTAAGGTGAGGAAGTGGGTCTGCAACAGCCCACCGGTACAGTAAGTCAAAATGGAATTGTATTTAACTTCTGTTTTTGTACAACCCAATACAACTGGGAGCACCAAGTATGTAAATACACCTGTGTTGCTAAAAGCATATAGAGTGTGGTGTGTTTACACAGCCTGATTAATTGGGGACATTCCTGAAAGGAAACTGAAACAATGCCAGTCATACTGACAGACCATAGAGCTAGATAGAGGCCCTAATATCTGTATCTGTGCCATTATAGCATCTGAGACAGTATGGGCAGCGCCATTGAGGGTACAACCCATAGGGATCCCCACCCAGTTGACTACTTTAAATGGCGGAAGCCCTCAATGGCGTTGCCCATGCTCAAACGTCCTTTTGGCCACTAGAGGCCTCTATAATTATCTATGTGACAGACATCAAGGTATAATACTCCTGCCCTTTTGAAAACGAACCATCTTTAACGTTAACTTTGACTAGCTAGTCATATTTACATGGCTAACGTTAAATCATTCCTATCAAGTTTGCTGCGCGTCGACCATTTCGAAGAAATTGCTACAAAACAACAATAGCCTTCTAGTACTGTTCATCCGCTACCGACATACCGTAGTAAATTAGGTTAGCTTAGCTTAGACGAGGCCCATGTCAAAATAATGAGTAACGTTAACGATAGCTAACTAACACCGTAGTTGGCTGTTAGTTGTGCAGTCAAGACGGGATGGCAACGTGACATATTTAATTTTGTTACACAAACATGACATCTGGCTAATGTTACCCTTTGGCCAACCAGTGTGGACTTTTTCATTTTGCTAACGTTAGCCAGTTAACGTTAGTTGCGTGCTAGCAACCCGACGTCGTTACCTGCAGATTTTCTTGTTCGTCAACCAAAAGAAAACTCCGACCATTTTCCGGGTGTTCTTCTGTTTTTATGTGACAAAGCGATACCTCCTCCATTTCTTTCATCAGTACTTCGGACATTGTTATTAAACAATCCCTAGACTGACGGTAGCAGAAACTTCCCCCACTCCCGACAACAACAATACAACGCATGGATTGGTGAGGGAGGAGCCATCAGCAATGGAGCACGCAAAAGACAACGTAGATACGTGAGAAGCGTTCTGTCGTATGCTCAGCAGCAGCACCATCTTGTGGTGAATATGCAAATTCACACGGAACCAATGAACACGGCATGATAAGTGAAAACCACTGAACGCAAGGGTAGAGTGCACAAAATTAGATACTGGACCGCCTAGAGTCGAAATAGCATAATAAAAAAATCCCTATAAAAATCCGTCTGTTTAATCTAGAGCTATAACAGTTTTTTTTTGCATGGGCTGCGTCTCAGGCCTTCTGCATCTGAGGTGAATGGAGGCAGATCTACAGCAGTAATTGTCAGACCATGAGACTTCCCGAAAATCGGTGTTCTCACGAAAACATCTGTAGCGTCCAAACGGTTATAACCCCTAACTATTATGACCCCTCTATGGAAAGGTGAGAATCTCACGAACATGTAGCCTACATGTCAGTTTTGCTCTAGGACGCCCACAAGCCTCAAAAGACTCATCTGAAGGTAGACTGGTACCTGTTAAAAAAATTAATGGAAGGATTTAGTGTCTAAAAAAATTGGTTAAATAGAGCAGGCCTGTGTATTTTTGTAAAAAAAAAATCAACAAATCATTTCCTGATCTTTCTTATATCTCTGAGATATAGGAAAGACACTTCAAAACAAACTTCCTTTTTATTTTATTGTAATACATTTTTCCATGTATGAATATGTTATTCAATGTGTTTCTATGGGATAATAGCAGTAAGGCCAAATTCAATGTTTCCACAAATATTTTGTACATATATTTTTTTATAACTAAAGGGGTCCTAAAATTCAAAATCAAATAACTAAATGTTCCTTGGTATGACCATCTTAAAACAAATCTATATGTTAGCTCAGTAGAATCAGCTGTGTGTAGTGCTAGGGCAAAAATCACAAAACGTGCACCCCTTTGGGTCCCAAGGACCCAGTTTGTGAAATCCTGCTCTAGGGGGATAGGCCTACATACAGTATGTACATAATTTTTTGCACTAACTCCTATCTGCATAATTTAACCTTTGAACTTTTTTGTATTTACATTTTTTGGGGGGCCTGAGTACTGCCCTACCTTGTATGGAAACCCGACATTGAATTGAATTCTACGTCGGGCAGAAATTAGCGTTTGAATCAGGGAAGTTTCCTCTCATGACTCTACAAGCCAGAATGTTGAATACAATTCTATTTTAATGTACAGGACCAGTCAAAAGTTTGGACACACTCCAGGGATTTTTCTTTATTTTTACTATTTTCTACATTGTAGAATAATAGTGAAGACATCAAAACTATTAAATAACACACATGGAATCATGTAGTAACCTTGATGACAGCTTTGCACACGCTTGGCATTCTCTCAACCAGCTTCATGAGGTAGTCACCTGGAATGCATTTCAATTATCAGTTGTGCCTTGTTAAAACTTAATTTAAGCTAACAGAACGTGACCGCCGAGTGCTGAAGCGTGTAAAAATAGTCTGTTCTCAGTTGCAACACTCACTACTGAGTTCCAAACTACCTCTGGAAGCAACGTCAGCACAAGAACTGTTCGTCGGTAGCTTCATAAAATGGGTTTCCATGGCCAAGCAGCCGCACACAAGCCTAAGATCACCATGTGCAAAGCCAAGTGTCGGTTGGAGTGGTGTAAAGCTCACCGACATTGGACTCTGGAGCAGTGGAAACGCGTTCTCTAGAGTGATGAATCACACTTCACCCTCTGGCAGTCCCACGGACGAATCTGAGTTAAGCGGATGCCAGAAGAACGCTACCTGCCCGAATGCATAGTGCCAACTGTAAAGTTTGGTGGAGGTTGAATAATGGTCTGGGCCTGTCTTTCATGGTTCGGGCTAGGCCCCTTAGTTCCAGTGAAGGGAAATCTTAACGCTACAGCATACAATAACATTCTAGACGATTCTGTGCTTCCAACTTTGTGGCAACGGTTCAGGGAAGGCCCTTTCCTGTTTCAGCATGACAATGCCCCCGTGCACAAAGCGAGGTCCATACAGAAATGGTTTGTCTAAATCAGTGTGGAAGAACTTGACTGGCATGCACAGAGCCCTGACCTCAACCCCATCGAACACCTTTGGGATGAATTGGAACGCCGACTGCGAGCCAGGCCTAATCGCCCAACATCAGTGCCCGACCTCAATAATGCTCTTGTGCCTGAATGGAAGCAAGTCCCTGCAGCAATGTTCCAACATCTAGTGGAAAGCCTTCCCAGAAGAGTGGAGGCTGTTATAGCAGCAAAGGGGGGGACCAACTCTATTTTAATGCCCATGATTTTGGAATGAAATGTTTGACGAGCAGGTGTCCACATACTTTTGGTCATGTAGTGTAGTTTGATACTTGAATCAGCAAAGAACAATCAATAATACCAAGGTAACCCATAGACACTGCAGCCCAAAGCTCGGTGAAACCAAGGTAAAAGGCAGTAACTGATGTGAGGGATGGAAGTTACTGCTTTTTTCCTTGGTTTCACTGTAACTTTGTTGCAGTTACTGCAAAAATAACAGCCCATTTTCTCCATAACACAACACAATGGAGGCAGGATATTTATTCACATGATAAAGCATGTATTGAATGTGTCAAAAATGTGCGGTTAATGCTCTTTTGCTTGGTATGACATGCACTCCACAGTAAATTCAGAACATTTTGTGCCTGGGTATATTTTATTGGAATAGTCTTTCATAGACTGTGCTTGCTAATGTTCATTAAATATTTGTTAGCAGAGATTTATAAATATCACATGTCACAGAGTGGCTTCAGTGGCGCCACTGCTGTTAAACTGACATGGAGAGAAATTCCATCACTGCTGTGCCCACTGTCTTGGTTCAACAGATGAAGCAACTCCTAAAATAATCAATTATCCTCCCTACTCCACTGTCCCCCAAAACGATCAATTATTAAACCTCTTCAGCGTCGGCTCACCTAGAATAGATTATATTATTATCAATTCGCCTATCAACACATCCCTCTTCCAGAAGAATGAGCCCAGCATGGACAGTAAACTCTATGTAGTATAATCTTCCACAATCGATTTATGACATAAAAATGACCAAAAAAGCGAATACTCAAATAGGTAATTCACCTTACATTCCAACCTGGGCACTGTCCAAGACAGGATGAAATTCTGATGTTGGTGAAACATAAATCTACAATTTAGCGTCCTATAGTTGAAACATTGTTTCAAAAAGTTGCTATTGTTACATTGAAACACAGGACATAACTCCTTAGCATCCTCTCTGAGAGATGGTGCGCATACAGCCTCGCCCTTAAAATGTATTTCGATATCTGCAAGACAAGGAAACAATGCATCAGTTAGAACTGGAACCTACAGACTGACAGTCCAGTAGCACACCAACCTTGACATTACAGTAGACGATTTGGTTTACCCATAGAAGTCCAAGGCGGGACCGTTATACAGTTGACCGCGATACATACTGGTAGTTGTAGTGCATTGACTCTTAGCATGTTGCATATTGACATGTGCAAAAACTACATTTCCCCAGACCTGTCACTGAGCGTTCCCGCTCCTATTGGCTGGCAGCTCCAGCCGCAGCCCCAGAGAATGAATGAAATTGAAACTGCTGGTATATTACATGTGCAATACCGGGATCTGCAGTGTTACATTGTATCTATCATACTATATCAAAATGGCCACAGTGGTACAGAACCCCCTGAAATCGTAAGTGCATACATTTTATATTTTACATTTTTAGGGATACATTTGTGGATGCTGTCAGTCCATGTAGCCTAGGTAATCGTTGACAATTTTATGCATCGTAAATAAGTATCCAGCCTATAGGCTACATCGCAAGCATATAGCAAGCTACATATATTTAAATGGTAGTGTAATAGCGATGGAAAGGTATATTTGAAACAGGCCTGGTTATGTTCCAAAATGCAGAGCTTCCTATGCATGCCTAGAAACAATTTCACTGAGCCAGCAATTACATGAGGACGCTATGGTGGAATGTTGAGGTACAATTTATGACCTGGTGTCCCTACTCAATAGACAAGATCGCAGCCAACTTGCATGACTGATCGGGTAGAGGTTTTCTATCAAACCGACTACCTAACAATAGCGAATAATAGCGAGTGGCAGCGGTTTTTTTTAAAAGGTTGTGCTTGATACCTGTTCACATTTTTTGCGTTAGGCTGTAAACAGGTAGGTAAAACCAAGCTGGTGGTACCCTATGTCGGCTGAAACCTAATACCCTTTGGACATCCTTTTCTTGTAGACAGACCTCTTGGCAAAATAGCCTACGTGCTTGCGATTATAATGGCAGCAGTGTTTACAGGCAGCGCATCTTCGCTCCAACAAGACATGCGTTCCTATATGCAAACACCTGATAAAATATTGTGTAGCCTTGCATCATATAAAATGGTTAACTTATGTGACGGGAGTGATTGCTTTTATTAGACTATTATTATTAGACTAGTCGCGTTGAACGGTGAACATTCCATCAAGTTTACATTCGATTCCTTTGTGCAGAATTTACACAAGAACATTTCAACGTGCGGAATGCAGCCTGGGCTCGTGTCCAAAAGGTGGCTGTGCGTCTGTCCGCTTGGTAAGATGCACTTGAGAGACCTTTTCGATTAGAAATAATTGAAAACATAATAACTCGACTCTCGAAAATGTATTTTTGGTGTGTTGTTTGGTTAAATTTAGGCATTTGCAGCCTGTCTAACAAAGAACGTGGTAGCCTACTGTAGTGCGGAACACAACGGATGTTACCTGAGCGGGAATGTAGTTGCGATGCAGTCGATGCTGTGCTGTCAGCGCTATCTGAAATCCAGACAGGCGACATTTCATGTAATTCATGAATTACAACGAATTACCTTAAGTATACGAATAGCCTAGTACAAGCAACAGTGAACTGCTTTAATTAATGTATTTGTCTACAACATAATTTATTTGATTCAGTCGATGCGCGGCAGTGATAGCATTCTAATTCTTGGGAAACTAACACACGTTTGGCTATTTGTTGCCATAGGATATGGCCAACTAGCCTAAAATGTTGGGTTATTCATATATGCATAAATACAACTGCACCTCTTAAATGTAATTAAATCAGCCTATTGCCTACCGATACTGATCGTGCACAGGGACCTGAGAGGTGAAAGGTGGCGCTGGAGGCATGAGCAATGCCGCTCATTTTCTCATTATAATATTCTCTGTTTAGGCTACCCCATTGTTATAGGAGAGTAGCGAGACATTTTTTATATGAAGTTGTTTCTTTTGTGTTGTTGTTTTTAAAGACATTTTAAGATGACCAGTAGCATCTTGTTCTGAAAGAGAATAGAATAAACACAGTCACAAACTGTTTAGGCCAACCAACAGTAGCCTACCACCCATTTGGTCGTTTATCAGTTATTAATTGGGATTTCCTTGTCATGTGAGTGTTTTAGCAACGCTGTGCATATCTGCGCTCCCAGTGATTCGCGCGCGGCTGAGTTCCTTTCTGCTGCCCGCCTGGTCTCGGGTCGCTCAATTACTGGGAACAAGTGGGGACATAGACGCTCCCAGAGGCCTTTGCAAGGCCATGTCAAGGGGATTCATTTGACTTATTTGCATGAAAAATACGAATGCGGGGAGCAAAGGGAATGGCATGGGATAGGAGCCATCAATGGACTAGGAACTGATTAATTCTGACTTGAATGTTTCTCAGTAAGGGTCTAGTCTAGTTAATATCCTCTACCACTGCTCCCGCTGCTTATATAATGTCATCTGGCCTACTAAATTCACTAGTTATTGAGGACAACACTGATTTGGAGTATTCGGAGCTCACTACTCAACTGTTGTCCCATGCATCTCAGAGGTTCAAAGAGTTCAATTGGTGGAGGCACATCCTCAGGGAACCACATATCTACTGGGCATTCCCCTAACCTCTCCAATGGTCCTCCTTTAATCTCTCTACTACTTTTCCTCTCTCTCTCTCTCTCTCTCTCTCTCTCTCTCTCTCTCTCTCTCTCTCTCTCTCTCTCTCTCTCTCTCTCTCTATCCCACCCACCCCCTGTTGCCCTCATGTTACCATCCCTGACTCACAACTAAATTCTCAGTTCTTTAGGGGTCTCTCTCTCTGTTTATTCTCTTTCCATCCATCCACAAACCTACCCCTACCCCTTGCCCTCAAGATGTCTCTTGGTTTTGAACTCTTTCTCTCTCCCCCCCATCCTTTCATTCTGTCACTCTACTTGGAGAAGGAGGCCATATGCTGACTGACTGTTGTGGTAGTTATTCTGCCGTGCCTGACTGATCTGAGGGAAATTAATTCCACATAATTCTGTGCTCAGGCACTGTTTAAACGAACAGCCAGGCCTGCTGAGTTCACTGGAGCCTGAGCATCCTCTTTCTCTCGCTAGGCCTCTCTCTCTCTCTCTCTCTCACTCCTATCGCTCTCTCCCCTCTTTCTCTCCCCTCTCTTTTTGTGAGGGCATTTCTTTTCTGGTTTATTGCCATCAGTCCCTCTTTTTTCCACAGCATTTCTTCTCTTTGTCTTCATGGGAAGACGAGAGTGAGACACAGATAAGTATTTTTAGCTCTATGACCTATTTCTCCATTGCTACCTAACCAACTGTCAGTCACTTCCCTGTGCTTTGGGATCCTATATGGTCACCAGCTGTAGTCTCGAGTTGTAGTTCAGGACAGGGAGAATAGGAACTACAACAGCCCTTTACAGTAGTGGCCAAGGAGGCTATTCAAATAATTCACTTAGGAAACCACTATTGGATGTGTAAGAAAGAAACAGGAAGAAGGCCTAGTATGCATGCACAGCAATGAGGTGGCTATGATTCATCAGCCATGTTGTCCAACATAGTTTCACTGGTTTTGGAGTAGTAGGATCATTTGGATAGGGCATACGACTGTGGGGGATGGTTGGGACATGGATCTAGCTGTGTGACTGGGAACATTCAGAAGAGCCCCTAACCGAATCCGATTCAGACTGACTGAAAGAAAGACAGATGAATAATAATGAGGGCAATGAAAGGGTTGAATGAAGACGTAATTCCAAACATACATGTATTTGGATGGATGCCTATTGGCAGCTTTTGTTTTGTGTGCAAAAAAATGCTTTGGGGTTATAAACGTGGTACCTTTGCTTTAGTGTTATTGCCTGTGACTGTGACAATGACAGGTAGGGATGGAACGAACAGGGTGATACAAGGTGCACAGAATAGGCTCCAGCAATAAACATGCTTGAATTGCATTGCACAGTTGCATGGCACAGACAGAAGGTCCCAGCTCGCATTCATTATAAATCACAGGGAAAGAAAATCCATTGGAAGAAATAATGTCACAACGTTTTGTAGACATTTTAATCAGTGGTAAAGCAAGTGTTGTTTACATCCACCAGTGGAGGCTGCTGAGGGGAGGATGGTCTCATAATAATGTCCGGAACGGGCAGATATAATGGCATTAAGGACATGGAAACCATGTGTTTAATGTATTTGATACCATTCCACTGATTCTGCTCCAGTCATTACCACGAGCCCATCCTCCCCAATTAAGGTGCCACCAACCTCCTGTGACATCCACATGGCATAACAATCTACTTCTACCAGCATCCTTAACAGTCCTACTCTGTAATAATCTATAATAATCTCCAAGTATTCCTGCTCGTCCTCTCCCGAAACATTCCTCTAATCCCACTCTCTGGTCATTACTACACTCTTATTCTCTGGCACACACACACAGACACATACACACACAATTCTATACATTCTGCAGTAGTCCCATTCTACACTACACTATTTCCTCTGAGGTAATTCCTTTAGTTCCATTGTCTCTGGCCACTGGTATGGATCTCTGCTAGAAATTGTTGGGTGGAGTCATGTGAAGCAAATGAGTATTTCCTCATGCAGCACGTTAATAACGTTGGAGAGTGAGAGAGAGAGAGAGAGAGAGAGAGAGAGAGGAGGAGAGGAGAGAGAGAGAGAGAAGGGAGGAAGGAAGGATCCATCCACGTAATAACAGTAAAAGTCAATAAATCTCACCCGAAGGACCAGTGTTCAGCCATGGAGGTTGGATTGCCATGCCCTGATGTACTGCCCTAAATGCACACTCAGACTCACAGTACACATACACAGAATATTCAAACACACACTGTACATACACAAGCTCCAAACACAAACGCATAGACACACAATATACAGACACACAAGGAATATGTATTGTGCATAAACAGACTCACAGCATCAGTGTTTACCAACTCCAGTTCTTGACTACCTCCAACAGCACACATCTTTGTTGTAGATCTTGCCTAGCCATCATGTTTCAAGAGGACCACAATGGAAATAAGTCCCAGACTTTATTGTGTGTTATCCTCTATGATTTTACTCATGTGCATGTATGGCTTTTTCACGTTTTATGTGTGCTTGTTTTTTTTAATGGTTGAATTAATAACTAAACTAAACTAAGCCCTGGACAAAAAAACACCTAGGGCTTGATGATTAGTTGACAAGTTGAATCAGGTGTGCTTGTTCAGGGCTACAATAACAATGTGTATTGTTGTAGGTACTGGAAACACTGTCCTCTAGAATACAGTCACATAAGCAGACACACAGATATGACACTTTATACAAAACCAGAGGCCTGTAACATGGCAACAAGGTAGTTACGGTAACATGCAGATGAATGCAAACATACCTAACACAGACCTATAGATACATAGACACAGCTACTGTACAGATGCATTCTCTCTCTCCAATTCATTCACTTACATACACACTTGCATGCACGCACACACATGTGCACACACACACACACACACACACATAGTGATGGGGGAAAATTCAATAGTTACATTTCGCAATATTATTTTTGCGCTGGTTGGCTGTACCTGCACCAAAACTCCAGTATTTTTCCTTCATAGTTTGTTCTCCATCTTCTTTTTGAATAGGGAGCCAATTTGTTTTCAGCACTTTTATTTCCATGACTAACCAAAACTCATTTTCTTATGGCTCTCTCTTGTCCTTCTGCAGCAGACAGGTGAGCAATATGTTTGGAACATCGAATCGCAGTAAAATCACAGTATCGAATCGTAATACATATAGAATCGTGAGAATCGCAATACATATCGTATAAGTATGGTGATAATATTGTATGGTGAGGTCCCTGGTGATTCCCAGCCCTACACACACATTTTCTTTGTCTCAGTGACATGTTACATTAACAGATGAGATGTGTGATAGTCCTACAGTGGTGCAGCTGTCTGTGTTACTGTCTGTTTATGTGTCAGCATCAGCTTAACATCAGCACTGTGTGTGTGTGTGTGTGTGTGTGTATGTGTGTGTGTGTGTGTATGTGTGTGTGTGTGTGTGTGTGTGTGTGAGACAGCTCCTGGTGATCAACGCCACAGCCCCCTCAACAGCCCAATGTCTTCCAGCTGTTAGACTGGCAGATGCTAGCTGACACACTTACTTTATACACACACACACACACACATAGGCCTGCATGCACTACCACACGCACACAAACATGTACACACACACACCTGTCATCACAGCCTAGTCACTGACAGGCATCCTAGTCATGAAAAACGCTTATGTTTCACGCTACATGGCTACGCCAATGTCGTCTCCCAAAGTGACAAGAAGTCGGTGTGCTTGTCTGTGTACGGTTCTTTATTATACACAAAGTATGTTCACTGTCAAAAGTTGGAGAGCGTAGTGAGTTTGGGTGGACGCAATACATACAGGTTACAATTGATTATGTTTGGATGGAATTCATCTCTTTCCTGTACCATGCATTAAACTTCTTTGCCCTCACATGGTTTGATAATACTGCTAAGTATGTCTTTTCTAGAGCGCATACATGTCTGCCCTCATTTTCAGGGTCTGGTTGGGCGTGTGAGGCTTGGTTTGGTCTCTGTGCTGTTCAGTTCTGTGCTGTTCTGCTCACTACACCAGGCCTATAGCTTTACATCTCCTAGTCCTCAGCAGCACAGCAATCTACTGAGAGACCAAGAAAAGGCAGTCACATCTGTAGAGGGGGAGAAAAAAAGATAAATCATTTCTCTGGGTACTGAGAAAGAGAGGGGGAAGGAGGAAGAGAGATGGAGGGGAGGAGGAGGAGGGGGTTGAATTGGTAAGGGTGATATTGCATAGTGTAATCTGTGGGGGGATGGGTGCACAGATTGCCTTTCCTCCACCAGGCAAGGCAGAGCCTGCCTCACACTGCTGTGCTGTGTGGACCAGAGCAGTATAGCATCAGTACTGAAGGCCTATGGCCATGGTCAGACGGTTAGTCTACAGAGGCTGTTCACCACAATGCTGCCTTCACACACACCACACACACACAGGTCTACACACCTGCCTGGCACACCTGGCCATCTCAGCATCGGTCATCTGCGCAGACACACACACACACACACACACACACACGACCATCCACACAACCCACTCTCCCATATGTGTGTGTATGACATATTGGGGGCTACTATACTGGATGGTACCAGGTTCAAACCTCATGATAGAGAGAGTGCTTTTATGAAAATATTATTTAGTGTACGTAGCAGTCTCCTGAAGGCCTACGTGATGTGAAATCATCCTTCCTTGATAATCCATTAGTTAAATGCCATATAATTTCTCTTGCAGGGTCATTATGCATACATCCCCTTATTAACCAAGTTAGAAATCACCATTAGAAAGTAATCCCTTTTCCTAATTGGCATTTTGTAATTGTAGCTTAGTTCTTTTGACTGGTTCATAATTTACATGGTGAGGTTTCATTTTCCAATGACCTGACTTTCCCTCTAGATGGAGCCCTCTGTTTCTCTTTCATTCAAGCCACTGCTAATTGAGGCTAATTGGAGAGTGGCCAGTGGTTGGTGTTTTGGGTACTGTAGTTTGGAAATTGAAGTCGTAGCATGTACTGTGTGTAGATTTGTCATTCTGTGGACTGCAGTTTATTGCTCTTGCTTCCAATGCCTTAGAAAGTGGGTTATAGGGGGGGTTATGGTGATGGTTGTGCTATCTTGGAGGGTTGTATGTTTGCCTGTCTGTCTGTGTGTGTCTGTGTGTGTGTGCATGTGTGTGTGTGCACGTGTGCGTGTGTGTGTTTTAGTGGGTGCGCTCCCAGCCATATGCTCCTCTCTCTGCTCTGCTTTTGTTTGGACCAATCACTCCCTTCTGTTTGCCTGTTGTCGAGATGCTCTGTGGGTTTAAGATTGTTAAAAAGGCACTTGATGCTCCAGGCCTTTCCTCTTTTCTCCTCATTTGTGTGTTTTTGTGTCTATGTCTGTATTAGTGACTGGTCTAAAGCCTGTTTACGTGTCTGTTCTTGTGTACTATCTGTGTGGTTTTGTAGGTTTTTATTTCTGGCTGTGTCTAGAGTTCTGATTGTGTAGGGCTGCTGGTGTATGGCTATCTCACACTGTCCACCTTATCTAGCAGTGCTGTTCTCCGCTTGTTTAGAATCACACTGGCCGTAGAGTTATGCTGCTGAAATAGGTTCCCTTTCCATGCTGGTGGCCATAAAGTTGATAAATTGGTCCCCCCCCTTGGTGAAACATTGCCTGGCCTTTCCTGTCCACCTCTGACTGCCTCACAGAGGCCCTGCTAAGCCCCTGGAGCTGAAAGCAGGCCAGACCACCAGTACAGGCCCTCAGCTCCTCCAGGTTGTAGTAGGCCACTAGTAGAATGACTCTCTGGATGCTGATGGTGGACAGGATAGAGAAGCTTGGTCATCTCTGTCTCTGTCTGGTTTCCCTGGTGATGTTTCCTCATCTCCCACCCCTTCTAATGCGACTAGCCCCGATGCTCCTCCCTCTTTTCCCCCTGCCCTGCTACAAAGTTTCTCCCTGCAGGCAGTCACTGAGTCCGAGGTGCTAAAGGAGCTCCTTAAACTTGACCCCCCAAAAATCATCTGGGTCAGATGGTTTAGACCCTTTCTTCTTTAAGGTTGCTGCCCCTATCATCGCCAAGCCTATCTCTGACGTTTTTAACCTGTCTCTCCTCTCTGGGGAGGTTCCCATTGCTTGGAAGGCAGCCACAGTGTGTCCTTTATTTAAAGGGGGAGATTAAGCTGATCCTAACTGTTATAGGCCAATTTCTATTTTGCCCTGTTTAAAAAAAGTGTTGGAAAAACTTGTCAATAATCAACTGACTGGCTTTCTTGATGTCTATAGTATTCTCTCTGTCACGCTCTGGCTCCGGGACTGTGTATTTTGAGCCAGGGTGTGTTCAGTTGGTTGTGTTGTATTTGGTTGTGTTTCATTGTTTGGTCGTGTGACTCCCAATCAGTGGTAACGAGTGTCAGCTGTCGGCTCGTTATCTCTGATTGGGAGCCATATTTAAACTGTCAGTGTTCACCTTAGTGTTGTGGGTTTTTGTTCCTTTACGGTCATTGTAACTGTGGACTTCACGAATCGTTTGTTTTGGTTTTTGCACTTTAGTATAATAAAGTCATCATGTTCGCTCAACGCGCTGCGTATTGGTCTGCTCCTTTTGAAGACGATCGTGACACTCTCTGGTATGCAATATGGTTTCCGCTCAGGTTATGGATGTGTCACTGCAACCTTAAAGGTCCTAAATGATGTCACCATTGCCCTTGATTCTAAGCAATGTTGTGCTGCTATTTTTATTGACTTGGCCAAAGCTTCTGATACGGGAAACCATTCCGTTCTTGTGGGCCGGCTAAGGAGTATTGGTGTCTCTGAGGGGTCTTTGGCCTGGTTTGCTAACTACCTCTCTCAAAGAGTGCAGTGTATAAAGTCAGAACATCTGCTGTCTCAGCCACTGCTAGTCACCAAGGGAGTACCCCAAGGCCCGATCCTATGCCCAATGTCTTCTCAATTCACATCAACAACATAGCTCAGGCAGTAGGAAGCTCTCTCATCCATTTATATCCAGATGATACAGTCTTATACTCAGCTGGCCCCTCCCCGGATCTTGTGTTAAACGCTCTACAACAAAGCTTTCTTAGTGTCCAACAAGCTTTCTCTGCCCTTAACCTGAAAACCTCCAAAACAAAAGTAATGTGGTTTGGCAAGAAGAATGCCCCTCTCCCAACCGGTGTGATTACTACCTCTGAGGGTTTAGAGCTTGAGGTAGTCACCTCATACAAGTACTTGGGAGGATGACTAGACGGTACACTGTCCTTCTCTCAGCACATATCAAAGCTGCAGTCTAAGGTTAAATCTAGACTTGGTTTCCTCTATCGTAATCGCTCCTCTTTCAACCCAGCTGCCAAACTAACCCTGATTCAGATGACCATCCTACCCATGCTAGATTACGGAAACGTAATTTATAGATTGGCAGGGAAGGGTGCTCTCAAGCGGCTAGATGCTCTTTACCATTCGCACATCAGATTTGCCACCAATGCTCCTTATAAGACACATCACTGCACTCTATACTCCTCTGTAAACTGGTAATCTCTGTATACCCGTCGCAAGACCCACAGGTTGAAGCTTATTTATAAAACCCTCTTAGGCCTCACTCCCCACTATCTGAGATACCTACTGCAGCCCTCATCCTCCACATACAACACCCGTTCTGCCAGTCACATTCTGTTAAAGGTCCCCAAAGCACACATGTCCCTGGGTCGCTCCTCTTTTCATGCTTCGCATGATGTATTGTTGTCTCTACCTTCTTGCCCTTTGTGCTGTCGTCTGTGCCCAATAATGTTTGTACCATGTTTTGTGCTGCTACCATGTTGTGCTGCTGCCATGTTGTGTTGCTACCATGCTGTATTGTCATATGTTGCTGCCATGCTATGTTGTTGTCTTAGGTCTCTCTTTATGTAGTGTTGTGGTGTCTCTCTTGTCGTGATGTGTTTTCTCCTATATTTTATGTATTTATTTATTTTGAATCCCAGCCCCCGTCCCCGCAGGAGGCCTTTTGCCTTTTGGTAGGCCGTCATTGTAAATAAGAATTTGTTCTTAACTGACTTGCCTAGTTAAATAAAGGTTAAATAAAAATAAATAAAATGTGGTATGCTCATCTCTCCCAGCCTAGCATCCACTAACCCCAAATAGTTCTTTTTTTAAGCCATCAAGGGCAAACAGCCGTGGCGTAATGTAATGAGATTGCAGGCAGAAGCGACTAAACTGAAAGCAGCCATTTTCTACAGCTGTCAACTTCTTGTTGAATGGGCCGACTTATTCTGATAGCTCGAATGGCAGCACCGGGGTGACGGGGTGGGGGAGTGGCTGAGTGGGGGAGTGTCGAGACTGATGGGCAGGGGAGCAGTGAAGGGAGGGACGTAGGGGGTAGAGGAGAGGAGGAGGGAGAGGGAGGAACCTCCAGGGTTATAGCTGCTTTGCATTTTGAATGTTTTTTTCACCTCTCCTCTTATCACATTGCATCCCCTTCCCTCTGCTACCAGAGCTAGTGCAGCCTTTCAGCCCAAGCCTATTTCCACATCACACACTTCATATTTTAAAAGCTGGGTGTATAGGTTTGCGTGTGCATGTGCGTGCATGTGTGTCCTTCTGCCTCTTTGCATTCATGAGTATTTATTTGTGTGGACATGTGCATTCTCCCCAGCCAACGTATCCATGAGGTTTGTCTAAAAATGAAGATTGATGGGAAACATTATGTCTGTGTTGTCATCCAGACGAATGACACATATATCTAGTGATTACACCAATAATTACACCACACTTTCCACCGTCATCAAAGCTATGCTGTGGAATGCCAACAGTACAGTAGAACTCACAGTACGTCAAGAATATCATACTTCCATACACAACCACATTTCTAACCTTGTTCATCATCCACCACACACCCATCCAACATCACACAGCCTCAGTTGAACTGATTTCCCTGCTACCACCACCATAGCTAAGCTTTGTCTCAAATGGCACACTATTCCCTATATAGTGCCTTGGTCAAAAGTAGTGCACTATTAAGCAATAGGGTGCCAATTGGGACATAGTCTAAGTCCCTCAGCCTTGTTCCAGTTCCTCCCTGCTGTGTGTCACATTTGGTCCTCTGGTATCCAGGCCTCCTCTCATCCCGTAGGAAGCACTGTTGGGTGACCATAGGTTGGACTGCCAGGGAGGGAAGGGGGGCACACCACACCATATCCCTTTTAATGCCCAGCCAGCAAATCTCTAATCCTCCATGCAGAGGTCTGGTCTGATGGTATAGTATGGAGTGTGACGTGTAGCCAGTCCCAATATTCTGTCTTGTCTGTTACACTGGAATATTTGCTATATTTCCTATTTACTACCGTATGGATGACAAACGTATGTACTGTACAGCAGTATACTGTGTGGTTGAGATTGTATGTGCTGTGTACAGTATATTGTATGGTTGCAAATCTATGTATTAACAGTATACTCTATAGTTGCAATTCTATATACTGTACAGGTGTAGGATCTTAATTTGATCACTACTTTGTTGCTGTGAATTGCAGATGAGCTTCGTGATTGACATCAATTCCCTGAAAACCTGCACTAACACACGGTTATATTAACAGTATTGCACTTTTCATGTAGCCTCATTTTGACCAGCTAATAGCCTAACCACCGATCAAGCAACATTCTGGATTAAACGTTCAAATCCTGTTGCTGCAGGATTATTTTGCTGTGACAATATAGGTCAAATTAAGATCTGTATAGTATACAGTATGGATAATGATCCTATGTACTGCACACTACAGTACGTATACTGTGATCTTATATACTGTATATTGTATGGTTGCGATCCTATATACTGTGCACTGTATGAACAATATACTGTATGTTTGCCATGGCTGGCAACCTTGGTATTGTGACTGTGTTAGAGAAGCACCAGGAATAAAATAGGGTGGTGATGAACAGGAGGGGAGGAGGAGAGGAGAGGAGGAAGGCAGTGACTCACAGTGTCCCTCTATCTCTGTGTTCACAGGCAATCTGGAGGAACAGTTATTAAGAACAGGTAAGGGAGGAGGGAGAAGGGAGAAGGGTGGGAGGTGGGTGCACAAGATAAAATACAAAATAAACTCTCTACAGGATACACACTTACCCATGTTCACATGTACTACATAGACTTGCATTCACTTACAGTACAAAAGTGCTCACACGTATAACTATGCATACACACACACACACATACACACACACACACACACACACATACACACACACACGCTGACATTATGTGATGTCTGGCAGTGAACAGTCTATTCTACCTCATCCGGCGATGCTGATAGCCTCGCTCTGTTCACACATTCAGAGCACTGTGTCTCACCTTTCATGTGTCACTACATGCAATGTGTGTGCATGTGCGTGCGTGCGTGCGTGTCACTTTTGATGAGTCTCTACATGCCCTGGCATAGCCCAGGTCCTCTGAGAAAACCACAGCCAGACACACAGAGAGAGACAGAGGAATGATACTGTACATTAGAAAAACCACCCATACGTAAAAATGTATGCGCACATGACTGTAAGTCGCTTTGGATAAAAGCGTCTGCTAAATGGCATATTATTATTATTATTATTTATTATTAAAAACAGATGTGCTTTCTTTATTTTCTCACTGTAGAGTGTGGATTATGCAATGTTGATCTGTGGGTCCTCAAGTGAAATGACCTAGGTTAACAGGGCTCTGTGTCTCTCTCTTGCCTCCTTGTGCCAACTGTGTGCCACCCTGTCTGTGCCAGTCTGGGAGAGGAGTTCTACAGAGAGGCCATCGAGCACTGCCGCAGCTACAATGCCCGCCTGTGTGCCGAGCGCTCCATGCGCCTGCCCTTCCTGGACTCCCAGACCGGCGTGGCACAGAGCAACTGCTACATCTGGATGGAGAAGAACCACCGCGGCCCAGGTGTGTGTGTATGTGTGTGTACCTGTGTGTGTGTGTGTGTGTGTGTGTGTATGTAAGGCCTATGCTGTGTGCGTGTGTGTGTTCATGGACAACATATTAGTGTGTGTTCATGGACAACATGTTAGAGTGTGTTCATGGACAACATGTTAGTGTGTGTTCATGGACAACATGTTAGTGTGTGTTCAAGGACAACATGTTAGTGTGTGTTCATGGACAACATGTTAGTGTGTGTTCATGGACAACATGTTAGTGTGTGTTCATGGACAACATGTTAGTGTGTGTTCATGGACAACATATTAGTGTGTGTTCATGGACAACATGTTAGTGTGTGTTCAAGGACAACATGTTAGTGTGTGTTCATGGACAACATGTTAGTGTGTGTTCATGGACAACATGTTAGTGTGTGTTCAAGGACAACATGTTAGTGTGTGTTCAAGGACAACATGTTAGTGTGTGTTCATGGACAACATGTTAGTGTGTGTTCATGGACAACATGTTAGAGTGTGTTCATGGACAACATGTTAGTGTGTGTTCATGGACAACATGTTAGTGTGTGTTCATGGACAACATGTTAGTGTGTGTTCAAGGACAACATGTTAGTGTGTGTTCAAGGACAACATGTTAGTGTGTGTTCCAATGCATGCACACCTGTAATAAACACAGGGTAAGAGGCAGGTTAAAGGGGTATGAGGTCTGGGGTAGGGAGGTCTGTAACACAGCCTTCACATCTTCGCTTCTCCTCTGCTCTCAGCAGCCGTTTGTCATCTCCTCCATCTCTCTATCTTTCTCTCGCCCCTCTCCTCTCCTCTCCTCTGTCTCCTCTCCTATCTTTCTGTAGCCCCTCTCCTCTCCTCCGTCTCCTCTCCTATCTTTCTCTCGCCCCTCTCCTCTCCTCCGTCTCCTCTCCTATCTTTCTGTAGCCCCTCTCCTCTCCTCCGTCTCCTCTCCTATCTTTCTCTCGCCCCTCTCCTCTCCTCCGTCTCCTCTCCTATCTTTCTGTAGCCCCTCTCCTCTCCTCCATCTCTCTATATTTCTCTCTTCCCCTCTCTCACACTCCTGTGTAGTATCAGTGTCTCCCTCTGGCTGTTCCTCATTCCTCATCCAGAGAGAGAGTGTGTGTGTATGTGTACAGTATGCCTCAGAGTTTTGAGTTTGTTGTGTGTGTGTGTTTTGAGTGTGTATGAGTGACACAGTGTTGTTTTTACTAACATAAATGACAGATTAGAGGTATAGATTTGTCAAGCAAATAAACCTCAACCAAAGAATTATAAAAGCTTAGTATTTCTGTTTGCACTAAAAACGGACATATCCCTTCTATTTAAAGTGGCTATAAAATGATGTTCACCCACAGAATCATTGCAGGTAGATAACATCACCACCTTAACTCCTTAATCATAGTCTGCTTTAACAGTTTTTCACATTACTTTGGCGTTGTTCTTTGTTTGGCCCCCAGGTTTGGCCCCAGGACAGTTGTATACTTACCCTGCCCGCTGCTGGCGCAAGAAGAGACGACTAAACATTCTGGAGGACCCACGCCTCGGACCCATTGAGTTTAAGATCGGTAAGAGACAGACAGGAAAACTGAGTGGGCCGTGGAATGACAGAGAAAAGCCTCTGTACAGCACAGGAGGTTGGTGGTACCTTAATTGGGGAGGACGAGCTCATGGTAATGGCTGGAGTGGAATAAGTGGAATGGTATCAAATACATTAAACACGTGGTTTCCAGGTGTTTGATGCCATTTCATTCATGCCGTTCCAGACATTATTATGAGATGTGCTCCCCTCAGCAGCATCCTGTGCTTTACAGTAGCTGTATTTGCATTGTTGTGTTAGTCTGTCAGGGCAAAGTGATAGCTGGGAATGAATTCTAACACATGTATTAGCAGGGGAGTGTTACTGTAATGTGTGTATTGGTGGGGGATACTAACGTACAGTGTGGTGTGTGTGTGTATGTGTTCAGACTACGAGGCGTCTCTGAAGAAGGAGGGGGGCTTGCCGGAGGGGCCGGTGTTGGAATCACTGCTCAGTGGAGAGACTCTGGACAAGAAGGTGGAGACCAAGGAAGAGGAACCTATGAGCGAGTGCCAGGTAAGAGAAGCTTAGAATCACTCATGATCGCCCGCACACACACACACACACGCAAGTTCTAGTTTCCCTCTCTCATGCTCTCGTCGAACCCGCTGACCCATTCCTCTACTTCTTCACCTGCTGTGTAGTTTCTTTCTCCTCTCTCTCTCTCTCTCTCTCTCTCTCTCTCTCTCTCTCTCTCTATCTCTCTCCTCTCTCTCTCTCTCTCTCTCTCTCCTCTCTCTCTATCTCTCTCTCTCTCTCTCTCTCTCTCTCGCTCTCTCTCCTCTCTCTCTCTCTCCTCTCTCTCCTATCTCTCTCTCTCTCTCTCTCTCTCTCTCCTCTCTCTCTCTCTCTCTCTCTCTCTCTCTCTCTCTCTCTCTCCATCTCACTGTCTCTCTCTCGCTGCCTTTCTCTCTCTCTCTCTCTCTCTCTCTCTCTCTCTCTCTCTCTCTCTCTCTCTCTCTCTCTCTCTCTCTCTCGCTCGTGCCTCCCTCTCATGGCCCTGTGTATAGTATCAGTGACTCTGGTTGGCAGTGACACATCCCCTGCAGCCATGACACACCCCCAATGGCACAGTTCCTCTCCTCCTCCCCAGAGAAAGTGTGTGTTTTGGACAGAGACTGTGTGAGTGTGTGTTTAGGAGGGAGAGAGAGAGACACACTGTTGGTGTGTGTACTGTATGTGTAAATGTCTTTGTGTGTGTATGTGTGTGTGTGTATTGTATGTGTGTTTCTGAATCTCTCTGTGTGTGTGTGTGTGTGTGTGTGCCTGCTTCCTCTTCCGGATGAGCTGTCATCTCCTCTCTGTGAGCCCTGTGTCTCCAGTCCCTACCCCACCTGCTCCAGATGTGACAGTCTTCCTTCCGTAAGGTCGACAATTAGCCAATTAACACTTCAATAAATGGCTCACACAGCAGGCCCGGGGCTCCACTGGGGGTAGGCCTCTGATCCTGGGCCTCGCCTAGCTCTCTTATCCAGCAGGAAGCTAACAGAGGAGGGCTTTGGTTTCCTCCTCCATTACAGCTTCTCTCCATATGCTCCTTTTAGAGTTTGTTCTTTTGCTACTTGTGCCACTTGTTTTTTTGTCACCTCTCTTGGTTATTTATCAAGCATTCTTTCACAGACCCATGTGTTGTACTTTCTATTTGCTGAATATGTTGATACTTGTTTTGCTGATGAGAGGAAGTGTTTCTTTCACTCCTACATTTTAGGAGTGAATGAATAACAGCATAGTGTTCTCCTGGTCACTAGCAGTTGCAACAGGGGGGATGTTTGTGTTAAAGGAGGGGAGGCCACCCTTACTGGTCTAACTAATGGAGTAATTGTCCTTTGGGCTTACTTTCTCTATCTCTCTCTGTCTCTGTCTCTGTCAATTCAATTAAATTCAAAGGGCTTTATTGGCATGGGAAACATATGTTTACATTGCCAAAGCAAGTGAAATAGATAATAAACAAAATTGAAATAAACAATAAAAAATGTACAGTAAACATTACACTCAAAAAAGTTTCAAAAGAATAGAGACATTTCAAATATCATATTATGTCTATGTGTTGTAACGATGTGCAAATAGTTAAAGTACAAAAGGGAAAATAAATAAACATAAATATGGGTTGTATTTACAATGGTGTTTGTTCTTCACTGGTTGCCCTTTTCTTGTGGCAACAGGTCACAAATCTCGCTGCTGTGATGGCACACTGTGGTATTTCACCCAATAGATATGGGAATTTATAAAAAATTTGATTTGTTTTGGAATTCTTTGTGGGTCTGTGTAATCTGAGGGAAATATGTGTCTCTAATATGGTCATACATTTGGCAGGAGGTTAGGAAGTGCAGCTTAGTTTCCACCTCATTTTGTGGGCAGTGTGCACATAGCCTGTCTTCTCTTGAGAGCCAGGTCTGCCTACGGCTGCCTTTCTCAATAGCAAGGCTATGCTCACTGAGTCTGTACATAGTCAAAGCTTTCCTTAAGTTTGGGTCAGTCACAGTGGTCAGGTATTCTGCCACTGTGTAATCTCTGTTTAGGGCCAAATTGCATTCCAGGTTTTGGAATCGCTTCCTTTTGGTGGTTGTAGAATTTAACGGCTCTTTTCTGGATTTTGATAATTAGCGGGTATCGGCCTAATTCTGCTCTGCATGCATTATTTGGTGTTTTACGTTGTACACAGAGGATGTTTTTGCAGAATTCAGCATGTCTCAGTCTCTCTGTCTCTCTCTCTGTCTCTCTCTCTGTCGCTCTCTCTCTCTGTATCTCTCTATTTGTTTGTGTCCCATGTATGACCTTGGTCCCTGTTTTATTGTACTGTTATCCAGTTGCAGAACCAGGAATTCACTGGGGTAGCTGAGCATTCTTTATTGGGGGTGCTAAAGGGGGTGCTAGGCTTATTCTTGAGGGTGCCCCTCCCTGGAGCCCCTCCCTGGAGCCCCTCCCTGCTGATATCTCCTCTGATGTTCTGGTGTGTTTGCTGCTTCAGAAGCTGCTGGTTGGTGATTTCCCCCATGAACTGGAAGCGGAGGATATGGAAGAGGACGTCCCCAAACGCAAGAACCGCAAGAACCGCGAAGGACGGGTAAGACAAGAGAAACACACAGGAACATACAGCCACCTACCGTACCTGTATTGTTGGCACTGCATAGGGCAACATTTTCCTCTCGCAAATACACAAGTGATATGACTTAATGCACCGTAACATTTGAAATAAACGGGAGAACTGATACTTCAGCTTGCAATTTCATTGCGTGTACAGTGTGTATCCGTGTGAATACCAAAACTGGTTAAACTAAACTTCCTTCTCACATTTCGCTCATATTATAATTTCACTCATCCTGTCTATTTGAAATATTACTGTATTTGAAATGTTACTTTACTTTCACTCATCCTCTCTTTTCTGTTTCAACTTCCCGTTAACACTTTGTTATCTATCAAGAGAAGTAACTTATAGAAAAAACATTAATGGAGGTAAAACAGCCAGTCAACGTATCCCTCTCCCTGAATGAGACAGTCACAGGCTTCCTCCCTCCATCCAGTTCCCTTTACATTTCCGATAGCTAGCTGACTCTCTTGTTTAGTATATAGTACCCACTGCAAGTTATGCAAACTCTAGCCTCTCAAGTAGTGCTATCAATTCCTCATGGAAGCCCTCTCTCTCCTCTCCTGCTGTACTGAGAGGGTGACGGGAAGCATCGGCATCCTTGATCCGTTCTAGCTCCTCTGCTCTGCTCTGGCTGGCTCTCTCCTCTTTTCTTCTCCTCTCCTCTCCTCTCCTCTCCTCTCCTCTCCTCTCCTCTCCTCTCCTCTCCTCTCCTCTCCTCTCCTCTCCTCTCCTCTCTCCTGCCCGCTCCTCTTCTCTCATACTGTCAGCGGTACAGTAGCAGCCGTGCACTGAGTACTAAGGAGCCATCATATTTTTCCTCTCAGCTTTAAAGATAAAACAGATACCAATTCATATCTCAGTTCACTATACTAAATTCATACATTTTGGGATGGAGGGTGGATACAAATCATTATTGTAAGTGTATTAGTAGTGTATGAATCATGTGGGCAATAGATACAATACAATCATGTGGGAATTAGATACAGTACAATAATTTGTGCATTAGATACAGTATACAGTATTTCGATATGCAGTGAGTTATCAGATCGTGTACATGGATGCATTCTAAATAACTCTTATTAGATGAGAAAAACACCTCTCTCTCTCTCCATCTTGTGTGAAGCCTCACTGCAGGCTGTAACACTGTATCTATAATCCAAACAGCCATGTTGTTAATTGGAGCTTGAAGTTCCCTGTTAGGTGTCATCAACCCTGCCTGTCAGGCAAGGGTGATTAGAGAGAGGGGGGCACCTGTTAAAGTAGCAGATGATTATGGTGTGTAGGAGTATGGTGTGCTTGTGTGTGTGTGCTTGTGTGTGTGTGTGTGTGTGTGTGTGTGTGTGTGTGTAGAGTGTGAACTCCGCTCAACCGTCAGTGTTCTCGCTGCAGGCCTGTGGTGTAGGGGGTATGAGGAAGAGACAAGAACCTAGCACCATTGAGGACAGGGACAAGCCGTACGTCTGTGACAGTGAGTATCACACACACACACACACACACACACACACACACATACACACCATGTCTAAGAGCCATAGACAACATTCTTACTGCAGGCTAAACTACACTGGCAAGCATATGGCTGCTGTCTCCACTCTGCACAAAGCAAGCAATTATCTCACTGCCAATGTTATGAGGACAACTTCTCTAGTGGAAATGAGTCTGCTAGAGCAACAAGCGCTAACGGAACACTATAGAGCAATCTATAGAGCAATATTCAAACTAAAACGGTGACATGGCATTAGCTAGTGATGGATACAGCATTCATTAATTGTGAGTGTATCTATTGTCAGTGAAGCACAATTGCATTCACTCATATCTTTTACTGATAGATATGGTACAGATACAGTATGTCATGATGATTGTATTGGGCTACATTTAGTTCTGTCTCTTGATTTTGCTTGTGTGGTTGTGTTCCAGTCTGTGGGAAGCGCTATAAGAACCGCCCGGGCCTGAGCTACCACTACACCCACACACACCTAGCGGACGAGGAGGGAGAGGAGGACTCTGAGCGCCACACCCTGCCCTTCCAGCGCAAGAACAACCACAAGCGTGAGTCCCTATGCTACAGTATGCTCTATGCTTTACCCTAAGGCTGGCTGCTGCACTATGCCATATACCCTCATGTCAAAGTGACCAGATCTAGATGCAGTATCCTACAGAATGTTACTGAACAGCAACTTGCACATTTCCTTTGTAGCGCACACTGTGTGAAGTACAGACTAATGTATAATGTAGTAGCATTTATGTCTGTCTGTCTGTCTGCATGCCTGTCTGTCTGTAATGCTGTTTGATTAGCATGGCCCTGAATTGGACGGTGTTAATTGGCTGAACAGGGACACTGAGAGGAAGGGTGGCAGGAGGGGGATCTGTTTTGTTCCCCTCTCTCCCCCAGCATGTTCCATGTCTGAGGCTGGCAATTTACAGTGCACTGAGAGAGGTTGCATCCCAAATGGCACTTTGTAGGGAATAGGGTGTCTTTTGGGATGCCGACAGAGACACACAGCTGTAGTCGTCCCCACATCAATGTCCTTGTAGAAAAATACCCATTTACCTCCTAGAGTTAATTGGCTGAGCGCTGTTTTAAATTGGCCTGTCTTAGTGGATTGTCCGTCAATGGGTCCTGGTGCTGATGCCTCTGTGTGTGTGTGTGTGTGTGTGTGTGTGTGTGTGTGTGTGTGCTGCAGTTGTAGGACTCTGCAGGGTGAAAGAGAAGAGAATGGCTGCATTAGAGAGGTTTAATATCCTCCTCTCTTCTCCTCCTGCTACAAACATGCAGGCACACGCGCTTGTTCACACACACACACACACACACACACACACACACACACACACACACACACACACACACACACACACACACACACACACACACACACACACACACACACCAATACATACATGCACAAAACTCAATCTACTTGTGAAATGAAAATAAAAGCCTATTGTGTGTGTGTGTCTGCATGTGCGTTTGTGTGTGCGTGTTTCTATCTTATGGTTTTCCCAATATAATAAGTGTCAAGTTGCAGATGTACCCCCTCCTTTATATTACACCATATATAATCATATTAATATGAATGGTTATAATGAAACTGGTCCATACATTATTCACGTAATATTCTTCCTAAAAGATGTCTAGACTAGAGTCTGTAAGCCTGGTGCACCCAAAAACTATCTTTTGGTATTTGGTTCATTCGGTCCATTGTTGATATAGTCCCATGTTTTTGCAGGTCAGCAATCAACTTTAAATTATATATACGTTTCAAAATGCAGAAACCGAGTGTGGAAGATCGCTGAAATCCAAAGTCTCTTTCTTCTCTTTTATTTTGTTATTTTACCCCCATCATTCTCTCCCTCTCCTTTTTTCATCAGTTTGATAAATTACAGATTATTCCACTAGGAGATGAGATTCTCTCTCTCTCTCTCTCTCTCTCTCTCTCTCTCTCTCTCTCTCTCTCTCTCTCTCGCTCTATCTCTCTATCTCTCTCTCTCTCTTTCTCATTCTCTACCTATTTTCTCCCTCACTCTTCATCGCCAGTTTACCATGCTTTCTTTCTTTCCTTTCCCTCTTCTCTCTGAATCTCTCTCTCCATTTCTTTCTCTCCTTATCTCCCTCTCTCTACTTTTGTCTTATGATTTATCCATCGCTTGTTTTTTTCCTTCATTTTTTCTGTATTTATTTCCATTGCAGGAGTGGAAGCCGATTGTTAAAATGAACTGCAGCATTAAAATTCATGGCTGCCTCTCAATTTTTTTTTCTTCATAAAGTGAGAGAGGCAGGAGTGGGGGCTGGTTTTGGGCATTGATGTGATGGGGGAGGAGGGAGGGGTGTTTACTTTAGAGGTCGGCCCTCTGGTGTGCACCTGAAAATTGGTTTTGTGAGCAGAAAGAGTCAAGCCAGTTCTCGTTAAGTCCTCTCCCCAAATCAGAATTGAGATTCCGAGTCTGGTTTATCTGGAAGGACAGACGGTCGGAGGAGTGAGATCAGGAGGGGAGATGGAGGGATGGAGGGGGTAACATGTAATTGAGCCCTTTGAAGGTCAGCGTCCTTTTGTTCCTGTTGTTCTTTTTCTATATTTATTTATTTTTAATTCTTGCCTAGTTTCACCTCGCTCACAAAATGGCTTCACTCGCCTTGCTCCGCCAGTGTGAGAAGGAATCATTGTGATCAGCTATAAGGACAAAATTAATTATGTATCAAACCTAAAATGGCGTCCTGGCTGTCTCTGTTCCCTCTTTCTCTTTCTCTCTCTCTCTCTCGCTCTCTCTCTCTCTCTCTCTCTCTCTCTCTGTGTGTGGGGTAGGATACAATATGTGGAATAGATCTGTGGAGTGGTGGTTGGTTCTGTTCCAGCAGATTCACATGTGATGAAAGTCCTGCAGTAAGAAAGAGAGGGTGGTCGTTTAATGATGGTCTGGTGACAGTGGAGGGCCTGTGTCACTGTGTCATTGTAGGGACGGCGAAGATTCAGGCAGCTGCACAGCCACTATAGAAGATCTAGTCTAGAGAGCCCAGTTAAATTGTATGTAATTGTTGCAATATTTTGTGAGTGGGCAGCATATACTATCATCCAAAATTGACATGTTGAATTATTTTGCCATATAAAATTATTGTATAATGCGCTAATGTGGACAGTTTGTGTTACTACCATACACAAACTCGCATTTTCACCTCATACAATTTAGAGATTTTTTATAACCTCAGATTGGTGATGTTAATATACAAGTTTATAGTCATCAAGATGACACTAAATCAATTGCTTGAAACAGATTAATATCTTTGGTTTGGTATGGTTGATTTGATCATACGCACCTGTCCGTCGCAGGGCTTAGAACGCAGTTGTGAAATTCAAATTGAAATGGCAAGGGAAAATTGAGGCGCTCTCTTTATAAAAGCTGCTGGCCACAAACAAATACACAGATTTTACATTCAAGCTATCACTGAAATAAGAGCCAACCCCTGTCACTATTTAGACTTACCCGTGGAGAGATGATTCGTTAAAATTATTCTTCTGCGTATTGGCAATCTAACGTAAGCATTGTCCCACAAGGTGATGAGTTGATAAATACAGGTTCTCATCTATCGACAGGTATATCTAGTATTCCCAAGTAAATTGTGGTACATGTAGCAGCAGCGAATTGTCCCAGTTCCATTGATTTCCATACTAGATTAACGTGAGTGATTCATCTGTGCACGCTATTGATTACAGTAGAACAAGCAAATCAATTTCAATCTGGAATGACCGCTTGGTAAATTTGATGCATCAGCAGTTTTTAAGGTACTAATTTAGCAAAATACAAGTAATCTGAACTCAAGTAATTGTATGTATTAGTCTTCAACATATCACAACTTATTTCAGCATATTGATTATGAATTTATTTGGACATTTAAAACCGGTGTTTTGACACTCGGCTATATATAAAAACTAGGAAGCAGCAACAGTATAATTTTCAACGTATGTTTTAGTAATATAAATTGTACTTTTAACGTAATTTTTTCGACATTAATCAACTTAATCAGGTAAAAACTACTAAATGAACCCCAATAACATGCTATGATTTATTTGACTTTGATGGTATTAGTGAAATCGTGAAAATGATTTTGTCCTGGCTAGTCATTGTGTCTGTACTATAACAGACAGGTACAGAACAGAGTAGCCTTTAGAGGAGACTGAGTAGAGATACAGGCTGGGTTCAGAGAGAGAGGACAGGGGTGGTGGGGGCAGGGCAGTACATTCACGACCCACGGACCCTGAACATACAACACACACTACCTGAACAAACTACATGATCAGCACACTACACCACTACAAATACAGAAAATGTATACTGTACCTAACCATATAAAATAAAGGTAAACATGGTCCAAGTGACAACCAGCTTATGGGGCAGTTTTCCGCACAAAGATTAAGCCGAATCCTGGACTAAAAAAGCATTTTCAATGGAGATTCACTATTGAGTTTGCTTTTTAGTCCAGGACTAGGCTTAATCTATCTCCGGGAAAATGCCCCTATGAGTTTACCTGACTTTAGATTCTATAGTCTAGCTCAAACGACGATCTGTTTAGGTGTAGTCAGTCCCAGTTGCTCCGTCCCTTGCTTGCTGTAACCGGGGCTGGGACTTTGTCTACCAGATTGCCCCACCATGGTAATGAATGATGTCTCTTATTAGAGTGCAGACCATTCTGGGCTTTACCAAGTTAATTATTCAACCCCAACCATCACCTTTAGCTGTTATTTTGGTCTGGTTTCTTCCTGAACTTTCCACATGCCTGTGTTGCTGGTGCCAGTGCCGGTACAGTAGCTTCCTCCATAGCCAGACCAGCTCACGCTGCCTTCCGCCCCGTCACTGCACTGCCTCCTCTACCGCAACAAAGCAGGAAGAGAAACGGCTGTTGCCTAGCAATCCGGTTGCTATAGTGACAGGCTGGGCTCCCTCCTAAAGAGTATGTTGTTATGTACATTGAGGAGGGAGGGGAAGAGGGGAGGGAGGGGGGAGTGAAGTTTGGCATTGGAGGGGTTGAAATGGGAGGGGGCAGAGGAGTTAAAGGCAACAGAAAGATGAAAGAGAGAGAGAGTGAAAGAAGGAGAGTGAGAGTAAAGAATTCTCTTTATGATTTATCATATATATTACCCCAGACAGGGAAAAGGCAGGCTGATATCGCACTGCTTCATTTGGTATTCCGTATTAACAGAGGAGAGGCTTGCTGGGTTAGGATTGGATCCTCAGTCATTTGGCCATCTTACTATAACCCCCCCACCTTCTGCTCATGAAAACATATCAGTCTGTCTGTCTGAGCTTAGACACACACACACACACACCACACACACACACTATCTTTCTAGGATGTCTTATATGTACTGTACTGTATACCTGTGTCTAAATTCCAGCGTTTCCTCAGTATTGATTTGGCTGGTCAGACAATAGGGAGTTTAGGGGCATTTTAACAGGATTACAGAGTCACATGGGGGAAAGTATAGAACTGTTCTACCTCCACAAAAAAGGATTCATATTTGCATTTTTCTGAGCATCAAACATACATTCCTGTAACACCCTGGCTCTGGGACTCTATATGTTGAGCCAGGGTGTGTTCTTTCTATGTGGTGTATTTCTATGTTGGGAGTTCTAGTTTGTTTATTTCTATGTTGGCCTGAGTGACTCCCAATCAGAGGCAACGAGTGTCAGCTTTTGGCTGGTTGTCTCTGATTGGGAGCCATATTTAAACTGTCTGTTTTTCCCTTTGTGTTTGTGGGTTCTTGTTCCGTGTTGGTCTATGTTACCTAGGACGTTACGAGTCGTTTGTTGTTTTTGTTTACTGTCCGTGTTTATCGCTAATGATAAATAAACATGTTCGTTCATCACGCTGCGCCTTGGTCCTCCTCTCTTAACGACGATCGTGACAATTCCAGTTGGCACAGGGGTGTGTGTGTGTGTATGAATATATACACTACTGGTAAAATGTTTTAGAACACCTACTCATTCAAGGGTTTTTCTTTATTTTGACTAATTTCTACATTGTAGAATAATAGTGAAGACATCAAAACGATGAAAGAACACATATGAAATCATGTAGTAACCAAAAAAATTGTTAAACAAATCAACATATATTTTATATTTGAGATTCTTCAAATAGTCACCCTTTGCCTTGATGACAGCTTTGCACACTCTTGGCATTCTCTCAACCAGCTTCATGAGGTAGTCACCTGGAATGCATTTCAATTAACAGGTGTGACTTCTTAAAAGTTAATTTGTGGTATTTCTTTCCTTCTTAATGCGTTTGAGCCAATCAGTTGTGTTGTGGTAGACCAAGGTAGGGGTGGTATACAGAAGATAGCCCTATTTGGCAAAAGACCAAGTCCATATTATGGCAAGAACAGCTCAAATAAGCAAAGAGAAATGACAGTCCATCATTACTTTAAGACATGAAGGTCAGTCAATATGGACAATTTCAAGAACTTTGAAAGTTTCTTCAAGTGCAGTCGCAAAAACCATCAAACGCTATGATGAAACTGGCTCTCATGAGGACTGCCACAGGAATGGAAGACCCAGAGTTACCTCTGCTGCAGAGGATAAGTTCATTAGAGTTACCAGCCTCAGAAATTGCAGCCCAAATAAATGCTTCACAGTTCAAGTAACAGACACATCTCAACATCAACTGTTCAGAGGAGACTGTGTGAATCAGGCCTTCATGGTCGAATTGCTGCAAAGAAACCACTACTAAAGGACACCAATAAGAAGAAAAGACTTGCTTGGGCCAAGAAGCACGAGCAATGGAGATTAGACAGGTTTAAATTGGGCCTTTGGTCTGGAGTCCAGATTGGAGGTTTTTGGTTCCAAACGCTGTGTCTTTGTGAGACGCAGTGTGGGTGAACGGATGAGTTCCGCATGTGTAGTTCCCACTGTAAAGCATGGAGGAGGAGGTGATATGGTGTGGGGGTGCTTTGCTGGTGACACTGTCTGTGATTTATTTAGAATTCAAGGCACACTTAACCAGCATGGCTACCACAGCATTCTGCAGCGATACACCATCCCATCTGGTTTGGGCTTAGTGGGACTATCATTTGTTTTTCAACAGGACAATGACCCAACACACCTCCAGGCTGTGTAAGGGCTATTTTACCAAGAACGAAAGGGATGGAGTGCTGCATCAGATGACCGGGCCTCCACAATCCCCCGACCTCAACCAAATTGAGATGGTTTGGGATGAGTCAGACCGCAGAGTGGAAAAGGAAAAGCAAACAATTGCTCAGCATGTGGGAACTCCTCAGCATGTGGGAACTCCTTCAAGACTGTTGTAAAAGCATTCCAGGTGAAGCTGGTTGAGAGAATGCCAAGCTATCATCAAGGCAAAGGGTGGCTATTTGAAGAATCTCAAATATAAAATATATTTTGATTTGTTTAAAACTGTTTTGGTTACTATATGATTCCATATGTGTTATTTAATAGTTTTGATGTTTTCACTATTATTCTACAATGTAGAAAATAGTAAAAATATAGAAAATCCCTTGAAGGAGTAGGTGTTCTAAAACTTTTGACTGGTAGTGTATGTGTGTGTATGTGTGTATATGCATGTGTGTGTATGTACAGTGCATTCGGAAACTATTCAGACCCCTTGACTTTCTCCACATTTTGTTACATTACAGCCTTATTCTAAAATTGATTAAATTGTTTTTCCCCTCATCAATCTACACACAATACCCCATAATGACAAAGAAGAAACAGGTTTTTAGAAATGTTTGCAAAAGCTGAAATATCACATTTACATACGTATTCAGACCCTTTACTCAGTACTGTGTTAAATCACTTTTGGCAGCGATTACAGCCTCGAGTCTTCTTGGATGTTGTCACAACTTCCTCCGAAGCTGCCTCTCCTCCTTGTTCGGGCAGGCTTCGGCGTTCGTTGTCACTGGCCTTCTAGCCACTGCCGCTCCATATCTCATCATTCCATTTGTCTTGTCTTGTCAGTTACACACACCTGGTTCATATTCCCCTCATTAGTACATGTATCAGTGTTCCCTCTGCCCCCTTGTCCTTGTGGGTGATTGTTTCATGTGAGATGAGTGGAGCTCGGTGGAGCTACCTGTATTTTGTATTGCCGGGGTATATTTTCCCCGTATGCCTGTATTTGTTCCAGTGCGCCTGTTTTGCGCACTGGACTGTTGACGCTATCCAGCGTAACTGTGTACTACGGAATAAACTCCTCTGTATTCTGTGATTTACCCTCCTGCGCCTGACTCCTTCAAATCACACACTCACAGAATCACCCACCCGCTATGGAGTCAGCGGGAGAGGAACGCATGCCTGGAGTCGTGGTGCGGGTCCAGGAGCATTCAACGATGCTAGCCAGCTTGGGAGAAGCGATGGATCGGGTTCTTCAGATCATCCAATGCCTGGAGAGGACAGGACCCGATCTGTCGAGACCAGCTGGGCAACCAGATCCAGCCACACACACCCCAGCACCCAAGAGGGATCCATATATCCCGACCACAGGAGTTCGACGGGACAGCTGCTCTCTGCCAAGGATTCCTCCTCCAACTGGAGCTCTACTTCTCCAGCATCAGGCCGGCACCCTCGGAATGGGAGTAGGTGTCCGCCCTTGTTTCCTGCCTCTCGGGGAAAGCCCTGTAGTGGGCCAACGCGGTCTGGAATGAAGGAGGAGCCGCGTTGGAAAACTTTGGGGAGTTTGCTCGCCTCTTTCGGGCTGTCTTCGTTCACCCGCCCGAGAGGCGGGCGAGCGGCTAGTCCACCTGAGGCAGGGGACGAGGACTGTGCAGGACTTCGCCTTGGAGCTCCGGACTCTAGCAGCTGGGTCCGGGTGGAACTAGCGGCCCTTATCGACCACTTCCGGTGCCATCTGCGGGAGGACTTCCGAAGGGAGCTAGCCTGCCGGGACACCATGTTGTCCTTCAACAAACTGGTGGACATGGCCATTCGTTTGGACAACCTGCTGGCAGCCAGAGGACGTCCTGGAGGGGGTCTGCCCATTCCCACCCCGGCTGACTCGGATCCCGAGCTGATGGAGCTGGGTGGAACCGTTATCCGAGAGAGCGGAGGATGACAGCGCCAGTGCCACTCTGGTGGCATGAAGGGACATTACACCGCACATTGTCGTCAGCGTTCTTTTGGGTCTGGAGGCGGCAGGCAGGGCACTCTCGCATCACCCCAGGTATCGAACGCCCACACTCGTTCAGAGCCCTCTGCTGCGCACTGTACCCTACCCATCTACTTTCCTGATCACATGGTAGTTCCCCAGTGTAAGGCGCTAGTCGATTCAGGCGCAGCTGGGAACTTTATGGACAGGGCATTCTCACACAGTCTAGGCATTTCATTGGTTCCCCTATCCATTCCACTCCCCATCAGAGCACTTGATAGTCGACCATTAGGGTCCGGGTTTGTTCGGGAAGTTACAGCACCAGTCACCATGATTACCCACGAGACTCATTGCGAGCAAGTCACTTTTTTTTATTATTGAGTCTCCTGCTTTCCCTGTGGTATTAGGTATCCCGTGGTTAGCACTCCACAACCCCACCTTCTCATGGCCGCAGAGGGTTCTCACGGGGTGGTCGCGAGAGTGTCAGGGTAGGTGTCTAGGTGTTTCCATTGGTGCAACCCCGGTGGAAAGTCCAGACAGTACCTCCACCTCGATTTGGCGCACGCGTTTTCTAAAACGCAGGCGACCAAGTTACCACCTCATCGGGTGGGGGATTGCGCAATAAACCTCCGGGTAGACGCTGTGTCTCCCAGGAGTCAGGTGTATCCCCTGTCACAGGCTGAAACGGAGGCTATGGAAACATACGTCACCGCGCCAAGGGTATATACAGTGGGGAGAACAAGTATTTTATACACTGCCGATTTTGCAGGTTTTCCTACTTACAAAGCATGTAGAGGTCTGTAATTTTTTATCATATGTACACTTCAACTGTGAGAGACGGAATCTAAAACAAAAATCCAGAAAATCACATTGTATGATCTTTAAGTAATTAATTTGCATTTTATTGCATGACATAAGTATTTGATACATCAGAAAAGCAGAACTTAATATTTGGTACAGAAACCTTTGTTTGCAATTACTTGACCAGGTTTGCACACACTGCAGCAGGGATTTTGGCCCACTCCTCCATACAGACCTTCTCCAGATCCTTCAGGTTTCGGGGCTGTCGCTGGGCAATACGGACTATCAGCTCCCTCCAAAGATTTTCTATTGGGTTCAGGTCTGGAGACTGGCTAGGCCACTCCAGGACCTTGAGATGCTTCTTACGGAGCCACTCCTTAGTTGCCCTGGCTGTGTGTTTCGGGTCGTTGTCATGCTGGAAGACCCAGCCACGACCCATCTTCAATGCTCTTACTGATGGAAGGAGGTTGTTGGCCAAGATCTCGCGATACATGGCCCCATCCATCCTCCCCTCAATACGGTGCAGTCGTCCTGTCCCCTTTGCAGAAAAGCATCCCCAAATAATGATGTTTCCACCTCCATGCTTCACGGTTGGGATGGTGTTCTTGGGGTTGTACTCATCCTTCTTCTTCCTCCAAACACGGCGAGTGGAGTTTAGACCAAAAGCTCTATTTTTGTCTCATCAGACCACATGACCTTCTCCCATTCCTCCTCTGGATCATCCAGATGGTCATTGGCAAACTTCAGACGGGCCTGGACATGCGCTGGCTTGAGCAGGGGGACCTTGCGTGCGCTGCAGGATTTTAATCCATGACGGCGTAGTGTGTTACTAATGGTTTTCTTTGAGACTGTGGTCCCAGCTCTCTTCAGGTCATTGACCAGGTCCTGCCGTGTAGTTCTGGGCTGATCCCTCACCTTCCTCATGATCATTGATGCCCCACGAGGTGAGATCTTGCATGGAGCCCCAGACCGAGGGTGATTGACCGTCATCTTGAACTTCTTCCATTTTCTAATAATTGCGCCAACAGTTGTTGCCTTCTCACCAAGCTGCTTGCCTATTGTCCTGTAGCCCATCCCAGCCTTGTGCAGGTCTACAATTTTATCCCTGATGTCCTTACACAGCTCTCTGGTCTTGGCCATTGTGGAGAGGTTGGAGTCTGTTTGATTGAGTGTGTGGACAGGTGTCTTTTATACAGGTAACGAGTTCAAACAGGTGCAGTTAATACAGGTAATGAGTGGAGAACAGGAGGGCTTCTTAAAGAAAAACTGACAGGTCTGTGAGAGCCGGAATTCTTACTGGTTGGTAGGTGATCAAATACTTATGTCATGCAATAAAATGCAAATTAATTACTTAAAAATCATACAATGTGATTTTCTGGATTTTTGTTTTAGATTCCGTCTCTCACAGTTGAAGTGTACCTATGATAAAAATGACAGACCTCTACATGCTTTGTAAGTAGGAAACCCTGCAAAATCGACAGTGTATCAAATACTTGTTCTCCCTACTGTACGTCCCTCCACTTCACCCGCTTCCTCAAGGCGGTCTGCGCCCTTGCATTGATTATCGACCACTGAACAAGGAGACGATAAGATTTAGTTATCCTCTCCCCCTCATTCCTTCAGTGATCGAGTCAATGCATGGGGCGCGCTTCTTCACCAAATTAGATCTCAGGAGTGCGTACAACCTGGTGCGTATCCGAAAGGGGGATGAGTGGAAGACAGCATTCAGCACAACCACGGGGCATTATGAATACCTGGTGATGCCCTACGGTTTGATGAATGCTCCATCCGTCTTCCAGTCCTTTGTGAACGAGGTGTTTCAGGACATGCTTGGTCGCGGTGTAGTGGTTTACATCGATGACATTCTGGTGTATTCCACTACGCGCCGAGCATGTGTCCCTGGTTCGCAAAGTGCTGGCCCGACTGTTGGAAAATGACCTTTATGCCAAGGCAGAGAAGTGTATGTTTTTCCAGCAGTCCGTCAACTTCCTCGGATACCGCATTATCACCTCAGGTGTGAAGATGGAGGGCGATCACATTTCAGCCGTGCGTAATTGGCCGACTCCCACCACGGTTAAGGAGGTGCAGCGTTTTCTTAGCTTCGCCAACTACTATATGAGGTTTATTCGGGGCTTTGGCAAGGTCGCAGCTCCCATTACATCTCTGTTGAAGGGTGGGCCGTCCCACTACGACGTTGGTGATCGGGAGCTGTTGGCTGTTGTCCGAGCCCTGACCGTGTGGAGGCATTGGCTCGAATGGGCGAAACACCCTTTCCTCGTCTGGACGGACCACCGTAACCTGGAGTACATCCGGGCAGCGAGGAGGCTGAATCCTCGCCAGGCCAGGTGGGCCCTATTCTTCACCCGGTTTGATTTCACAGTATCATACATCCCGGGTACGAAGAACGTGAAGGCAGACGCATTGTCACGGCTGTATGACACAGAGGAGAGGCACAGAGACAACACCCCCATACTCCCGGCCTCCTGCATTGTGGCGCCGGTAGTATGGGCGATGGACACGGACATAGAGCAGGCGTTATGCACAGAGCCATCTCCACCTCAGTGTCCAGCTGGGCTGCAGTATGTGCCTGCTCTTATCCGTGATCGTCTGATCTACTGGGCACACACGTCACCCTCCTCTGGTCACCCAAGTATCGGTCGTACAGTGCGCTGACTGACCGGAAGGTACTGGTGGCCTACCTTGGCTAAGGACGTGAGGGTGTATGTCTCCTCCTGCTCGGTGTGCGCCCAGAGTAAGGCACCTAGGCACCTCCCAGCGGGTAAGTTACAACCTTTACCAGTTCCAAAACGACCATGGTCTCAACTGAGTGTTGATTTCCTGACTGATCTTCCCCTCTCCCAAGGTAACACCACCATCCTGGTTGTTGTGGACTGCTTTTCCAAGGCCTGCCGCCTCCTTCCTCTGGCCGGTCTCCCCCTGCAAACTGCGGAGGCCCTGTTTACACACGTCTTCTAGCACTACGGGTTACCAGATGATATAGGGTCTGACCGAGGTCCCCAGTTCACATCCAAGGTCTGGAAGGCTTCATGGAACATCTGGGGGTCTCCGTCAGCCTGACCTCTGGTTTCCACCCCGAGTCTAATGGGCAGGTGGAACGGGTAAATCAGGATGTGGGTAGGTTCCTGCGGTCCTACTGCCAGGACCGGCTGGGGGAGTGGTCCGTGTTCTTGTCATGGGCCGAATATGCCCAGAACTCTCTCCGTCTCTCCTCCACTAACCTAACGCCATTCCAATGTGTTTTATGTTACCAACCGGTTCTGGCACCGTGGCACCAGAGCCAGACCGAGGCTCCTGCGGTGGATGACCACCTCCAATACGCTGTGCGTCGTCAGAAGGCCAACGCTGACCGTCACCGCAGTGAGGCCCCGGTCTTCGTACCGGGTGATCGGGTCTGGCTCTCGACCTGGAATCTGCCCCTCCGCCTGCCCTGCCGGAAGCTGAGCCGCGGTTTGTGGGGCCGTTCAAAGTCCTGAGGAGAATCAACGAGGTTACCTATAAGTTATTACTCCCCCCTGATTACCATATTAACCGCTCGTTTCATGTGTCTCTCCTCATGCCGGTGGTGGCTGGTCCGCTCCAGGAGTCTGAGGTGCGGGAGGTCCCTCCGCCTCTTCTGGACATCGAGGGGGCCCCGGCTTACTCCGTCCGTTCCATCCTGGATTCGAGGCGCCGGGTGGTGGGCCTTTAGTTCCTCGTGGAGGGGGAGGGGTACGGTCTAGAGGAGCGGTGCTGGGTCCCGGTGAGGGATATCCTCGATCCCTCCCTGTTGCGGGATTTCCACCATCGCCATCCGGCTCACCCTGCTCCGCGTCCTCCTGGCCGTCCCCAAGGCCGGGGTCAAGGGGGGGGGTACTGTCACGACTACCTCCGAAGCTGCCTCCCCTCCTTGTTTTGGCAGGCTTCAGCGTTCGTCGTCACCGGCCTTCTAGCCACTGCCGCTCCATATCTCATCATTCCATTTGTCTTGTCTTGTCAATTACACAAACCTGGTTCATATTCCCCTCATTAGTACATGTATAAGTGTTCCCTCTGCTCCCTTGTCCTTGTGGGTGATTGTTTCATGTGAGATGAGTGGAGCTCGGTGGAGCTACCTGTACTTTGTATTGCCGGGGTATATTTTCCCCGTGTGCCTGTATTTGTTCCAGAGCGCCTGTTTTGCGCACTGGAATGTTGACGTTATCCAGCGTAACTGTGTAGTACGGAATAAACTCTGTATTCTGTGATTTACCCTCCTGCGCCTGACTCCTTCAAATCACACTCTCACAGATATGACGCTACAAGCTTGGCACACCTTTGTTTGGGGAGTTTCTCCCATTCTTCTCTGCAGATCCTCTCAAACTCTGTCAGGTTGGATGGGGAGCGTCGCTGCACAGCTATTTTCAGGTCTCTCCAGAGATGTTCGATTGGGTTCAAGTCCGAGCTCTGGCTGGGCCACTCAAGGACATTCAGAGACTTGTTCCGAAGCCACTCCTGTGTTGTCTTGGCTGTGTGCTTAAGGTCGTTGTCCTGTTGGAAGGTGAACCTTCGCCCCAGTCTGAGGTGCTGAGCGCTCTGGAGCAGGTTTTCATCAAGGATCTCTCTGTACTTTGCTCCGTTAATCTTTCCCTCGATCCTGACTAAACTCCCAGTCCCTGCCGCTGAAAAACATCCCCACAGCATGATGCTGCCACCACCATGCTTCACCGTAGGGATGGTGCCATGTTTCCTCCAGATGTGACGCTTGGCATTCAGGCCAAAGAGTTAATTCTTGGTTTCATCAGACCAGAGAATCTCGTTTCTCATGGTCTGAGAGTCCTTTAGGTGCCTTTTGGCAAACTCCAAACGAGCTGTCATATGCCTTTTACTGAGGAGTGGCTTCTGTCTGGCCACTCTACCATAGAGGCCTGATTGGTGGAGTGCTGCAGAGATTGTTGTCCTTCTGGAAGGTTCTTTTCAAACATTTCTAAAAACCTGTTTTCACTTTGTCATTATAACGTATTGTGTGTAGATTGATGAGGATTTTTAAAAATGTAATCCATTTTAGAACAAGGCTGTAATGTAACAAAATGTGGAAAAGGGGAAGGGGTCTGAATAATTTCCGAATGCACTGTATATATACAAATAAGTGTGTATTTACTGTTTGTGTATGTGTATGTGTTACAGACAGAGGCAGCCTCTTATGCTGCCACAGAGGCTGACATAGCGTGTGCAGGTCAGTGTGATTACACTGCAGCCATAGATCAAGTTTTATTATGCACCAAAATCTCCACTGTCCTCTCGCTTTGCAATGTCATTCTGTTTAAGACCCACAATGCACTGCGACTTACGCAACCTGCTGACTGGACAGGGGAGAGAAACGAGCATGTTATTGCATTGCGTCTTGCTGGTGTGTATGTGTGTGTGTGTGTTTAAAAGAGAGAAAGAGGTAGAGAATTGAAGAAGGAGGTGTAGACTGATGGTGTAGGTATTTGTGTGATAACAGACGGATTGTAGAAAAAAAAATCTAATTTCCTCTGTGAAAGAGAGAAGCACAGACAGAATGAGAGAGAGGAAAGGTTCCTCATGAGATATCTCATCTGTGACTGACACTTTTCATCAGACTGACTCACAGTCACTCTCCACTCTCCATACTGGATCCATTGTCTCTCTGTGCATTTGTGCTGTGTGTGTGTGTGTTAGCGCCACGGTTATGGATGAAGATCGTCATGAAAATAAAAGAACCGTCATAACCTTTTTTGGGGGGGTGTAACAAATAGCTGACTGAAGACGGGACGGCCGGACATTAGTGCGGTTCAGTCTGTTTCTGCTGTAACATGGACTACAACGTGATGAAACTGTGTTGCTCCTTGCTGAAATAAGCAACGTGTTGTAGCAAACAAGTCTTCGGTTGCTTAGGAAATGCCTCCCTCCCCCTCAAGCTTATATCATCAAATTCATGAAAACGTGGTCATTTAAGATATACAGTGCATTCAGAAAGTATTCAGACCCCTTCACTTTTTCCACATTTTGTTACGTTACAGCCTTATTCTAAAATTGATTAAATAATTTTTTTCACCTCATTAATCTACAAACAATACCCCATAATGACAAAGCGAAAACAGGTTTTTAGAAATGTTTGCAAATGTATTAAAAATATAAAACAGAAATACCTTATTTACACAAGTATTCAGACCCTTTGCTATGAGACTCGAAATTGAGCTCAGGTGCATCCTGTTTCCATTGATCATCCTTGAGATGTTTCTATAACTTGATTGGAGTCCACTTGTAGTAAATTCAATTGATTGGACATGATTTGGGAAGGCACACACCTGTCTATATAAGGTCCCACAGTTGACAGTGCATGTCAGAGCAAAAACCAAGCCATGAGGTCTAAGGAATTGTCCATAGAGCTCTGAGACAGGATTGTGTCGAGGCACAGATCTGGGGAAGGGTACCAAAAAATGTCTGCAGCACTGAAGGTCCCCAAGAACACAGTGGCCTCCATCATTCTTAAATGGAAGAAGTTTGGAACCCCCAAGACTGTTCCTAGAGCTGGCCTCCCGGCCAAACTGAGCTATCAGGGGAGAAGGGCCTTGGTCAGGGAGGTGAACAAGAACCCAATGAGTTCCTCTGTAGAGATGGGAGAACCTTCCAGAAGGACAACCATCTCTGCAGCACTCCACCAATCAGGTCTTTATGGTAGAGTGGCCTGACGGAAGCCACTCCTCAGTAAAAGGTACATGACAGCCCACTTGGAGTTTGCCAAAAGGCACCTAAAGGACTCTCAGACCATGAGAAACAAGATTCTCTGGTCTGATGAAACCAAGATTGAATGCCAAGCGTCACGTCTGGAGGAAACCAGGCACCGCTCATCACCTGGCCAATACCATCCCTACAGTAGAGTGCTCAGGACCTCGGACTGGGGCGAAGGTTCACCTTCCAACAGGACAACGACCCTAAGCACACAGCCAAAACAAAACCAGGAGTTGCTTCAGGACAAGTCTCTGAATGTCCTTGAGTGGCCCAGCCAGAGACCGGACTTGAACCCAATCAAACATTTCATCCAACCTGACAGAGCTTGAGAGGATCTGCAGAGAAGAATGGGAGAAACTCCCCAAATACAGGTGTGCCAAGCTTGTAGCGTCATACCCAAGAAGACTCAAGGCTGTAATCGCTGCCAAAGGTGCTTCAACACAGTACTGAGTAAAGTGTCTGAATGCTTTTTTTTGCAAACATTTCTAAAAACCTGTTTTTACTTTGTCATGATGGGGTATTGTGTGTACATTGATGAAAAACAAACAATTTAATCCATTTTAGAATAAGGCTGTAACGTATACTGTATACTTTCCGAATGCACTGTATGTACAATTATTTTCTTATTCGTGGATTCATTTACTTTTACCTGATGCCTTTCATGAAGGTTTTCGATTGCGTTTTTATTTTTTTACCTTAATCAATGAATTCAAATATAATTTAAATGATTCAATTTTCATGAATTTGATGATATAAGCTTGACGCCCATTCAAAAACAGTACGGGACTTGTACCAGGAAGTAGGCGGTACTTTCATAGGGTATAGCATAGGAGAGGAGAAAATGTGTGAAAAAACAAAAAACAATAACCTTCATCCAAAATGTCACCCAAAATTCCAACCCTACTGAAGGCTGGATTCGGGGCAGAGGGACTCATTCGTCACGTTAAAGAGAAAGGGTGGGGGTTGGGAGTGGAACAAGCCTTTAAAAGTTATTATGCAAAGATGTGCTGGCTACAAATCTTTGTGTGTGTGTGTGTATGCTTGCAACGCCAGGGTTGTGGGTTCGATTCCCACGGGGGACCAGTATGAAAAATGTATGCACTCACTAACTGTAAGTCGCTCTGGATAAGAGCATCTGCTAAATGACTAAAATGTAAATGTAAAATGTATGCATGCATTTGTCTCAGTGTGTGCCTGCGCATGTCCCTGTGTGTGCTTGTGCGCGTGTTTGCGCATGTGTGCATGTATTGTCTGTGAATGTGAGTGTATGTAAACATTATATTAGTGTGTATCTGTATGTGTGTGCGTGTGTTTCGGTGTGGTGCTCCCCTCATTAAGCAGCCTGGCGACAGGAGTGCAGAGTGTGTGTTTTCACCCTGATGCTCTGACACAGCAGCAGCCACTTCTTCACTTCCCTCTCCTCTTTGAGTTTTGCCCTTCCTCTCTCCTCATCTTCCTCTCCTCTCTCCTCTCCCGTCTTCCACTCCTCTCTCCTCTCCCCTCTTCCTCTCTCCTCTTCCTCTCTCCTCTTCCCTCTCCTCTTCCTCATCCTCTTCTGTTCTATTTGCTCACCTGCTATGCTGGAATGTGTTTTGTGTTGTGGGGAAAGCAGTGTGTAGGTGAGACTAAGAGCTGATCTGTGCCTCTGTTTGTATGGTCTGTTCACAGTAACATCATAGACAGCATCATCACTGGTTCACACTAGACTAGTAGGATTGCTTTAGTGAAACCTTGTTTTATTGTCAGGTGCAAAACCATAATAACTAAGCTAAGCTATCTGATAGTTGGCTCTGTGTATGAGTTTAAGCTCATTGTACTGTATGATTGGACCTGTGTAAATAGGTTTATGCTCATTGTACCTTATTATTGGACCTGTGTAAATAGGTTTATGCTCATTGTACCTTATTATTGGACCTGTGTAAATAGGTTTATGCTCATTGTACCTTATTATTGGACCTGTGTAAATAGGTTTATGCTCATTCTACCTTATTATTGGACCTGTGTAAATAGGTTTATGCTCATTGTACCTTATTATTGTACCTGTGTAAATAGGTTTATGATCATTGTACCTTATTATTGGACCTGTGTAAATAGGTTTATGCTTATTGTACCTTATTATTGGACCTGTGTGAATAGGTTTATGCTCATTGTACCTTATTATTGGACCTGTGTGTGATGAGGTGTGAATGACGGAGTCAGGCGCAGTAGGTAAAACACCGAAATCCAGAGTTTATTCAGTGTACATGAATAAAGCGCAGCAAGCGTTAAAACAAAACTAGCAGAAGGGAAAAATCCACCTTGGCTACATACAAGGAAAGAGTAGCTCAACCGAGCTACTCACTCTCACAATTAACAATCACTCACAAAGGACAAGGGGGCAGAGGGAACACTTATACACAGACTAATGAGGGAATGAGTACTAGGTGTGTGTGATTGACAAGACAAGACAAGACAAATGGAGTGATGATAAATGGAGCGGTAGTGGCTAGTAAGCTGGTGATGACGAACGCTGAAACCTGCCCGAGCAAGGAGGAGGGGCAGCCTCGGCTGAATTCGTGACAGTAACCCCTCCCCAGCAGCGCGCCGACACCGGCCTCAGGGATGGCCAGGAGGACGCGAGCAGGGCGAGTCGGATGGCGATGATGGAAGTCCCTCAACAGAGAGGGATCGAGGATATCCCTCACCGGGACCCAGCACCGTTCCTCCGGACCGTACCCTTCCCACTCCACGAGGTACTGAAGGCCCATCCAGTATGGAATGGACAGAGTACGCCGGCGCCCCCTCGATGTCCAAAGGAGGTGGAGGGACCTCCCGCACCTCAGACTCCTGGAGCGGACCAGCCACCACCGGCCTGAGGAGAGACACATGAAACAAGGGGTTAATACGGTAATCAGGGGGGAGTAATAACCTATATGTGACCTTGTTGATTGTCCTCAGGACTTTGAACAGCCCTACAAACCGCAGGCTCAGCTTCCGGCAGGGCAGGCGAAGGGGCAGAATCCGGGTGGAGAGCCAGACTCGATCTCCCGGTACAAAGACGGGGGCCTCACTGCGGTGACGGTCAGCGTTGGCTTTCTGACGACGCACAGCGCGAAACCAGTCATACACCGAAACCAGTCATACACCGCAGGAGCTTCGGTCTGGCTCTGGTGCCACGGTGCCAGAACCGGTTGATAACCTAAAACACACTGAAATGGCATTAGGTTCGTAGAGGAGTGGCGGAGAGAGTTCTGGGCATATTCTGCCCATGGCAGGAACACCGACCACTCCCCCGGCCCGTCCTGGCAATAGGACCTCAGGAACCTACCCACATCCTGATTTACCCGTTCCACCTGCCCATTACTCTCAGGGTGGAACCCAGAGGTCAGGCTGACCGAGACTCCCAGACGTTCCATGAACACCTTCCAGACTTTTGACGTGAACTGGGGACCTCGGTCAGACACTATATCCTCTGGTACCCCGTAGTGCCGGAAGACTTGTGTAAACAGGACCTCCGCAGTTTGTAGGGCCGTGGGGAGACCGGGCAGAGGAAGGAGGCGGCAGGCCTTCGAAAAGCGGTCCACAACAACCAGGAGGGTGTTGTTCCCTTGAGAGAGAGGCAGATCAGTTAAAAAAATCAACACTCAAATGAGACCATGGTCGTTGTGGAACTGGTAAAGGCTTTAACTTACCCGCTGGAAGGTGCCTAGGTGCCTTACTCTGGGCGCACACTAAGCAGGAGGAAACATACACCCTCACGTCCTTAGCCAAGGTAGGCCACCAGTACTTTTTGGTCAGGCAGTGCACTGTACGACCGATACCTGGGTGACCAGAGGAGGGTGACGTGTGTGCCCAGTAGATCAGATGATAACGGATAAGCACAGGCACGTACTGCAGCCCAGCTGGACACTGCTGTGGAGATGGATCTGTGCATAATGCCTGCGCTATATCCGCCCATACTACCGGCGCCACAATGCATGAGTCTGGCAGTATGGGGGTATTGTCTCTGGGCCTCTCCTCTGTATCATACAGCCGGGACAGTGCGTCTGCCTTCACGTTCTTTGTACCCAGAATGTATGACAGTGTGAAATCAAACCGGGTGAAGAATAGGGCCCACCTGGCCTGGCGAGGGTTCAGCCTCCTCGCTGCCCGGATGTACTCCAGGTTACGGTGGTCCGTCCAGATGAGGAATGGGTGTTTCGCCCCTCGAGCCAATGTCTCCACGCGGTCAGAGCTCGGCCAACAGCTCCCGATCACCAACGCCGTAGTTCTGCTCCTCCGGGCTGAGCTTCTTTGAGAAGAACGCACAGGGGCGGAGCTTGGGTGGCGTGCCCGAGCGTTGAGACAGGACTGCACCCATCCCAACCTCGGACGCATCCACCTCCACTACGAACGGTAGTGATGGATCGGGGTGGGCCAGTACCGGGGCCGAGGTGAACAGTTCCCTCAAGTTACTGAAGGCCCTGTCAGCCTCAGCAGACCAGCGGAGACGGGACGGCCCACCCTTCAACAGAGATGTAATGAGAGCTGCGACCTTGCCAAAGCCCCGGATAAACCTCCGATAATAGTTGGCGAAGCCAAGGAAGCGCTGCACTTCCTTTACCGTGGTTGGAGTCTGCCAATTACGCACGGCTGCAATGCGGTCACCCTCCATCTCCACACCTGTGGTAGAAATGCGGTATCCGAGGAAGGAGACGGACTGCTGGAAAAACATACACTTTTCTGTCTTAGCATAAAGGTCATTTTCCAACAGTCGGGCCAGTACTTTGCGAACCAGGGACACATGCTCGGCGTGCGTAGCGGAATACACCAAGATGTCATCGATGTAGACCACTACACTGCGACCAAGCATGTCCCAAAACACCTTGTTTACAATGGACTGGAAGACTGAGGGAGCATTCATCAAACCATAGGGCATCACCAGGTATTCATAATGCCCCGTGGTTGTGCTGAATGCTGTCTTCCACTCATCTCCCTCTCTGATACGCACCAGGTTGTACGCACTCCTGAGATCTAATTTAGTGAAGAAGCGCACTCCATGCAATGACTCAACCATTGACGGAATGAGGGGGAGAGGATAACTAAATCTAATCGTCTCCTTGTTCAGTGGTCGATAGTCAATGCACGGGCGCAGACCGCCGTCTTTCTTCTTCACAAAAAATTAACTTGAGGAGGCGGTGAAGTGGAGGGACGTATGTACCCCTGGCGCAGGGACTCGGTGACGTATGTCTCCATAGCCTCCATCTCCGCCTGCGACAGGGGATACACATGACTCCTGGGAGGTACAGCGTCTACCCGAAGGTTTATTGCGCAATCCCCCGCCCGATGAGGTGGCAATTTAGTTGCTTTATTCTTGGAGAAAACTTGTGCCAGATCATGGTATTCGGGGGGAATGCGCACGGTGGAGGCACCGTCTGGACTTTCCACCGTGGTTGCACCAACAGAAACACCCAGACACCTACCCTGACACTCTCGCGACCACCCCGTGGCCATGAGAAAGTGGGGTTGTGGAGTGCTAGCCACGGAATACCTAACACCACAGGGAAAGCAGGAGTCTCAATGATGGAAAAAGTTACCTGCTCACAATGCATCTCCTGTGTGATCATGGTGACTGCAGGAGGAAACATACACCCTCACGTCCTTAGCCAAGGTAGGCCACCAGTACTTTTTGGTCAGGCAGTGCACTGTACGACCGATACCTGGGTGACCAGAGGAGGGTGACGTGTGTGCCCAGTAGATCAGATGATAACGGATAAGCACAGGCACGTACTGCAGCCCAGCTGGACACTGCTGTGGAGATGGATCTGTGCATAATGCCTGCGCTATATCCGCCCATACTACCGGCGCCACAATGCATGAGTCTGGCAGTATGGGGGTATTGTCTCTGGGCCTCTCCTCTGTATCATACAGCCGGGACAGTGCGTCTGCCTTCACGTTCTTTGTACCCAGAATGTATGACAGTGTGAAATCAAACCGGGTGAAGAATAGGGCCCACCTGGCCTGGCGAGGGTTCAGCCTCCTCGCTGCCCGGATGTACTCCAGGTTACGGTGGTCCGTCCAGATGAGGAATGGGTGTTTCGCCCCCTCGAGCCAATGTCTCCACGCGGTCAGAGCTCGGCCAACAGCTCCCGATCACCAACGCCGTAGTTCTGCTCCTCCGGGCTGAGCTTCTTTGAGAAGAACGCACAGGGGCGGAGCTTGGTTGGCGTGCCCGAGCGTTGAGACAGGACTGCACCCATCCCAACCTCGGACGCATCCACCTCCACTACGAACGGTAGTGATGGATCGGGGTGGGCCAGTACCAGGGCCGAGGTGAACAGTTCCCTCAAGTTACTGAAGGCCCTGTCAGCCTCAGCAGACCAGCGGAGACGGGACGGCCCACCCTTCAACAGAGATGTAATGAGAGCTGCGACCTTGCCAAAGCCCCCGGATAAACCTCCGATAATAGTTGGCGAAGCCAAGGAAGCGCTGCACTTCCTTTACCGTGGTTGGAGTCTGCCAATTACGCACGGCTGCAATGCGGTCACCCTCCATCTCCACACCTGTGGTAGAAATGCGGTATCCGAGGAAGGAGACGGACTGCTGGAAAAACATACACTTTTCTGCCTTAGCATAAAGGTCATTTTCCAACAGTCGGGCCAGTACTTTGCGAACCAGGGACACATGCTCGGCGTGCGTAGCGGAATACACCAAGATGTCATCGATGTAGACCACTACACTGCGACCAAGCATGTCCCAAAACACCTTGTTTACAATGGACTGGAAGACTGAGGGGAGCATTCATCAAACCATAGGGCATCACCAGGTATTCATAATGCCCCGTGGTTGTGCTGAATGCTGTCTTCCACTCATCTCCCTCTCTGATACGCACCAGGTTGTACGCACTCCTGAGATCTAATTTAGTGAAGAAGCGCACTCCATGCAATGACTCAACCATTGACGGAATGAGGGGGAGAGGATAACTAAATCTAATCGTCTCCTTGTTCAGTGGTCGATAGTCAATGCACGGGCGCAGACCGCCGTCTTTCTTCTTCACAAAAATTAACTTGAGGAGGCGGTGAAGTGGAGGGACGTATGTACCCCTGGCGCAGGGACTCGGTGACGTATGTCTCCATAGCCTCCATCTCCGCCTGCGACAGGGGATACACATGACTCCTGGGAGGTACAGCGTCTACCCGAAGGTTTATTGCGCAATCCCCCGCCCGATGAGGTGGCAATTTAGTTGCTTTATTCTTGGAGAAAACTTGTGCCAGATCATGGTATTCGGGGGGAATGCGCACGGTGGAGGCACCGTCTGGACTTTCCACCGTGGTTGCACCAACAGAAACACCCAGACACCTACCCTGACACTCTCGCGACCACCCCGTGGCCATGAGAAAGTGGGGTTGTGGAGTGCTAGCCACGGAATACCTAACACCACAGGGAAAGCAGGAGTCTCAATGATGGAAAAAGTTACCTGCTCACAATGCATCTCCTGTGTGATCATGGTGACTGGTACCGTGACTTCCTTTATCATCCCGGACCCTAATGGTCGACTATCAAGTGCTCTGATGGGGCGTGGAATGGATAGGGGAACTAATGAAATGCCCTGGTGGCCTGCGAAAGTTTTATCCATAAAGTTCCCAGCTGTGCCTGAATCTACTAGCGCCTTACACTTGGGAACTCTCATGTAATCAGGGAAGTATATGGGTATGGTACAGTGCACAGCAGAGGGCTCTGAACAAGTGTGGGTGCTCAATACCTGGGGTGATGCGAGAGTGCCCTGCCGGCCGCCTCCTGATCCAAAAGAGCGCTGTCGACAACGTGTGGTGGAATGTCCCTTTGTGCCATCCGATTGGCACTGGCGCTGTCGTCATCCGCTCTCTCGGTGCGCGGTACCACCCAGCTCCATGAGCTCTGGATCCGCGTTGGTCGGGGCGGGAACGGGCAGACCTCCTCCAGGACGTCCTCTGGTTACCAGCAGGTTATCCAGACGAATGGCCATATCCACCAGTTCGGTAAAAGACAAACTGGTGTCACGGCAGGCTAGCTCCCGTCGGACGTCCTCCCGTAGATGGCACCAGAACTGGTTGATCAGGGCCCGCTCGTTCCAACCGGATCCTGCTGCCAGAATCTGGGACTCCAGCGCGAACTCCTGTACTGTCCTCGTCCCCTGCCTCAAGTGGACCAGCTGCTCACCCGCCTCTCGACCCTCGGGCGGGTGATCGAAAACCGCCCGAAATAGGCGGGCGAACTCCCTGTAGTCCTCCAACGCGGCTCCTCCTTCTCTCCAAACCGCGTTGGCCCACTCCAGGGCTTTCCCGAGAGGCAGGAAATGAGGATGGACACCTGCTCTCGATTTGATGGCGCCGGCCTGACACTGGAGCTGTACAGTTGGAGAAGGAATCCCTGACATAGAGCCGGCGTCCCATCGAACGCCCGTGGTCGAGATATCTGGATACCTCCGGGTGCTGTGATGTAGGTGGCTGGATCCAGTTGGCCAGCTGGTCTCGACGGATCGGTTCCTCTTCTCTCCAGGCATTGGACGACCTGAAGAACCTTGGCTACATACAAGGAAAGAGTAGCTCAACCGAGCTACTCACTCTCACAATGAACAATCACTCACAAAGGACAAGGGGGCAGAGGGAACACTTATACACAGACTAATGAGGGAATGAGTTCCAGGTGTGTGTGTGATTGACAAGACAAGACAAGACAAATGGAGTGATGATAAATGGAGCGGTAGTGGCTAGTAAGCCGGTGACGACGAACGCCGAAACCTGCCCGAGCAAGGAGGAGGGGCAGCCTCGGCTGAATTCGTGACACTGTGTAAATAGGTTTATGCTCATTGTACCCTCTATTGGACCTGTGTGAATAGGTTTATGCTCATTGTACCTTATTATTGGACCTGTGTGAATAGGTTTATGCTCATTGTACCTTATTATTGGACCTGTGTAAATAGGTTTATGCTCATTGTACTGTATTATTGGACCTGTGTGAATAGGTTTATGCTTATTGTACCTTATTATTAGACCTGCGAAAATAGGTTTATGCTCATTGTACTGTATTATTGAAGCTGTGTGAATAGGTTTATGCTCATTGTACCTTATTATTGGACCTGTGTGAATAGGTTTATGCTCATTGTACCTTATTATTGTACCTGTGTAAATAGGTTTATGCTCATTGTACCTTATTATTGGACCTGTGTAAATAGGTTTATGCTCATTGTACCTTATTATTGTACCTGTGTGAATAGGTTTATGCTCATTGTACCTTATTATTGGACCTGTGTGAATAGGTTTATGCTTATTGTACCTTATTATTGGACCTGTGTGAATAGGTTTATGCTCATTGTACCTTATTATTGGACCTGTGTGAATAGGTCTATGCTCATTGTACCTTATTATTGGACCAGTGTGAATAGGTTTATGTTCAGAAAACAGAGTGAAGAGACATGGGTGAGAGAGCAAAAGAAGGAATGAAAGTGTGGAGGAGAGTGAGAAGCATAGAGAAAGTGAGACCAGGCAACAGGTGCTTGTTGGTATTCCTGCGGAAGTGCTAATTTGATAAGGCTGTGACCACTTTATTGACCAACCAGTGCGGTATGGATCTTAGGCTAGGGATTGTGCTAGAATGAGATTGTGAAAACTCCAGGAGCAGGCTGTATTGAGAATGAGGGAGTGAGAAAGGGAGAGCGTAGAGAGAGAGAGAGAGTTGGAGAGAGATCGGAAAAGAGGAAGAGAGAGGGGGAGAGAGAGGGAGAGTAGGCAGAGGGGAGAGGAAGAGAGGTAGAGTGGCTTAGACTTAGAGAGAGGGGGGTAGACGAAGAGAGAGGAGAGAGATAGGGAGAGAGAAAGCGAGATAAGGGAATGGAAGGGAGGGGGGAGATATGTGGGGGGTATTTGAGGATTCATCTCTCTCCCCTAATTCCCAGTGGGTTCCGAGACACACTTAAAAGCTGTGAAGTGTGCTGTTCTGCCTGTATTCTCCCAGTAATTGGAGGGGTGTTACAGGAAAGGTGGTGCTAGAGTTGAGATGGAGGGAGGGAGGAGTGTATCACCCTTGACAGCCTCAGGAACATGCTACTTGTGATCATTTTTTTATCTACCTCTCACGCGCATGTTCTTTGTCTCTGTCTGTCTGTCTGTCTGCCAATTTTCTGTGTCTCTCTGTCTGGTTTGGTCTGTATGTCTCTCTGTCTCTCACTTCCTCTCGCTTCAGTGTCTTTTTCTCCCTCCCACCCTCTCTTTCTCCTTCTCACCCCCTCTCTCTTTCTCTCTGTCTGTCTCAAGGATATACTACCTCAGGTTAGTGTCTCAGACTTTAAACATGGCCACAGGCATTTAGTCATTGATGGGCTTTCCTTTCTGAGCAGGCAGGCCAGCGGGCAGCCCTCTCACACACAGATGTGTCAGGGTCTGCTGATTCACTCTCAGGGGTCCTCGCAGCCTCACGGTCCACAGAGCCCCAGAGCAACACTCTTTGTAGTATGTGCCGTTTGGCATATAGTTTTACGTAATTCTGTGTGCATATACAGTTTTGCCCACCAGGGACCGTGGTGAAGCACAGTCAGCAGTAGTCTGTTGAAATAAAATACATACAAAGAAGGGGTGTGTGGTTTTTTTCACAAGGCTTTTTAAAAATTGTATTTACTCAAAGTGACGTATTTCATTAGTAAACCTATTTTGCCTTGCTTTTAATGCTTGTACTGTACATGCATAATATATGTACATATTGTATATAGTCCATACATATCTCAGTGCCCAAGTGGCAAGTGTTGTAGACGAAGGTGGGGATAGTGGTATGTTTGCCACAGTCCCCTGACTGTACATAATGTACCACTCCACTGTACATTACTGTATTATACAATACAGTACAGAGCTGCCTGGCTGGCTGCAGTGCTGGTACCACGGAAAGCTCCTCTGCTCTTTTCTCCCCCCTCCTCTCATCCTGATCAGAGTTCTTTTTTTATTTCTCTGGGGATTATAGACCAACCCTGTGGAGTAGAAAACCCAATCTCCCCCTCCACACCCTCCACCCTGCTCCACCCCTCCACCTCCCCTCCACCTCCCCTCCACCTCCCCCAGCCCCCTGCCACAATCCACCCTGGGCTGGATTAATGACCTCGCTGGAGAGGGCCCTGGCTCTCCAAATCACACACCAGACAACCACTGACTACTCTACCATGCAGACTGCTACTGAATTCTCTGTGTGTGTGTGTGTGTGTGTGTGTGTGTGTGTGTGTGTGTGTGTGTGTGTGTGTGTGTGTGTGTGTGTGTGTGTGTGTGTGTGTGTGTGTGTGTGTGTGTGTGTGTGTGTGTGTGTGTGTGTGTGTGTGTGTGTGTGTGTGTGTGTGTGTGTGTGTGTGTGTGTGTGTGTGTGTGTGTGTGTGCGCGTGCGTGTGTTTATGTATTCGGGATGAATTCCTGTATGTGCTTGTCTAGTCTACTGTATACTGTTTGTCTTCATCTGTCTTACGTGCGCCGCTGGTGAGTCACTGTGATGTTCCTGTCCATTGCATTACATCTTAATACAGGAACAATGGACATATACAAATAGACTGTCCTGGTTACGTGATCAGAGCTATTAAAGATATTATGCAATCGACTGCAGTCAGTGAGACAGAGAGGTTGCATGCAGGGGGACGTTCTTCTCCATTAATGGTTATTCTAAAATGGCTTCCCGCCGCACACCTGCCGCTTGACGCACAGCAGGTCTGTCCCAGCCACCCACCGCTCCTTTGACAATATTAAACAGGCTGCTTGCTTTACCAAAACCAACATATGGAGGAGGGTGAGTTTTATCCAGCTGGGACGCTCAGCAGTCTGGCTGGCTGGAAGTCTCATATTCACCGTCTCACTCGATGTTTTCTGTCTCCGCCTCTTTCCCTCGTTTCTGCTTTCTCTCTCTCTCTCTCTCTCTCTCTCTCTCTCTCTCTCTCTCTCTCTCTCTCTCTCTCTCTCTCTCTCTCTCTCTCTCTCTCTCTCTCTCTCTCGTTCCCTCTCCAAACCTGCGATGTTCCTCCTACATCAGTCTAGTTGTGAGCCTGTTGAGTCCTTAGCTCTACACCAGCCTCAGTAGCCACAGATCACAGCCATAGACTCTGTGCTATAGGTCTGTGCTGAATGGAGCTTCATACAAATGCTGGATAAAAAATTGAGCATAGAATATACGAGTAATATGCTGCTTTTCTGTAAGAGAGCGTTTGTTACGGAAATACCTCTATTGTATGTAACCTTTCCATCTGTGTGATTTCAGCTAAGAAAGCTGCAGACGGGTCAGTCATCCCTAACGGCTACTGTGACTTCTGCCTGGGTGGCTCCAAGAAGACTGGGTGTCCCGAGGACCTCATCTCCTGTGCCGACTGTGGACGCTCAGGTACAGACAGACAGACACTCCTATGGACACCAGTTTTAGTTGGTTTTAAATGTGTCATTCTTACACAAATGTTATTATGTTTTAGAGTAATGGAAACAAGCCCAACTTGATGATGATGATGATGATGATGGTGATGATGATGGTGACGTTGATGACGACGACAACGATGATGATGAGGAGTAACATGAAGAGTGTGTGTGTCCCTCTCTGTGTCCCTAGGTCACCCGTCCTGCCTGCAGTTCACAGTCAACATGACGGCAGCAGTGCGGACCTACCGCTGGCAGTGCATTGAGTGCAAATCCTGCAGCTTATGTGGCACCTCCGAGAATGACGTGAGCAGCACACGCACACGCACACGCACACGCACACACACACACACACACACACACACACACACACACACACACACACACACACACACACACACACACACACACACACACACACCTTCATACTCCCAAAACATCTATACTGAACAAAAATATAAATGCAACATACAACAATTTCAAAAGATTTTTACAGAGTTACAGTTCATATAAGGAAATCAGTCAATTGAAATAAATTCATTAGGCCCTAATCTATGGATTTCACATGACTGGGAATACAGATACAGTGGGGAAAAAAAGTATTTAGTCAGCCACCAATTGTGCAAGTTCTCCCACTTAAAAAGATGAGAGAGGCCTGTAATTTTCATCATAGGTACACGTCAACTATGACAGACAAAATGAGAAAAAAAATTCCAGAAAATCACATTGTAGGATTTTTAATGAATTTATTTACAAATTATGGTGGAAAATAAGTATTTGGTCACCTACAAACAAGCAAGATTTCTGGCTCTCACAGACCTGTAACTTCTTCTTTAAGAGGCTCCTCTGTCCTCTACTCGTTACCTGTATTAATGGCACCTGTTTGAACTTGTTATCAGTATAAAAGACACCTGTCCACAACCTCAAACAGTCACACTCCAAACTCCACTATGGCCAAGACCAAAGAGCTGTCAAAGGACACCAGAAACAGAATTGTAGACCTGCACCAGGCTGGGAAGACTGAATCTGCAATAGGTAAGCAGCTTGGTTTGAAGAAATCAACTGTGGGAGCAATTATTAGGAAATGGAAGACATACACTGATAATCTCCCTCGATCTGGGGCTCCTCGCAAGATCTCACCCCGTGGGGTCAAAATGATCACAAGAACGGTGAGCAAAAATCCCAGAACCACACGGGGGGACCTAGTGAATGACCGGCAGAGAGCTGGGACCAAAGTAACAAAGCCTACCATCAGTAACACACTACGCCGCCAGGGACTCAAATCCTGCAGTGGCAGACGTGTCCCCCTGCTTAAGCCAGTACATGTCCAGGCCCGTCTGAAGTTTGCTAGAGTGCATTTGGATGATCCAGAAGAGGATTGGGAGAATGTCATATGGTCAGATGAAACCAAAATATAACTTTTTGGTTAAAAAAACTCAACTCGTCGTGTTTGGAGGACAAAGAATGCTGAGTTGCATCCAAATAACACCATACCTACTGTGAAGCATGGGGGTGGAAACATCATGCTTTGGGGCTGTTTTTCTGCAAAGGGACCAGGATGACTGATCCGTGTAAAGGAAAGAATGAATGGGGCCATGTTTTGTGAGATTTTGAGTGAAAACCTCCTTCCATCAGCAAGGGCATTGAAGATGAAACGTGGCTGGGTCTTTCAGCATGACAATGATCCCAAATACACCGCCTGGGCAACGAAGGAGTGGCTTCGTAAGAAGCATTTCAAGGTCCTTGAGTGGCCTACCCAGTCTCCAGATCTCAACCCCATAGAAAATCTTTGGAGGGAGTTGAAAGTCCGTGTTGCCCAGCGACAGCCCCAAAACATCACTGCTCTAGAGGAGATCTGCATGAAAGAATGGGCCAAAATACCAGCAACAGTGTGTGAAAACCTTGTGAAGAGTTACAGAAAACATTTGACCTGTGTCATTGCCAACAAGGGGTATATAACAAAGTATTGAGAAACTTTTGTTATTGACCAAATACTTATTTTCCACCATAATTTGCAAATAAATTCATTAAAAATCCTACAATGTGATTTTCTGGAAAAAAAATTCTCATTTTGTCTGTCATAGTTGACGTGTACCTATGATGAAAATTGCAGGCCTCTCTCATCTTTTTAAGTGGGAGAACTTGCACAATTGGTGGCTGACTAAATTCTTTTTTTCCCCACTGTATGCATCTGTTAGTCACAGATACCTTTTTTAAAAAGGTAGGGGCGTCGATCAGAAAGACACTATTTGCCTCATGCAGCGCGACACATCTCCTTCGCATAGAGTTGATCAGGGTGTTGATTGTCGGCCTGTGGAATGTTGTCCCACTCCTCTTCAATGGCTGTGCGAAGTTGCTGGATATTGGCGGGAACTGGAACACGCTGTCGTACACGTCGATCCAGAGCATCCCAAACATTCTCAATGGGTGACATGTCAAGTGAGTATGCAGGCCATAGAAGAACTGGGACATTTTCAGCTTCCAGGAATTGTGTACAGATCCTTGCAACATGGGGCCGTGCATTATCATGCTGAAACATGAGGTGATGGCGGCAGGTGAATGGCATGACAATGGGCCTCAGGACCTCATCACGGTATCTCTGTGCATTCAAATTGCCATCGATAAAATGCAATTGTGTTCGTAGCTTATGCCTGCCCATACCATAACCCCACCGGCACTATGGGGCACTCTGTTCACAACGTTGACATCAGCAAACCACTCACCAACACGATGCCATACACGTGGTCTGCGGTTGTGAGGCTGGTTGGACGTACTGCCAATTTTATGGTAGAGAAATGAAAGAAATGATCTGGTAACAGCTGTGGTGGACATTCCTGCAGTCACCATGCCAATTGCACACTCCCTCAAAACATGAGACATCTGTGGCATTGTGTTGTGTGACAAAACTGCTCATTTTAGAGTGGCCTTTTATTGTCCCCAGCACAAGATGCACCTGTGTAATGATCATGCTGTTTAATCAGGTTCTTGATATGCCACAGATGTCAGATGGATGGATTATCTTGGCAAAGGAGAAATGCTCACTAACAGGGATGTAAACACATTTGTGCACAAAATCTGAGAGAAATAAAATGTTCTGGGATCTTTTATTTCAGCTCATGAAACATGGGACCAACACTTTACATGTTGCGTTTATATTTCTGTTCAGTGTATATCCCACTCTCCATTTACCCCAACACACACTCGCCTGGACTCTCATCCTCCAGTATGATTAACGCCTGATGGCCCAGATTTACTAAGAGTTTGCACCTGTTTTTACAACAGAGAATTCAATATTGGGGACAGATCAATAGGGTAAAGTAAAGGTTAATAACACAATAAGAAATGGGTGCAAACGCTTAGCAAATCTGGGCCTACAGTGAGGGAAAAAAGTATTTGATCCCCTGCTGATTTTGTACATTTGCCCACTGACAAAGAAATGATCAGTCAATCATTTTAATGGTAGGTTTATTTGACCAGTGAGAGACAGAATAACAACAAAAAAATCCAGAAAAACGCATGTCAAAAATGTTATAAATTGATTTGCATTTTAATGAGGGAAATAAGTATTTGACCCCCTCTCAATCAGAAAGATTTCTGGCTCCCAGGTGTCTTTTATACAGGTAACGAGCTGAGATTAGGAGCACACTCTTAAAGGGAGTGCTCCTAATCTCAGCTTGTTACCTGTATAAAAGAAGCCTGTCCACAGAAGCAATCAATCAATCAGATTCCAAACTCTCCACCATGGCCAAGACCAAAGAGCTCTCCAAGGATGTCAGGGACAAGATTGTAGACCTACACAAGGCTGGAATGGGCTACAAGACCATCGCCAAGCAGCTTGGTGAGAAGGTGACAACAGCTGGTGCGATTATTCGCAAATGGAAGAAACACAAATAACTGTCAATCTCCCTCGGTCTGGTGCTCCATGCAAGATCTCACCTCGTGGAGTTGCAATGATCATGAGAACGTTGAAGAATCAGCCCAGAACAACACGGGAGGATCTTGTCAATGATCTCAAGGCAGCTGGGACCATAGTCACCAAGAAATCAATTGGTAACACACTACGCAGTGAAGGACTGAAATCCTGCAGCACCCGCAATGTCCCCCTGCTCAAGAAAGCACATATACAGGGCCGTCTGAAGTTTGCCAATGAACATCTGAATGATTCAGAGGAGAACTGGGTGAAAGTGTTGTGGTCAGATGAGACCAAAATGGAGCTCTTTGGCATCAACTCAACTCGCCGTGTTTGGAGGAGGAGGAATGCTGCCTATGACCCCAAGAATACCATCCCCACCGTCAAACATGGAGGTGGAAACATTATGCTTTGGGGGTGTTTTTCTGCTAAGGGGACAGGACAACTTCACCGCATCAAAGGGACGATGGTCGGGGCCATGTAACGTCAAATCTTGGGTGAGAACCTCCTTCCCTCAGCCAGGGCATTGGAAATGGGTCGTGGATGGGTATTCCAGCATGACAATGACCCAAAACACACAGCCAAGGCAACAAAGAAGTGGCTCAAGAAGGAGCATATTAAGGTCCTGGAGTGGCCTAGCCAGTCTCCAGACCTTAATCCCATAGAAAATCTGTGGAGGGAGCTGAAGGTTTGAGTTGCCAAACGTCAGCCTCGAAACCTTAATGACTTGGAGAAGATCTGCAAAGAGGAGTGGGACAAAATCCCTCCTGAGATGTGTGCAAACCTAGTGGCCAACTACAAGAAACGTCTGACCTCTGTGATTGCCAACAAGGGTTTTGCCACCAAGTACTAAGTCATGTTTTGCAGAGGGGTCAAATACTTATTTCCCTCATTAAAATGCAAATCAATTTATACCATTTTTGACATGCGTTTTTCTGGATTTTTTTGTTGTTATTCTGTCTCTCACTGTTCAAATAAACCTACCATTAAAATTATAGACTGATCATGTCTTTGTCAGTGGGCAAACATACAAAATCAGCAGGGGATCAAATACTTTTTTCCCTCACTGTATGTGTAGTATGTGTAGTATGTGTAGAATGTGTAGTATGTGCAGTATGTGTAGTATGTATAGTATGTGCAGTATGTGTAGTATGTGTAGTATGTGTAGAATTTGCATCTGGTTAAAGAAACATTACAGATACATATCTGCCACTATATTTGATTGATAATGTCAGAACGTTATTTGTGTTTGTGTGTTTCCTTGTTTCAGGATCAGTTACTATTCTGTGATGATTGTGACAGAGGCTACCATATGTACTGCCTGAGCCCCCCTATGGCGGAGCCCCCAGAGGGTAGGTACACTACAGGATATGTGGAGGATATAGGCCTAGTGTAGTCCTACAGAATACTGTATACTGTATAGTATACCTAGGGCGGCATATTGTCGGTAATTGATGACCATGCAATGGCTGGGTTCATAATGTGATTTATACAGTAGGTGCATTATAAGGGGAAAGGCATTGTGCAGAATGATTGTGTCATCAGCAATTCAAGTTGACTAAGAGATTACAAATCTATCCCACTACTTGACCACAGTATGTGGTGTTGCACTTGCTACAGTCAGTCAGTATTCAATTTACAGTGTTTAATTATTCTGCTAGGGTTAATCCCTGGGCTTTCCAATAACCAGTGAACTTGTGAACTGTTGATCTTCCAGGGAGCTGGAGTTGCCATCTGTGTCTGCGGCAGCTAAAAGAGAAGGCCTCAGCCTACATCACCCTGACCTAATCTGCCACTGCCACGCTACACCGCCAACCCGCACCCACGTATGCCCCCCCAAACATAGCAACTGGACCAACTCCAATCTGAGAAGACAACCCCAACGCCCTGCAGTTTTTCCTCCTCTATGAAACGACAACAGACGTCCGTCCACTTCTCCAGTCAACAGGTCTCCCCGCCCCAGCCCCAGCTGTTTTAACGTCAATGGAAGTACCTACTTCTCAGAGTGCACAATGCTCCAACCAGGTCTCCCCCAGTCTGCCCCTGCTGAGGCCCAGCCACCTGCCCCTGGAGTCCCCTCCACCTCTGGCACCTCTGGCCCTGGAGGAACCACCTTCTACCCCAGCAGCATCAAGGGGGAGCATCTGATCATCAATAGCCTAACTGGGCTGCCCCCCGGGGCCTGTTGGCCCTCCACCGTCTGTCTCCGAAGAGACGTTTATCAGTAGCCCACAAGGGCACTCAAGAGGCACGCTCTCCCCTGTGAAGGGTCCTTAGAGGAGCCCTAACGAGCATCAGCTGTCACTGTGGCCTTATACTCCCATCCACTCGGCCGTGGCCCTGGCAACAGAGTACACACAGAGAGGGAGAAGCAGGCTGTAGTGACGACCAGACTCCTCGTTAGGTTTAAAGCAGCTGCAGCCCCGCCCCCTTCCTCCCACATGGAGCCGCCACTCAAAGCCTTTGAAAGTGAAGTACTCTGAGATTGATACCATCGCCTAGAGCTATTGTGGCTTTATGACATTTACAGAGGAGAGGGAGTGGAGAGGTTGTCACTCTGCCATCAGCCACTTAGATCAAATTGTGTGTCCAAAAAAATAATGAATTAGAGTAAAGGTTTTCTTGTTACCTTCGTTTCCTTCAAAACAACAACTGAAAAAGCCAACATGAGACTGCTATGACTTTGGCTGAGCTTGGTGTATTTTGTCTGTGTGTGTAGCAAGAATGTAGGTATGTTTTAAGTGTGGACAATGCAGGTTTTAATGTCTGGCCTTGTCAAAAATACAGGGCCCAAATGTTTTTTTTGTTTTGTTTTTTTGTTACATTTTATTTGGTACTTTATTTGCATGGTGTTAACATGATAGTTTTTAAAGATATTTTAAAGATAAAATGTATTTAAGAAAGCACACTTAATTCGCAATAATGTGTTTGTGACCCATTTGGGTAAAGTTGAGTGTGTGTGTGTGTGTCCATCTGTATATGTGCGTGTGTGTGTGTGAGTGAGGGTAAATGTGCCCTCCTAAAACTGTGTGGAAATGAGAGCCAACCGTAGCCAACCAGGTGCTAGGCAGGACCTATGGCAGGGTCGGGGAGTAGGAATGGGAGGGGCTTCTGATGATTCTGATTCCTAGAAACACCACCATGACTTACTGTATTATGTTTTCTGTTGGACCAAACGAATTCAAGCCAGCTTGCGCCATTTCTCTCTTCCGAGCCCTTTTTTTTCTCGAAGGATAACTCATTTTTGTGAAAAGTCATCAAAACTAGTAGAATGAGCTCTTTACTATCTGCAAGACTGCTTTGCGTGCTAGGACCTTGTATATAATGTGCTTTCAAAGAGTAAGCTAAAAGCAGAGGACTTCTACTAACTGGTACGCCAGCATGTGTGTTTGTGAGCTTGCACTGAGACAAGTCTTTTTTCAACCCAAAGTCCCCTCTCCCAGTGGCCTATCTGACTGGACTATTGTATGACACTGCAACTTTGATTGGTCCAATGATCCCTCCTACTCTTCCTAGAGCTTTAAGTTGGGAGACATTTAGCTGTAAATAGATTGTCACTCTCTCTGTCTATCAAAAAGGCTAATTGCCATTTCATAATTCACCGTCTCTCAGTGCATATCGAAATATGAACTCAAAAATACAATTTCTGTCTATTTTAATGCACTTAAAAGTGGTTGTCATATTTGCCTCCATATTTGGAATGTCTCTACTCTTCAAATGTGTGTGTTTATATTCTACTATGGTACGATCCAACACACACAGCCATGTTGGGGGAAATGTTACTACCTGCGCTACCCAAAATGTATGTACCATCATTTAGGCATGTGTGATACCAGAAATTCTCTCGATTTCATATTTTGATATCTACTTTATTTATTTTTCTTGAATAACTAGGGATGTTTTCACCTCTTCTTTCTCAGTATTGTTCTCTTATTTGTTTTTGTTGATGTTTTTATACTTCAAACATTTTGCACAGTGTGTTTGTTTGTTTTAGCAAGAGTGTGTGTACGCGTGTGTACGTGTGTGTGTCTATGTGTGTGAGAGAGAGGGAGAGACACACAGACAGACTTGAAGGTGCTGTCTGTCAGTGGTTCCATTCCAAATGACACGCTATCCTCTTTATAGAGCACTACTTTTGAACAGTGGCCATAGGGCTCTGGTGAAAAGTAGTGCACCACATAGGGAATAGGGTGCCATTTGGGATGTACACAGTGTCTCTTTAAACTAATAATGAGGTCATAGAAAAACAAACAAACACAGTCAAAAGACGGTTATTATTTTTCAAACTTCCACTCCATGACACAAGCTGCATGCCGATACATCCAAGAATACAGTCAACACTAGTGTACTATGCTAGAATGGGTACTGCTGAAGCCTCAGTCCTCGCTACTGTAGTTGGCCCTGAGTGACAGTAGCCTGATCCCAGATCTGTTTGTGCTGTCGCATGACAATGACCCTTGGAGAACAGATCTGGGATTGGGCCAGAGTGACAGAATGTCATTCTACTGACTTTGGGGCCCCTTGATTGTGATAGGTGCAATGTGTCATGATAGATTGTGTCCTAGCAGTGAATCGTTCAATAATTCAACTCTTCACCTTTTAATGGACAGACTCCTCAAAAGACAATGTGAAAACCTTCACGACATTACTGTTTCATCCTTTTATTTAAGTTTCCCACCAATACCCAATCAGAGTTGTGTTCAGAGCCAGTGCTGAGGTAATAGCCAGGGGATGATTTGGGATTCTGTGTGAGTGAGGTGAACTGATCTGAAAGTGTTTACTGATAATAAGCCTTTCCTTCTGAATTTATTCCTGGCACTTATGAGGATGTGGTGGAGTCAAACTACTTTGATTGTACTATCTGAGAAGATGCAGTTGCAGAAAGAGGGGTGACTCAAGCTCAGATATGACCTTTGACCCCCCCCCCTCAGAAACTGAGCTAAGACAGGGGGTCACCCAGTGATCTGTCCTGTTCCGTCTAAAGGATCCTTCACTCCTTCCCCATCTTTAGACTGGGGGTGGGATCAGAAGGGAAAGAAGATTATTGGCCAGTCCTGAAACGAAGCAGGATTCTGGCCCTCTTGTAAATTGTTGTGCTGTGATCTTTCTTATTCCCCAAATAAGAAATTCCTGTGTGAGTGTGTGCACATTTTCCTTTCTTGTAACTGTCTGTTGGAAAAAAATAAACACTGGATAAAATGAATTTGTTAGTATTTACCCTTAGGGAGATCAAATCTTCCTGGACATGTGGGCTGTTTTTTCTTTCTTTACTGTCTCCTACCTACCTGGGAACGCTTTGAAATATTGACTGCAACTGCATAGCTGTCATTGCCGCTGTCATTCATTCATTCATTGTAAATTCATCGGTCTTTCTCGAGGCACCCAATTTCCCCAAATTTTTCTCTCCTGACTCCTTTTTTCATTTACAAACAATCATAAATAAAAGTCGTAACTCCTGAAAACGTCTGCTGTGGTGTATGTCTGTGTGGAGCTTCTGAACACTCACCAATTTAGCAATGTTTGTGTATTTCTGAAGAAAATGTGAGAAGCTGAAAATTAATCCCATTATGTTTTAAGTGTCATAAATATGTTATTTACAATAGATGGTTTGGAGCTTGGATCAATAAACCCACGTGGGCACTTTTCTCCCAAAAATATAATGATCTACCACAGTATGACTGCATTCCTTGAACCTCTTTTGGCTTGAAAGTAAACATGGTCTCTTTGAGCTCCAATGTTTGTATGTGATATATTGGAGAATAGGCATCTATGATACTGTAGTCCTGGAGAGACCTGGCTGAACATGACAAGTGAAGCAAATCCATTCTTCACCTTCCAGAAGCCAGAATCATCACGAGTGCACACTTTTTCTTTGGGGAAATGTGTATTTAAACAAATATATAGATATATTATTGGAATACGATTCTTCCATCCATTCCTTGGCAAAATTCCCACTTTCACCTTATCCCAAGTTCTGTATATCCCTCCAGCACTCCACCCATGCAACAAACAGACTACTACTAGTCTACTCCCCCCTCTCTTCCTACCCACGTTATTCTGACTCCTTGTCTCCCTCTTCCATCTCCAAGGATGTCTGTGAAGCTTTTGTGGGAGGGTTGTTTGTCTGTGTGTGTGTTTATAGTACTGTATGCGTGTTTTGTGTGTATCTGTATGTGAGGGGGGGGGGGGTTGGGGTTTGAGACTCCCAGCCAATTACCACATCTACCAGACAGGCTCAGACTGCCTCTGTGCCAGCCAATCAGAGAAGAGCTGCGCATAGCTGGGCCCATGGTGGTTGCCATGGTAACTTGGGGGCTGTTTGCATGATGGATGATGGAACAGTGATGGATTACAGTAATGGGGTGGGGTGCGGGGAGGGAAGGAGTGGGGACTCATACATACATATATTGGAAATGTATGAATACATCTTAAATGAATTGACGTTGGGAAAGAAGAGGGAAATGAAGGGGGTGTGATGGGGTATTGGGTGATGGGGGTTGCCTAAACTGTAGGCTACCTATTTTATTCTGTCTGTCTGGTCTAAGGCTGATAAGGCTTAAGAATAGTCTGGGATGCAGTCTCACGTTTTGTCTCCTCAAGTCACTGGGCCATTAGGACCTTAGACTGTGCTCTGAATGATTTACTCAGTCCAGCTATAGCCCACTTTAGGTCCAGCAGTAGCCTACCAGACAGGTAGATAGATGTGAATTTGTGGAAAGGGCTCAAGATTTGGAACACTCAAGCAACTACGCACAGTTCAGGTAGTCATTGGCCCAGTACTGTATCACTCACATACTACACACATAACTATTCACACATTTTACTATACAGTATACACAACAATGGCTTGCAACTTACTAGGATAGCAGCACTTCTGAACAAATCATTGGCGTCCAGACAGACGACTATTAAAGTAATAACCTGTCTGATCCATAAGCATTATTTACCCATAATCCATGTGATTAGTGACAACAGGCAATTAAAAAGGAATGGGCCAATCAATTGAGTGACCAGGATCAATGTCAATGTAGGCACGTGGGCCTGTAAGTGAAGAAAAGCTTATTCACATCCAGTGATGCAGTCTTGACAAATCAACGACTGGGTTATTAGAAACAGTTGTCATTATTAAGCTTAATTGCGTTCACTTGTCACTCATGTTTTATAGCTGCAAATGAATGCCTGGCTAAAATCAGCCTGTTTGTGCCCTGCTCTTTCTTTCCTGGAAAACAAATCCTCGAGACAATAATTCTACACTTTGAGATGTAGCACATTTCAATTCTACAACAATGTCTAGTGGATAAATATATACTGGGTAAAAATTAGTACTGGTACTGCCTGCATTCTGGAATGTTGTACCATGATGACCATGGGACATTTGGCCAGGCCTCCCTTTTACACCCTAAACATCTGATACACACCTGACATCTAGTGGCAGACTTTAAGAGCAGCACCAACCCCAATTACAATATACTCTGTCTGTGTGAATGTGGCAACCAGACACAATATATGACAGCCAGTTACCACTTTGAATGCAACATGGTGTGAATGATTTATATGAAAGATGTTGTGAATGCATGGCCAAAGCAAAGTACTTACTATACATGAGAAATCTAAGACTGTACTGTATACTGTAGATCTGAATTAACAAGCTTATGGTCAAATTATTTATTTGATATAAGCGTCCTCATACTGTTGTGGAAAAACCATGCCTGGTTTGATCTCTCTAATCTTATCTGCAGTATTTTCCCCTCATGCCTCTTAGGGTTCCTGGGTGAGCGCATGTGCCAAGAGGGTGAGACCAGACCAGGACTCTAGCCAGGTTGACCCTTGCCTGGGAAACCAACACATGAGACAACTGTTATACAACCAAGACTTAGCCATTGACTTTGACTACACAAACACCACTTCATAAAAGCTCTACAATAAGATTGAGATGTGAAGGAGAAATGTATGTGTCATTTAGAAGTTTGACCTAACAATGTACATTGCTATCTCATTTTTCAGATTTTCATTTTTCTGCTAAATAGTCAATTAATGGTACCCAAACTTTCTGCACTGACTATCTTGCACTGACCCTACACACACTCACTAGACTTTATATACACCCCATCTACACACACACAAAACCCTGACACATTCACAAACACTACATACATACGAACACACACACACATACACATGCATACCAATACAGCACAAACACACATACACGCACACTTTCACACTCATCATATGCTGCTGCTACTCTGTTCTTTATTTTACTCTTAATATTATCTATCCTGATGCCTAGTTACTTTACCCTGCCTTCATGTACATGTCTACCTCAAATACCTCGTACCTCTGCACATTGATCTGGTACTGGTACTTCCTGTATATACAGTGGGGGAAAAAAGTATTTAGTCAGCCACCAATTGTGCAAGTTCTCCCACTTAAAAAGATGAGAGAGGCCTGTAATTTTCATTATAGGTACACGTCAACTATGACAGACAAATTGAGAAAAAGAAATCCAGAAAATCACATTGTAGGATTTTTAATGAATTTATTTGCAAATTATGGTGGAAAATAAGTATTTGGTCAATAACAAAAGTTTCTCAATACTTTGTTATATACCCTTTGTTGGCAATGACACAGGTCAAACGTTTTCTGTAAGTCTTCACAAGGTTTTCACACACTGTTGCTGGTATTTTGGCCCATTCCTCCATGTAGATCTCCTCTAGAGCAGTGATGTTTTGGGGCTGTCGCTGGGCAACACGGACTTTCAACTCCCTCCAAAGATTTTCTATGGGGTTGAGATCTGGAGACTGGCTAGGCCACTCCAGGACCTTGAAATGCTTCTTACGAAGCCACTCCTTCGTTGCCCGGGCGGTGTGTTTGGGATCACTGTCACGCTGAAAGACCCAGCCACGTTTCATCTTCAATGCCCTTGCTCTGTAGCTCAGCTGGTAGAGCACGGCGCTTGTAACGCCAAGGTAGTGGGTTCGATCCCCGGGACCACCCATACACAAAAATGTATGCACGCACGACTGTAAGTCGCTTTGGATAAAAGCGTCTGCTAAATGGCATATTACTGATGGATGGAGGTTTTCACTCAAAATCTCACGATACATGGCCCCATTCATTCTTTCCTTTACACGGATCAGTCGTCCTGGTCCCTTTGCAGAAAAACAGCCCCAAAGCATGATGTTTCCACCCCCATGCTTCACAGTAGGTATGGTGTTCTTTGGATGCAACTCAGCATTCTTTGTCCTCCAAACACGACGAGTTGAGTTTTTACCAAAAAGTTCTATTTTGGTTTCATCTGACCATATGACATTCTCCCAATCCTCTTCTGGATCATCCAAATGCACTCTAGCAAACTTCAGACGGGCCTGGACATGTACTGGCTTAAGCAGGGGGACACGTCTGGCACTGCAGGATTTGAGTCCCTGGCGGCGTAGTGTGTTACTGATGGTAGGCTTTGTTACTTTGGTCCCAGCTCTCTGCAGGTCATTCACTAGGTCCCCCCGTGTGGTTCTGGGATTTTTGCTCACCGTTCTTGTGATTATTTTGACCCCACGGGGTGAGATCTTGCGTGGAGCCCCAGATCGAGGGAGATTATCAGTGGTCTTGTATGTCTTCCATTTCCTAATAATTGCTTCCACAGTTGATTTATTCAAACCAAGCTGCTTACCTATTGCAGATTCAGTCTTCCCAGCCTGGTGCAGGTCTACAATTTTGTTTCTGGTGTCCTTTGACAGCTCTTTGGTCTTGGCCATAGTGGAGTTTGGAGTGTGACTGTTTGAGGTTGTGGACAGGTGTATTTTATACTGATAACAAGTTCAAACAGGTGCCATAAATACAGGTAACGAGTGGAGGACAGAGGAGCCTCTTAAATAAGAAATTACAGGTCTGTGAGAGCCAGAAATCTTGCTTGTTTGTAGGTGACCAAATACTTATTTTCCACCATAATTTGCAAATAAATTCATAAAAAATCCTACAATGTGATTTTCTGGATTTTTTTCTCTCTCAATTTGTCTGTCATAGTTGACGTGTACCTATGATGAAAATTACAGGCCTCTCTCATCTTTTTAAGTGGGTGAACTTGCACAATTGGTGGCTGACTAAATACTTTTTCCCCCCACTGTAGCTCCGTTCTTGTGTATTTTATGTTATTCCTCGTTAGTTACTAAACTCTGCGTTGTTGGGAAACGTTCATAAGCAAGCATTTCACTGTAAAGTCAACACCAGCTGTATTCAGCACATGTCATAAATACAATTTGATTTATTGCTATAGGAATTTATTGTTATTGTTCCTAGGGCAGATTGTTTGAGTTAAGACAGCTGCTTCCTGTATAGCGGAATGATTCACAAGGACATCATACTGATGACCAGCATGAACACACACTGTCCTGTACTGCATACACCTTCCAATCACAAAACAGTATACACAAATCTCAGTGCCCAAATGCTGAGTACTGGGCCCTATTGAAGATCATTATATCAAACCAACTATGTATCCTGTATCTCACTCTGGAGGGACTTAGACACAGATGACCTGACAGAGCAAGTCAAGTTCACCTCACATCAACCTTCTCCTCACCATCAGTGAAATACAGCGTAAATACAGCATTACAAGAGTTGCAGATAAACACTGAGTACACAGAGCAAAAGCATTACAGCTGGTCTATGTAACGTACACACCACCTGAGAGAACCATGTATATTTGGATCTAACCAGTCCCTGTGACCTTCACGTGTAAAGCAAGCAGAGATAGAGGAAATTACAGTGTAACAAGTGGAAAAGCCGGTTAAAGGGGCAGTGCTGTTTAAAGGGGCAATGCTGGTTAAATGGACTATATAGGTTCAACCATTGGGCTCTGCTTCAGAGGCACAGCTTGGTGCAGGACAGGTGAGTGGACAGACACATCTAGTCGAGACCAGAGAACACGAGGAGAAAGCAATCAACTAGGAAGTAGGAACGTCCCATCCAATGATGCCGGTCCCGGTAGCCCTGTGTGTCCTCCTGGCTGGAACCCTGTCCCTTGTTGAGGGGGATGTGGTGGCCAACTTCGAGGAGGTCCCAGAGTGTGTGGAGTATTTCTACCAGGGGAAGGTACCGGGCTGGGGCGCTGCCACTCCCGGCGCTGCCCGCCTGTGCCAGCGCTTCTACAACAGGTATCACTTTGCCACGCTGTACGACACCAACCACCACATTGCTGTGTATTCAGCCTACCGCTTCCAGCCCAGCAGCGGAGGGGGCAGGGAGAAGCGCTGGTTTGTGGAGCCACAGGTGGGTCATGAGAACAGGGCAGATGTGTCTGTGGCTAGACACAGACATGCCATAGGACAGTCTCCTCAACAACTCACATCAATAACTATGTTGGTGACCCAAATACAAAAAGGCTCTAGATCATCATGTTTGTTGTGTCCTGTGTTGTACGATATGGAGGCAGATTGTTGCCAAAATAAATGGCTAAAAGGTTTAGAAAAATACAATTATATTTTCTGTTTGAATTGATCTGAAGCGTGGGGTTGTAACAGCAGTTTATTTTCCCTCCCAGCTTGTGAACCTTACGTGGGGTGCAGAGATGAAGGATGAGTACTGGCTAGGGAAGGATCACCCTGGGGTTTACCTGGGCGAGAGACAGGCGCTCAACGAGGACTACACCCACTCTGGCTTCGACCGCGGCCATCTCAACCCCAATGGACACCATGCAGGTAGTCTACTACACAATACAGACTCTGTTTTAAAAAGATTTCATGCAACAGCATTTCAATGCTAATGTTGTTAGGATTGTTTCTTAGTTCACTGTGGACTACTGTGATGATGGTAGACTGTTGAACTTAAAGTTAAGTACAAGGTAAACCCAAGTATGAATGCAACCCAGCAAACACGCAACGTTGCCTCAAAGTTGACTCCAAGTGGGCCTCAACATGCCATTGCTACTTTGTAACACTTAGTAATTAATCTCATGACAAATTGCTTAAACCTACAGTATATCTCTCCTTTTCCTCTCTCCTTAATCTCACACGGTCACTCCCTTCCTTTTCTCCCCAAGTCCCCAGTCGTAACGCCACCTTCACCCTGACCAACGTGGTGCCCCAGAATCCCAAGCTTAACCAGAACGCCTGGGTCCGCCACGAGTCCCAGCTCACAGACCTGTTCAAGGCCCAGTGTGCCCAGGCCTACGTGCTGGTTGGCGCCATCCCCTCCACAGACAACTGGATTGTCAAGAACAACGTCCGACGCGTCAACATCCCAGAGTACATCTGGAACGCCTACTGCTGTGTGGACAACAACGGTAAGCCTGTCCGTAGCGGTGGTGCCACCGCCCTCAACACCGAGCAGAACCGAGTGGACCAGCACTCACTGCTGGAGCTGAATGGTTTCCTGCAGCAGTACTCTAACGCACCAATAGGGGAGTTGTTCCACAACAACTGCCAGGCAGTGACCGAGGAGTAGTATCCCACTCATTTCTATTCATGATTTGACAGCAGCAAGGTGAGCTAAAACTTCAGTTCACATATCAGTACCAGTCTTTCAGCCCAGTCATGTGCTTCCTACTGTGAAAATGAAATGATGAACTACAGTGGATAAATAAAGAACTATGTTTGGAGAGATACACATTTTATTAGTCTTTATATGTGCTTTCTAGGAATAAGTGAGAATAATACAGTTGAAGTCAGAAGTTTACATACACTTAGGTTGGAGTCATTAAAACTCGTTTTTCAACCACTCCACAAATTTCTTGTTAACAAACTATAGTTTTGGCAAGTCGGTTAGGACATCTACTTTGTGCATGACACAAGTAATTGTTTACAGACAGATTATTTCAATTATAATTCACTGTATCACAATTCCAGTGGGTCAGAAGTTTACATACACTAAGTTGACTGTGCCTTTAAACAGTTTGGAAAATTCCAGAAAATGATGTCATGGCTTTAGAAGCTTCTGATAGGCTAATTGACATAATTTGAGTCAATTGGAGGTGTACCTGTGGATGTATTTCAAGGCCTACCTTCAAGCTCAGTGCCTCTTTGCTTGACATCATGGGAAAATCTAAAGAAATCAGCCAAGACCTCAGAAAAAAAATGGTAGACCTCCACAAGTCTGGTTCATCCTTGGGAGCAATTTCCAAACGCCTGAAGGTACCACGTTCATCTGTACAAACAATAGTCTGCAAGTATAAACACCATGGGACCACGCAGCCGTCATACCGCTCAGGATTGAGACGCGTTCTGTCTCCTAGAGATGAACGTACTTTGGTGCGAAAAGTGCAAATCAATCCCAGAACAACAGCAAAGGACCTTGTGAAGATGCTGGAGGAAACAGGTACAAAAGTATCTATAACCACAGTAAAACGAGTACAATATCGACATAACCTGAAAGGCCGCTCAGCAAGGAAGAAGCCACTGCTCCAAAACCGCCATAGAAAAGCCAGACTACGGTTTGCAACTGCACATGGGGACAAAGATCGTACTTTTTGGAGAAATGTCCTCTGGTCTGATGAAACAAAAATAGAACTGTTTGGCCATAATGTCCATCGTTATGTTTGGAGGAAAAAGGGAACGCTTGCAAACCGAAGAACACCATCCCAACCGTGAAGCACGGGGGTGGCAGCATCATGCTGTGGGGGTGCTTTGCTGCAGGAGGGACTGGTGCACTTCACAAAATAGATGGCATCATGAGGAAGGAAAATTATGTGGATATATTGAAGCAACATCTCAAGACATCAGTCAGGAAGTTAAAGCTTGGTCGCAAATGGGTCTTCCAAATGGACAATGACCCCAAGCATACTTCCAAAGTTGTGGCAAAATGGCTTAAGGACAACAAAGTCAAGGTATTGGAGTGGCCATCACAAAGCCCTGACCTCAATCCTATAGAACATTTGTGGGCAGAACTGAAAAAGCGTGCGAGCAAGGAGGCCTACAAACCTGACTCAGTTACATCAGCTCTGTCAGGAGCAATGGGCCAAAATTCACCCAACTTATTGTGGGAAGCTTGTGGAAGGCTACCCAAAACGTTTGACCCAAGTTAAACAATTTAAAGGCAATGCTACCAAATACTAATTGAGTGTATGTAAACGTCTGACCCACTGGGAATGTGATGAAAGAAATAAAAGCTGAAATAAATCACTCTACTATTATTCTGACATTTCACATTCTTAAAATAAAGTGGTGATCCTAACTGACCTAAGACAAGGAATTTTTACTAGGATTAAATGTCAGGAATTGTGAAAAACTGAGTTTAAATGTATTTGGCTAAGGTGTATGTAAACTTCCGACTTCAACTGTATAATAATACAAATTATTTAACAAGAGGTACATTTCTTTAGCTTTGTATACAGTATCAAAAACATATACGACTTCAAAATAAGGTGCCTTACTGGGCACATAACTACATTTGGAATGAAATTGACCCTGTAAAACATCCAACTTATGATGAATAAGGCACATGCGAGGACTCTTCTGAAGTGCAATAGAATATACAATTGCATTTATAGAAACAATAGACCCCCAATATCCTCAGCCAGCCCTTTGTGATGACTTCGAAAACCGTTACAATTATTTATTTATTTGCACAACAGACGCAACCATGATTCTTGCAGTAGCATTTCTACACCAGGCCAGCAAAGCCCTAGTCACTACTCCTTTACCTTAACCTGTCACCAAACGGTACCTACCCTTCACCAGCAATCCCTGACCTGTTACCCCCAATATAAGGGGGTGACCTCCTCTATAGGTCAGCCATACTGGGCCATAGGGTAGTTGCTCCACACCGGAAGGTTAGAGAGCTTTTCCTCTGTAGCGGGCTTAATGGGCCAGCCCCAGGCCTTGAAGAAAGGAGCCAGGTTCCTCTCTACCGTAAGGGAGAAGGTCTCAGCATAAAGGTTCATCTTGCCCTGGTTGTCATTGGGCACGTTCTGCATGGTGTGGTAGGCAGCAAATACCTTCTTGAACGCGTCCCAGACAAACTGGTCCTGGAGCTGGTGGGAAGGAGGATGACAAAGAGAAACGGTTTACTCAAACTCAACCCTAGATAAAGTACATTTTTTGTAGATGTTTTACTGTAGCATCTATACTTTCCTATCTATCTACACATGCCTTTTCACAAGCACTAATTGTAGGGTTTGCACACAACATACTCTGCAGCAGGGTGTACTATACAGTATATGTCACTACAATCTCCTGTCACCTGCATGTAGGTCTCCAGTGCCACCCACATGTCCCAGCTGGCCAGATTCCTGCCCTCTTTAGCATACCCCTCGGCACGGCTCTGTCGGTTGGCCAGCACCATGTTGGGGTGGGCCTGATCCTGATTCACCCCCAACACCTCCTCGTGCACGTACACGGACCACAGGTTACACGTGCACTCAGTGGTGTGCGAGGGGAACTCCCAGACTACTCTCTGCTGGTTGTGGCCCAGCTCGTGGATGGCTCCCCACAGGCCCGAGCTGCAGGCTGCCACTGGGTTCATCAGGTCTGGGGCCGAGGAGGATTGTATCATGATAGGCTAGCCTGCATGCATGAAGCCTGTAGGGGGGGGGGGAAGAGAGAGAGGAAGGAGAGGGTCAGCTCAATGTCTGGATACTGTCAGGGCAGAGGTTGTGCAGCCCACTGCTATATACTCTTTTTTTTTTTAAAGGGTTCCAAAAGGGTTCTGCGGTTGTCCCCATGGGATAATCCTTTTTGGTTCCAGGTAGCTCTGTGGAAAGGGTTCTACCTGGAACCAAAAGGGTTCTACCTGGAACCAAAAGGGTTCTACCTGGAACCAAAAGGGGTTCTTCAAAGGGTTCTCATATGGGGACAGCCGAAGAACCCTTTTTGGTTCTAGATATAACCTTTTTTTTCTAAGAGTGTAGGTCACTCTTGCGTACAACACATTTTCTACAGCACAACAACTCGCGCATTTTGAAACTGTATAGGTACTGTCCTACCTGACTCAAAATACATTTTAGAAATTTTGGGGTCAATGTCTTTTCAGATAATCTCTCTTTTTCCTGTTCATATCCAACAATTACACAATCCCTAGTCCCCTACCATAGACAATTCCAGTCATGACTGTTTGTCCATGCTAAGAAATAAGAGGGACAGACGCTGACCATGGGAAATCTGGACGTCGGCCACAAAGCGCTCCTTGCAGGGGAACTTGGTGGGGACGGCGGCCAGGTCAGCTATCCCCCTCATGATGTCATCCCAGAGCGCCGCCACCAGGTCAGGCCGATCCAGACCTCGGACCACGTCAGAGTGGACAGTCAGGATGATGTTCTCAAACTCCATCTCTGCACAGGGGGAAGGGGCAGTCCGCTGAACTGCCCAGTCTGCAGGTGTGGTCACCCCTAGAGAGAGGAGAGAGGCAAGGTTTGGAGGAAAATCCTGGATCATTTGACAGAATGTATCATTTTAATGAGGTGTTATGACCAGGATGTGTGTGTCTTCATGATCAATCAATCAATCTCATCTCAGCTTGGTATGCCAATTAGAGGAAACCCTTGGGCCTAGCATAGGTGAACAACATACATTAAATGGCCTTCATGATGACAATTACCAGACATTTGGTACAGTATCATTTCCTACCACAATGATGAGTAGCACATTGCAAATCAATTCTCATAACAGCAGGGATTTCAGTTTTAGTAACACAGCTGCAATTACACAGTCTATCTGAGAGCATAGCTGTTCTAAGCTTAGTGTATCTCTGTATTCTACAGATGTTTCATGCAGAACAAAGGCTGTGTCATTTCCTCTTTAATCTGTGGCAGCCGTCATTATCGTACATTCAAAATGGCAACAGCGAGCAGGAAGCAACTTAATTATGTATTAGGAATACATGAATAGCAGATCTGAATACATGAATACAACTCCGGGAAATGAATAAAGCTTCCATTCAATTACAAGAAATTGGGTACAAAAAGAGGTTAAACGATGTGAAATATTATGCCTGGATGAAGTCAAAAGGGTTCCAGACAGACATATTGTAAATGAGTAAATGAGGGGACTGGATGGAGTAACGTACTTTGTTCTCTTTATGGTGTATGTACTTTATGTTATCTTTTATTTACTTGGTATTATCCAGGTTAGTCTCATTGAAATAAACTCTCTGTAACACTTTTATAGTGCATTATAACACTTGCTATAAACTGTCATAACAACTCATGAGTTATAACAACTCATAGTTATAACACCCTTATAATACATCACTTGGATGCATTATAAGACCAAAGTGTAAAATGCATCATAGACCCCCACCTCCCCGTCCGACCAGTCTTTTAGTAGGGGGCTGACACAGCCCCCTGAATGATGACCTCCACCCCCTCCACCTGGGTCTTAGGAGGGGCGATGAGATAGAGGAGTCCGCCCCACAGGTTCCACACCTGCATCATCTTTGAGTCTATGGGGAAGCGCTCATGAACCACTGGTGCTCGCCTCAGCTCGTTCGAATTCCCAATGTTGTCAGTCTGACAGCCTATCTGGACCTGATGGTAACAGGGGTATCAGTCAATCAATCAATCAATTCACAAAGTGCTTTTACATCAACATGTAAAGGGCTTGATCTCAAAACAAATAAAACATGATTTGATTCAATAGATTTTAGAATTATAAGACAAAACAAAAAGCAGTATTGGATACCTTCCAGCCCTGGTTGACGATTTCTGGTGGCATGGCCATGTATGTCCTCATCCCAGGGGAAAGGTACAGACCACTCTTCTCCTCCTAAGACACAATGTTCAGTAGCGGTTATATTCAAACATAACTATATATAATAGTGATTGTATGGTTAGAAACATGTATTCCCACACTAACCAAGGAACTTGCACATAAGCAGAGAAGTTATGGCGAAAAATATTTTCTCGCACCCATTTTAGCTAAGCCATTACTCATGGTGTGTTTCATATTGGTTCCCAAGACTAAACCATCTCCATTAGACCCAGTATCCTCAATTTTACAGGTCATGTCCCATAAGAGAGAACGAGAGCCAACTAACCTTCTGTTTTACAGTTGATCATGAGCCTGGCATTGGACAAGGCAGGCATCATGGGCTGGTCCTTGATCAGGTAAGGCAGTAGGGTGTCTGGGTCCTGGCACACCTTGTACACCTCCGCGCCCACACTGAGCAGCAGTTGGTCTTTGGCGCTTATCACCGGACAGCTGTGGCACACCTGGGGAATGCCGCTTCCTGCAGCACGTCAGTGAGCATGGCCACCACCGAGGTGTAAGAGGCACAGTCATGCGCCCGCATGTGCAGGTATTTGGCGCTGTTGCCGCCAAGCTTCTTCAGACCCGCCTCCTCATGCTCCGTCAGCGTCTCGCCCTGGGTCACGTGACCGGCAAAGCGGTGCAGCAGGTGGCGGAAGTGGAAGCCCTCGGAGCAGGAATGACCCGGGACTGGGGCCTTGTAGCAGCCTGCGTCCAGAGTGTTCCCCAACAGGCCTTGAGGCCCATCTTGTTGAGGATGTGGTTGCCTGCGTACCCTGTCATGGCGTTGTGGCGCGGGTTGGTCTGGGCCCAGTACCAGGTGATCAGCAGGACCCCACCCTCGGCCTTAAAGTCCTGGATTTCGTCGGCCTGGGCGTCGCTGTAGGAGGTGCAGACGTAGACGCTGAGCTCCTTCCTGAAGCCGCTCTTATCACAGGGCAGGCCAGACTTGCTCAGCAGGGTGTGGGCGGCGCCGAGCTGAGCAGGACGCCTACCAAGCCGTTACGACCCTCGTCTAACTAGCACACAGCATTGAGCATGAAGGGGGACAGCTGCTCTCGGCCCAAGTATCCCTCATGGGTGACCACGATGACTCGGCCCTGGCCATAGTATGCCCCGGCCAGAAAGGCCCTGCCGTCCTGTGTGGTGCCGATGGGGAATGCCGTTTACCAGCACCTCTGAGCAAATAGCCCCGCGCTGGATATCAAACTCAGTCACGCCCACCAGCAGGAACTCCAGGTCATCCTTGAAGTCCTTGCCTATCCTAGGGAAAGAAGAGAGTGAAAGTGTAGATATGATGTGTCAAGAGAACTTAGACACATAAAAACAGCTCAAATAAAATAAAAAATTCAACATTGATTTAACCAGGTGATTTCTGGAGTTAAATAAACTCTTTCTTTTTTTTACACCTGGTTATAGGAGGAGGTGATATGAGGCAGAAAATACCACCATGTATACATTTCTGTTTTACTACAGTATCTCTATATTAATATGCCACCGCCTCCTTCTCTTCTCTCTATGAAGTGCCCAATACTTACGCCACAGCCAGCCAGCTGGAAGGGATCTGTGGAGGCACAGGGAGGGTACCCAGCTCCCCAAGGTGCTCCGAGAAGTAGATGCCAGCCACGCTGGACACCTTGTTCCCAGGGAAACACAGCAGGGTGTTGTGTTTGAGTTGTCCCTCCGCCCAGCTCCACGCCTGGCCAGCCATCAGCAGCCTGCCCCCCGCCTTCAGGAACCCCACCAGCTCCTTCACCTCTGGGCCCACACAGTACGCATCCATCACATACACTCCCAGGCCCTCGCAGAAGCCCCCCACCTTGGGTTGGAGGCTGGAGCAGCTCAGGTTGTCGGCCACAGCCTTACAGCTCTGGTGGATGCCCACGGTAGTGCTGTCACAGGAGGAGCCTGTCAACCAGGTCAGGGCATTCTCCACCAGGGCAGGAAAGGCGGTGAGGTAGCCCTCGTGGATCAGCACCACCACCCGACCTCGGCCGTAGAATGAAGCAGCCATCAGGACCTGGCCATGGGCGTTCATGGCCAGTGGGAAGGCTTGGTCGCCGATCAGAACTAAGTCGCTGGGTACGTTTGGCCCGCTGAGGTCTAGCTCCTTGACCCCCCTCATCAGAACAGTATAGGCCTCCTCACGGGACATGCTGCTTTGGGTCATGGCTTAGTCTGTAGGCTGCCGATCCTGTAGGTGGTGGAGAAAAGAATGATTTTAAATGACAGATATGTATAAAACAGTATAAGTACTGGAGGTTGACAGTCCATGTACATGCATTTAACTCTTTAAAACTATTGCTATGACATAAAAACAAGTTTCTGAATTTTACTTTGGAGTAATCTCTACAACAAAGCATCATAAATAGTTCAGAACAAACAAAGGCATCTGTAAAACCTACCTAGATACAAAGGAAAACCAACAGCTGAAGATCAGTGTCAAGCCGAAAATGGAGTTCAGAGCAAGCAGAGCACTAAGCATACCTGGAGCACAGTCTGAATGAAGGGAAGAAAGAGATCATCACAACATTGGCCACTGTGACCTGAGGAGACAGGGCAGGGGAAAGGGAGGCATCTGTCAACAGTGAGTCCGTATGAATACAGTGTGCTCACATGGGTGGAGTCAGTCAGATACCAGAAGAGTTGCCTAATACATCAGACTGAAAAGAAGTAGCCCTAAAAAAGACGCATGAGTCTCTACATCCAGAATGTTGAATACAATGATATTTAAACTGACTTTACCGGTTGTCCGTGCTGTTGGTCCTTTTGACGATAGGAAGTGGAGATAAAATGTCCACAGGAAATTATTATTAACCAGAGTTTTTGGGTCACCGGTCTGGCTCTGTCGGCTTGTATTTCCGGTATGTATTTTTAATCTCCGATTCATTGCACATTATGTAAACAATAGCCGAATGTACGCGAACTTTGGACCGAAGCACGTTTCCTTGCAATCAACTGGATGTGCTTGCATTTTACTGCAAATTCAAAGTCGGCAACGTTCAGTCTGTGGTTCGGTTAGGCCATTATTTACAGATTGTGCAAGTGTTTACATCGGGTGCGAATTGCATCAGTCATTGAAACTACAAACTGAAAATACCATACAGACCAGTGTACTGAAAATCGAGTTAATAACATTTCCCTGTGGATATGTTGTCTCAGATTACCTCCGACGAAATCAGCGGACAACAGGTAAAGTAAGTCAAAATGAAGTTTATTAAACATTCTGACAAATGGGGGACTGTTCGAAATGTTGAGCCTACATGTTAGAGATCAGTGTGTATTCCACTCTCGGATTCTAAAATGGACTACCAGAAGAGCTATTAGAAAACCCTGCCTGCCAAAAAATCGGGTTGTCTAAACAGACATCTGACTATCCAGGTTAATGCAGTTGGGCAATTCCACTGTAATGGAAATACACAAGACACAAATGAATGCCAAAAAAAAAATTATTTCAAAAGTTCAATTAGTAACTTTCATGAAGAATAAAAAAATATTAATCGAAAACCAGATGTTTTAGGCGTAGTTATAGGGAAACACGTCAATTCTGGTCTTCATTTTGACAGTTTGTTGCAAAAGTGATATTTTTGGTCTTTTAGTAGTAAATCTAGCTCTTTTTGCACCTAGCTGTCAAACTCATCTCACAGACTGGGCTCATACACTAGACGTAACATAGGAAATGTAAATCCGGGACACTCAAATTAGTATATGTTACGTTTGGCATGGTTACATGAGATAAAGGTTACTTAAGGCAAAAACGAAAGGAGGGTGGGCCTATAACTCGAACGTCTAGCAACACAAAGGTTGCGTGTTCGAATCTTATCATGGACAATTTTAGCTAATTAGCAACTACTTATTACTATTTAGTTACTTTACAACTACTTTGCATTTTAACTAACCCTTTAACCTATCTCCAAGTGCTGAGTGATTAACCAAAATGTCAGTTATTTTTCTGTTTTTAAACAACAAATTGACTGATGTCAGTTAAATTATTTGAATTCTATGTCGTTCGTTTTTTTTTCTGTGATCGCAATGGACACATTGTGCTGCAGTTTCTCTAGAGATAAATCAGATCATGCCCGAACTGTGTGAAGTAGTAGGGAGTTGTAGTTTCCAACAGGCCAATGTTCTACATAGCGCAGAAAACGTGATAATAAACTACAATGACCACAATCCATTGCGTGGCTACTTGTCTGGTCTGTTTCTTTTACGCCTGCCATGTAAGAGAATAATGCGAGATCAAGGGATACATAGAGACAAGGTATTGGTATTCATCAGTCATAAAAATATGCCTTATTTACTTTGAATAACTACTAAAAATAGTGATATTTGTCAGACAGCATAGGCAGCAGCTGTCTGACAAAAAAGTAGTCAAAAAACTAATATAATATACACAACTGAAATATTGTATTAAAGTAATGTGAGTAACTGATGGTTAATAAGTGATAAGCAGTCATGGGAAGTCACTACCATCATGGGACTTTTTATTAATTGTTTTATTCTGTGTTACAACATTCAACCCACATAATGCATAGTGTCAAAGACTCCAGTCACCAAAGTCATAGACTTTTCTCTCTGCTACCGCACGCAAGCGGTACCGGAGCGCCAAGTCTAGGACAAAAAGGCTCCTTAACAGCTTCTACCCCCAAGCCATAAGACTGCTGAACAATTAATCAAATGGCCACCCCGACTATTTACATTTGTTTTTAAACTGCTGCTACCAGGTGTCTATTATTTATGTATAGTCACTTTACCCCTACCTACATGTACAAATTACCTCGACTAACCTGTACCCCGCACATTGACTCGGTACTGGTATCCCCAGTATATAGCCTCGTTATTTTATTGTGTTACTTTATTATTTGTTACTTTAGTTTATTTGGTAAATATTTTCTTAACTTGAACTGCATTGTTGGTTAAGGGCTTGTAAGTAAGCATTTCGCGGTAAGGTCTACACCTGTTGTATTCTGCGCATGTGACAAATTTAAGTTTGATTTGATTTGAAACAGCTTAACCAGCTCTGCTAGGGCGAGTAAAATGGTCAGAGTGAGGTGTTCTCTCATTTGTGTCTGGAAGTAGCTAGCCAGTTAGCTTGGATGCTTGACTGCGGTTGTGAGGCCAGAACGCTCGGATCAACCCTACTCCTCGGCCAGAGCGTCCAGTGTACGCTCCGAGAGCGAAACGCTCTGAATTTACGAACGGAAAAGCGCAATCTGGCACTCCAGATTTAATTTACAAACGCACCTTTAAGAACACACCCGAAGTCGTAAAATGTCTAGCTAGTAATTTGTTATGCTAACAAGCTAGCAAGAGGTTGCATAGCAACAGCATCAACTTCCGGTAGACAGCCGAAGCGCTAGTACGCTCAACTGAAATGATACCGTTCGTTTACAGTATACTAAAATGAACTAATAGTATGTAGTATATACTAATTAAGTATGTAGTATACAGTATGTTAGTATGGGTATTCGATCAGAAGATACTATGTCAATGTGCTAAAGCAGTTAGCGTCTATGAATGGGGTAAACCTCGGCTAGTCAGATGTCTGTTTTGACAAACCGGTTTTTCGGCAGGCAGGTATTCTTATAGCCCTTCTGAGACTGACTCCACCCATGTGAGCAGTCCTATTGAGGAAAACGAATAGTTAACTTTAGGGTATGATGACAGAGTGACAAAACATGGGAAAAACAAGCCCAGACTAGGGTCGGAACCATAAATGAAATGGATGTTTCTAAACGAAAGTGTTTTTGTGATGGACCAATTAAAGTTGGCAAGTGCCACCTTTAAAGTGTTCTGCCTATTTCTCGGCAATATTCCCTTCTTCCTCGTGTGTGGTTGTGAATTGAAAACGTTGAGTACACTTTTGAATTCACCATGCAAAGCTTGGCTTTGGCTCATGCATGACTTAAGACGAGAAGAATCCTCTTACTCATACCAGTAGCTAGCGTTTAATTTATAAAGCTACAGTAGCTATAACGTTAATCGTTCGACACTTCGCAAAGTTACGTTTAGAATTGCTGCTCAGCTCTTGACTTCAGTCAAATTTGGCATGGTTAATTGACGTTACACCCATTGCAAACCGATATGTTATGGACACCCTTACGTTATTTGTTGTTCTCTACGGTCTCGTCTTTGCAGATGCAGCAGTGCACAGTAGTCAGTGCATCCGGAGTTCGTGTCCCATTAGCAGATGGCCGAGCCGTGATCCTAGGTCGTGGTCCAGAGACTGGAGTTGTTGACAAGAAGTGCTCCCGAAACCAGGGTAAGAGGACTAGCTAACTAACGTTAGATACGTATCAATGGCTATGTTCAGATTATTTATATTTACTCCCCAAATGTGTACTTGTTCACTTTCCTTCATGGATTTAAAAGGAAATGAATGGTATATGGAAACTCCCTCTAGCCCATGCTTACACCGATTCAATGCTTTTAAATATGTGAAGAGTAGTGATTGAGTGTAGGCTTCAGGAGAAAGGAGAGATTATTGGATGCATATTTCTGTCCGCATAATTTTAAATGCGGTGTCTGGTGGGATTACTCCAGCCAGCTATCTAAACTGCACAACTATCTAAAATGTTTCATATTCCTTCTAGTGAAGCTGGTGGCCTGTTATGCAGACAAGGAGGTACTTGTAACACAGGTATGAAATTATTACATTGTGCCTGTTGTTGAGGCCAACACTCTCTTTTCTTAATTTTACACTCTGCTTAACCTGTCTGTAACTGCTGTCAAAGTAATAATAGTTTTCCTCTTCAGCTTGGTCCAAACCCCTCTTCCTTGGGCAGTGAGAGTCTTGGTAGAGGCCAGTCTGGCAGACTGACCCATGACAGCACCCTCTACCTGGTCAACCAGAGCCACCCCTTCAGAGTGCAGTTCTCTGCTTCCAATGAAACCTCCTCATCCTCTGCCCAGAAGGGGAAGGCTGTAGAAATATTGAAAGCGTCGGATAAGACAAAAGGAGGGACAGGTCCCAAACGCAGCATCAAAGACTTCTTTCCTTCCTCTCCCAAGAAGGTATGAGAACACGTTAATCTTTAACAGAGAAAATGGCATGCATTATGCATTGTAATTTGTCTAGCAATATTTTGAGTAACCAAGAGGACTGAACATATCACTTAAAATGTTCAAAATACACCCATGTTTTCTCAATGCCAACCTCAATTTACTTGAAGTTTCTTTTGACCATACCGTGATTTTGTTTTTCACGCAGTCATCCAAGAGGCCACACAGTTCTGAGGAGGACCCGCAGGAGAAGCGTCTGAAGACTGAGGGCTCAGACAGTGGGGGCGAGGACGAAGCTGAGAAGCTTGCTGAGGAGAAGCTCCGACAGCTCCAGGAGATGTCAGAGAGGGCTTCAGGGGCTAGCAGAGATGGTGTCCAGCAGCAGGCATCAGCCTCAGCATGTTGTCAAAGCCACTGGCAACAGATTGGAAACCTCATGCTCTACACGGCTGCTGGCGTCACTGGAAGCACCAAGGTAAGAGCTAACTAGGTAACTCTGTACAACTCCATATTTGATTTAAGCCAATGAGTCTTTGTGTTATGTTTGAATGAGATGCTGAATAGAATATAACTTTTATTGTCCATCCAAGGATGAATATTCTTTAGGCCTATATTTGAGCACTTTGGTCATATTGTTGCCACCAGCAATACAGTTGTTAAAGTTTGCTTTCAACCAAGCAGTACAAACATAATTACTTTTAGTAACGTCATTTTTTAAAAAGCCGACCCATCTTTCTTCCTGGCCCAGATTGCTGGATTCGACATTGACGGCTGTATCATCACCACCAATTCTGGCAAAGTGTTTCCCACCAGCCCAGATGACTGGAGGTCAGCCAGTATTCTGTTCTGGCTTTGCATACGACCTCCTCTCACTTTGCTCTCTCCTCATCACTCTTCTTCATCTATTGACTTGTGTCATTTCCTTGCCTCTGTTTGTTCTCTTATCTCCTTCACAGGATTCTCTTTCCTGAGATCCAACCCACACTGGCCAGCTTATTAAAGAAAGGCTACAAGGTAGAAGCAAACATAAATGTATTGTCAAGCATGGACACGGCAAAGCTGTTTTATGAGACCTATTTCTTATCCATCCCTTTAATGGTAGTTTGTGCGTAGATTAATAGCTAATGATGTTCCTGTTGTCCCTCCCAGGTTGTGTTCTTCACCAATCAGATGGGTATCTCTAGGGGGAAACTGAAGCCTGAGGATTTCAAGTCTAAAGTGGAGAACATTCTGAAGACATTACAGCTCCCCGTACAGGTTAGTCAATAAACATTTACACACAAAGATAGAGCTTGGAAGCAGATACTGTATTGTATCTGTGTTTTTCAGTGTTTTATTGTTTGTAATTCAGACGTTGACACCTCGAACTGTGTGTGTGTGTGTGTGTGTGTGTGTGTGTGTGTGTGTGTGTGTGTGTGTGTGTGTCTCAGGTCTTTGTGGCGTCTGGTCCTGGGATCTACAGGAAGCCAGTGATGGGAATGTGGGAGCACCTTTGTGAGAAGGTGAGACCAGAAGACACGCCTCATATCAGACATTGTGAATAGGGATTACAGGTAGACGATGATTGTATCCTTCTACAAAAGACCACAACACGGATGTGTCCCAAAAGGTTCACCAAATCAGCTCCCTTTGGCATTGTCTAGTTGTTTGTCATCCACTCAGACCACATTACCCTGGTGAGTCATGACAGACCAGTCACTGCTTCAAGATTTACACTACATTTTAGTCATTTAGCAGACGCTCTTATCTAGAGCAATTTACAGTAGTGAGTGCGTACATTTTCATACTTCAACAAGGGCATGGTGTGGGAAATAAATAGAATAGAATGGAATAGAATAGAAATATCAGATTAGAATACAGTAGAAATATTAGCATAGGATAGAAAAGTACTTTAATTTGTCCATATGCTTCCAGCTAGAAATTTATTTTTCCCTGCTCCCAACCCCCCCCAAACAACAAACAAACATGGTACACCATGTTTCTGTGTTTTTCCTCTCTCAGGCAAATGGCGGTGTGGCTGTAGACAAGAGCCAGAGTCTCTATGTGGGAGGTGAGTCAACAACAACACAACACCCCATAGCAACATAACGTCTTCCTCTTACTTAGCCTATTCTTATCCTGACTCTTGTAAGTGATGTGCTGCTTATGGACACGTTTGATGAACGTGTACTCGCCCTCCAGCAGCTGAGAGCCTGAGACCTTTCTCTCTCCTCTGCCACAGATGCAGCGGGACGCCCTGTTAACTGGGCTCCTGGCAAGAAGAAGAAGGACTTCTCCTGCAGTGACCGACTGGTGAGAGGACCTGTACTAACCTCTAGACCAGTCTGTTCAACCGTCCACCAGTCTGTCCTGACCTCTAGTTCCAGCGCATCTTCATACTCACCAAACAGAAAAGTGTCCCAAATAGTGGGTTGAAATAAGGAATTTGAATATGATAAAAATCAGTGGAGACAAATCAGCAGAGAAAAGTGTTCTGTGTCCACTGACTGTATGAAAGGTCATTCTTGCTATGGTGTAGATACACTTTATGACCAGGTGTTGCACAGGCATGCATTGCACATCTTAAAAATGCCTGACTGTCACTGATTTTCTCTCTCTCTCTATCTATCTATTCTATACTAGTTTGCACTGAACCTTGGGCTGCAGTTCCAAACTCCAGAGGAGTTCTTCCTGGGTTGGAAAAGCGCCCCCTTCAGTCTTCCTCCATTAGACCCTGTGAGTAACCTGGTGGATATCAGTGGTATTCTGTCTGCACAGAATACATATCTGAAGCTTTTTAAGCCTCTGTATGTGTCTCTCTCGCCAGAGGAAATGTGACTCCAACGCCCGTCTGTATGACCCGCCCAGTGCCTCCCTCACCTCCACCAAGCAGGAAGTCATCATTGCCGTTGGTTTCCCTGCTTGTAAGTGTGTGTATATATATTATTTTATTTTATTTTTTTCCTCTCTCTTTACTGACGACTATCTCCCTTCTTTTTTATCTAGCCGGGAAATCAACCTTTTTCCACACACACATCGTCCCCAAAGGTTACGTGTACGTGAACAGGGTGAGTGGATTAGTGCGCTGTTGGATCTCTTAACATCCACACACGCGCATATACACACACTGACCTGACCTGTGTTTGTCAGGACTCCCTGGGCTCGTGGCAGAGCTGTGTATCGGCCTGTGAGCGGGCTCTGAAGGAGGGCCGCAGCGTTGTGGTGGATAACACCAACCCAGACCCTGAGTCTCGCAAACGGTACTTGTCTCTGTGCTCCTACTAGTGTGTGGAGCACTTTTGGTTGTAATTCATGAACAACCTCAACCACATACAGTGGGGGAAACAAGTATTTAGTCAGCCACCAATTGTGCAAGTTCTCCCACTTAAAAAGATGAGAGGCCTGTAATTTTCATCATAGGTACACATCAACTATGACAGACAAAATGAGAAAAGAAAATCCAGAAAATCACATTGTAGGATTTTTAATGAATTTATTTGCAAATTATGGTGGAAAATAAGTATTTGGTCACCTACAAACAAGCAAGATTTCTGGCTCTCACAGACCTGTAACTTCTTCTTTAAGAGGCTCCTCTGTCCTCCACTGTTACCTGTATTAATGGCACCTGTTTGAACTTGTTATCAGTATAAAAGACACCTGTCCACAACCTCAAACAGTCACACTCCAAACTCCACTATGGCCAAGACCAAAGAGCTGTCAAAGGACACCAGAAACAAAATTGTAGACCTGCACCAGGCTGGGAAGACTGAATCTGCAATAGGTAAGCAGCTTGGTTTGAAGAAATCAACTTTGGAGCAATTATTAGGAAATGGAAGACATACAAGACCACTGATAATCTCCCTCGATCTGGGGCTCCACGAAAGATCTCACCCCATGGGGTCAAAATGATCACAAGAACGGTGAGCAAAAATCCCAGAACCACACAGGGGGACCTAGTGAATGACCTGCAGAGAGCTGGGACCAAAGTAACAAAGCCTACCATCAGTAACACACTACGCCGCCAGGGACTCAAATCCTGCAGTGCCAGACGTGTCCCCCTGCTTAAGCCAGTACATGTCCAGGCCCGTCTGAAGTTTGCTAGAGTGCATTTGGATGATCCAGAAGAGGATTGGGAGAATGTCAGATGAAACCAAAATATAACTTTTGGTAAAAACTCAACTCGTCGTGTTTGGAGGACAAAGAATGCTGAGTTGCATCCAAAGAACACCATACCTACTGTGAAGCATGGGGGTGGAAACATCTTGCTTTGGGGCTGTTTTTCTGCAAAGGGACCAGGACGACTGATCCGTGTAAAGGAAAGAATGAATGGGGCCATGTATCGTGAGATTTTGAGTGAAAACCTCCTTCCATCAGCAAGGGCATTGAATATGAAACGTGGCTGGGTCTTTCAGCATGACAATGATCCCAAACACACCGCCCGGGCAATTTCAAGGTCCTGGAGTGGCCTAGCCAGTCTCCAGATCTCAACCCCATAGAAAATCTTTGGAGGGAGTTGAAAGTCTAGAGGAGATCTGCATGGAAGAATGGGCCAAAATACCAGCAACAGTGTGTGAAAACCTTGTGAAGACTTACAGAAAACGTTTGACCTGTGTCATTGCCAACAAAGGGTATATAACAAAGTATTGAGTAACTTTTGTTATTGACCAAATACTTATTTTCCACCATAATTTGCAAATAAATTCATTAAAAATCCTACAATGTGATTTTCAGGATTTTTTTTCCTTATTTTGTCTGTCATAGTTGACGTGTACCTATGATGAAAATTACAGGCCTCTCTCATCTTTTTAAGTGGGAGAACTTGCACAATTGGTGGCTGACTAAATACTTTTTTCCCCCACTGTACATGTCAGATTCTGGTAAATCCGCTACATGCATGAACCAAACCAGAGATCTTTGATTGAGTGTGTTTGTAGGGAATACCATGTGACTTCTATACATTGTCCCCCTCCAGGTATGTTGATGTCAGCCAGAGTTTGGGCGTGTCCTGTCGCTGCTTCAACTTCTCTGCCTCCCTGGAGCAGGCCAAACACAACAACAGAGTAGGTCTCCTCTCCCTCTACTGAACTGTATATACCAGACTACACATGATTCATTCTTCAGCAGTTCAGAGTAGAAGGTGATGTGAACTGGGGACCTGATCGTCCACATAGTATAGCCCAACCTGGGACTTAAACTACAACCATCTGGTTCAATGTCCACTTCGTAAACCTTATAAAGTACAGGCCATGTGAGACGCCCAGTTCAATATAGGCTCTGAGGTGCTGGCCTGATGCAGAGTGTTGTTCATTATTGGGCTCTTCCTGTGCTTTACAGTTCCGTGAGATGGCCCCCTCCACCACTAAGCACCTCAAAGTCAATGACATGATCTTCCACGGTTACAAGTAAGTGACATTGGATATTATCAAGGGACTTCACAGCATCACATTCTCAAAGTAGGGATTCACTGGCCTCTACATTGGGTTGAAAGGATCAGAGCACACTAATATAACATGTCTTTATGGCTGCGTTTACACAGCCAGCCCAATTCTGATATTTTGCCCAATAATTGGCAAAAGAGCTGATCTGATTGGTCAAAAGTCTAATTAGTGGAAAAATATCAGAATTGGGTTGCCTGTATAAATGCAGCATATACGTATGTCATGTAAAATAAATGCATGTCTGAAGGCATTTGCCCACTCTGAACAGACTTTTTCTCTCCACACAGGAAGAAGTTTGTGGCGCCCAGTCTCTCGGAAGGCTTTTCAGAAATCCTGCAAATTCATTTTGTCCCAACCTTTACAGACAGCCAATCAGAGGCCCTCTTCAGGCAGTTCTCTGAAGGCTGATTGGGTGGCTGGCATTCTAACGGTATTCTAACCTAAGATTTGTCAGATTGTTATTGGTGCAGAGTCATTTCAGGAAAATAATCTAGCAGTTGTACGCTGTGGCTGTATGTAGACAAACTATTTTGTTACCTGCTGCTAATCAACAAATAATTGCTATTGCACTACATACATTTGAAGGTACCGATGTTTTAACTAAATGTAACCACATCAGTATTTTTGTTTGATTGGCTTGAGTTTCATATTTTCATATCATGTTTTCTTGTCAGATATACAGTACTTGTTTCCTGAAAGCCTAAAAGGTAAAAAAAAAACGTGAGAGATGTTTAATTAATTTTTTTATTTTAATAAATTGTTATTAATTTGATTCGTTTTATAATAGGTCCTATTCTGTAAAGTAGGGAAACTGAAATGCATTTTTTTCTGCTAGTAAGCCACCGTCCTAATATGGCGCTACTAAAGCAATATTTGAAGCTTTTTGTGAGAATCCTAGTTGAAACTCAGTCGTCCATAGGTAGAAACTCCAGCTCATTCCCCAGGTGCTGTTTTAACCACGGCAGTAAGTGGAAGACACTAACGTGGAAGTCCCTTGCATCAGGAGGGGGCCTGTCACTTATGTCTTGTGGCTCACACACATTCTTGGTGCCCCAGCTCACTACTCCCACCTGCAGGAAAGATAGAATAGAACTGTGGGTGTGGATTCATTCCTATAATGCCTGGTCATTGAATAGAGTCATACAAAAAGTAGACTTAGCTTGGCCTAATGGACCGAAACACCAGATACTGGTACATTGTTCTATATGCTAGTATGAAGTATGCTTATCATGGAGGAGATTTAGTGGAAGGGGAGTTTCTCACTTGAAAATACCGCAGTCTGTTAAGAAGGAACAGAGCGCCTCCAGAGTCACCTGTTAGGAAAAGTTGGATCATATCATGCATGAGAGTAACATAAAAGTTTATCATATATTATTTGTATATGAATGAATGTATGTGTTCCGAGTTGTGTAATGTGTATTCCTACAAAAATACCTTTGCATGTTACTGCATCTATATGATCGGAAGATCCGCCCGAGCACAGAAACCTGTCTGTCACATATTCATTCAGAGTTGCGTTGTGAGGAGTTAGGAGTGTGTTCTCAGCCTGTTTAATACAGTCAGCCCTCTGCAAATAGGAACATCAAACAATGGTGCTACTAATTAACACCGCACCCTTCACAAACATGCACATCAATTAGACATAATTTGCAGGCGTACATGAAAACAAACTCAGTCTTATTCACAAAGTACATTTGTAGAACTATTCACTCCTCATACACAAATAGTGGTAAATGCAGAGCCAACGATAGAGATTATACTGTAGAAGGCCTGTGGATTTGACCTATGACCTTTATGAATGTGTGTTTGGTTGTTGAGTACCACTAACCTTACTCCCTATATGAATGTGTGTTTGCTTGCGTTTCGCATCCTTGACTGAAGCCCCCTTGTTGATGAAGTAAGCCCTGGTCTCCTCCAGGGGCAGCAATGCTTTCTCTGCAGACACACACACACTCCATTAACCAGTTGTTATACACTCACCAGTTTATTATTTATTCGACCTCTCATCAACGAGCTGTTTTCGCCCACAGGACTGCCGCTGACTGGATGTTTTTTGTTTAGTACTGGATCCGGTGCGCCTGGCACTGACGATCATACCACGCTCAAAGTCGCTTTGGTCACTCGTTTTGGCCATTATAATGTTCAATCGAACAGTAACTGGATGCCTTGATGTCTGTCTGCCTGCTTTATATTGCAGGCCACGTGACTCACTGTCTGAGCGATCAATTTTTGTAAACTGGCCGTGAGTGTATATACTAGAAATAGAACTTGAGTCAAGCCAAGAAATGATCTGATTCATGGGTGGACGACACCAGTCATGGCCAGCAGTACTGTGATCAGGAACAAGTTCAAGTTGGTTAACTAGTTGAGTTGGGCTTGTCAAGCAAATAAATTATTGCACTCCGTCTGTTTGTTCAGGAGGAGTAGTAGTCATCTTACTGTGGTGTTCACATTTGGAGGTGGGACTCATCTTCAAGGCTCGGTTGGCGGGCTTGGTACACGGCAAGCAGATGGGCCTGTAGAGAACACATACCAGATAAACAACACAGGGAGGTACAGGAGTGCAATAAAGTACTCATGTTAATATTGTAACAATGAGTAACAATGTCATTGCTGGTGAATGATTTGACCAAGTAGATGGAATCGTGGTGGTTTGGAATGAGAACGATTTATAAGGGAATGATTTCATGAGCTAGTGTTGCTGCTTAACCCACCTCGCCGTCCATGACAGCTTGATTTTTTCAACCTTAACCAGAGCAACGTCGTAGTCATAGAACTCTTTCACGTTCTTGTCTCTGAGTCCATCAATGTTGTACTGTGGGTGTGGGATCACAGACAACACCTTTGCTACCTGCTTACCTTCAAAATCTGGGGGACATTGGCATTACTTAGGGATGAAAGGTAGAATAGACATCACCTTTTTAATAATCGGAATAATCAGTTGTCTGTGTTATCTATAATCCGTGTTATACATTGGTATTTCTAAATGGGCAGACACATTGCCAAATGACCCATGAACATTTTGATGTCAATGCAGAGACCAATGTGTAATTAGGTAGGGTACTGACCATGCTTCACAGTCACTTTCTCTTGGTCCACTTTCCCCTCAAATCTGAACGCAGAAAAGCAGTGAGCTGCGGTCAGGATCCAGCTCTGGGTCACGATGGAGCCCTGGCAGGTCTCAGACTTAGCGCCAGTCTGAACCTGAGAGTAGAGGGATGAATATAGTAGATTTAATTTACTGTAGATTCATTGGTACTGTATTTAGGTATGTCTTTGCGAGGGCATGGGCATCCGTCTGGACAGTGCCTCTGAGTTCCAGGGAGCCATCATCTCCCCCCACTACGACTCCCTCTTGGTCAAAGTCATCGCCAGCGGGAAGGACCTGCCTGCCGCTGCCGCCAAGATGAACAGGGCGCTGGCGGAGTTCCGTGTCCGTGGGGTCAAGGTAGGGTCATTAATTACAGCACATTGTGTCACATTTATTATGTGTCCACATTAGCCTTTTTAATCTCCTGCCGCGCGACTCAAGTGAAGAGAGTAGTATGAGGTGGATGGCTTCGAATCCTCATTCAATCCAGTCATCAATAATTTTTTTAACTTATCAAATAACCTTTTTTCAAAAGTGCTTGGAAGTGCAGCTTTTGAAAGTGCCCCGTTTTACCCTCACCTAAAACTCTGCATGTGTCATTACTGTATAATGGTCAGATATGTTTTTAGCACGAGATCCTTATTAAGGGAAAAGTGGCATAGTGAAAAGTGCTGAAAGTGGCAACTCTGGAGAAGAGAAGTGGAAAGCAGGAGCTCCATGAAAGGGATGTCATTAAGGCCAGACAGGTCATCAATGCATTTATGATGAATCTGATCCTGATGCTCAGTATGAAAATTTATGCACTCACTAACTGTAAGTCGCTCTGGATAAGAGCGTCTGCTAAATGACTAAAATGTAAATGTAAAGTGTTTATTGTGTACAGTCGTCTATGTTATGTTAAATAAGGCTTACCGTGATGACATTGACATGCCATGGCCTGGTATAGGCGATCTTGGTGAGCCCAAACTCCTCCTGATTCTCTGACACATCTTCCTGTGCCACCCCACACATGATCACACTTTTATCACCTATAAATAAATGCATCATCACTATTACATTTTTGACTTCATTCTGCGTCGTTCAGCCATTCTATTGCTAAATATACTACATTCAAAGACTTTGATACAGAATTTGTACAAAAAAATTATCAAATGCACTTGTTACAGTAAATGTAATGATGACGCTAAGACAACCCACTGATCATGCTGTTGAACACTTCTCCCAGCTGTTTGTAGTCCTTCAGAATGAACAGGTGTTTCTCTTCTCTCTTTTTAGAGGCAATCAGATTCAGCTCGTTCCTATTCATGTTGTCCCCAACACCAAACACATAGACATCTGCATAAAATACACACACACACACACACAATCTGAGTAGATATACAGTGGCGAGAACAAGTATTTGATACACTGCCGATTTTGCAGGTTTTCCTACTTACAAAGCATGTAGAGGTCTGTAATTTTTATCATAGGTACACTTCAACTGTGAAAGACGGAATCTAAAACAAAATTCCAGAAAATCACATTGTATGATTTTTAAGTAATTAATTTGCATTTTATTGCATGACATAAGTATTTGATACATCAGAAAAGCAGGACATAATATTTGGTACAGAAACCTTTGTTTGCAATTACAGAGATCATACGTTTCCTGTAGGTCTTGACCAGGTTTGCACACACTGCAGCAGGGATTTTGGCCCACTCCTCCATACAGACCTTCTCCAGATCCTTCAGGTTTCGGGGCTGTCGCTGGGCAATACGGACTTTCAGCTCCCTCCAAAGATTTTCTATTGGGTTCAGGTCTGGAGACTGGCTAGGCCACTCCAGGACCTTGAGATGCTTCTTACAGAGCCACTCCTTAGTTGCCCTGGCTGTGTGTTTCGGGTCGTTGTCATGCTGGAAGACCCAGCCACGACCCATCTTCAATGCTCTTACTGAGGGAAGGAGGTTGTTGGCCAAGATCTCGCGATACATGGCCCCATCCATCCTCCCCTCAATACGGTGCAGTCGTCCTGTCCCCTTTGCAGAAAAGCATCCCCAAAGAATGATGTTTCCACCTCCATGTTTCACGGTTGGGATGGTGTTCTTGGGGTTGTACTCATCCTTCTTCTTCCTCCAAACACTGCGAGTGGAGTTTAGACCAAAAAGCTCTATTTTTGTCTCATCAGACCACATGACCATCTCCCATTCCTCCTCTGGATCATCCAGATGGTCATTGGCAAACTTCAGACGGGCCTGGACATAACTCTATCCTCCTGATTCCTGCTTATAAGCAAAAACTGAAGCAGGAAGCACCAGTGATTCGGTTAATAAAAAAGTGGTCAGATGACGCAGATGCTAAGCTACAGGACTGTTTTGCTAGCACAGACTGGAACATGTTCCGGGATTCTTCAGACAGCATTGAGGAGTACACCACATCAGTCACTGGCTTCATCAATAAGTGCATCGATGATGTCGTCCCCACAGTGACCGTACGTACATACCCCAACCAGAAGCCATGGATTACAGGAAACATCCGCACTGAGCTAAAGGGTAGAGCTGCCGCTTTCAAGGAACGGGACTCTAACCCGGACGCTTATAAGAAATCCCGCTATGACCTCCGACGAACCATCAAACAGGCAAAGAGTCAATACAGGTCTAAGATTGAATCATACTACACTGGCTCTGACGCTCGTCGGATGTGGCAGGGCTTGAAAACTATTACAGACTACAAAGGGAAGCACAGCCGCGAGCTGCCCAGTGACACAAGCCTACCAGACGAGCTAAACCACTTCTATGCTCGCTTCGAGGCAAGCAACACTGAAGCATGCATGAGAGCACCAGCTGTTCCGGATGACTATGTGATCACGCTCTCCGTAGCCGATGTGAGTAAGACTTTTAAGCAGGTCAACATTCACAAGGCCGCAGGGCCAGACGGATTACCAGGACGTGTACTCCGAGCATGTGCTGACCAACTGGCAAGTGTCTTCACTGACATTTTCAACATGTCCCTGACTGAGTCTGTAATACCAACATGTTTCAAGCAGACCACCATAGTCCCCGTGCCCAAGAACTCTAAGATAACCTGCCTAAATGACTACCGACCCGTAGCACTGACGTCTGTAGCCATGAAGTGCTTTGAAAGACTGGTCATGGCTCACATCAACAGCATAATCCCAGAAACCCTAGACCCACTCCAATTTGCATACCGCCCCAACAGATCCACAGATGATGCAATCTCTATCGCACTCCACACTGCCCTTTCCCACCTGGACAAGAGGAACACCTACGTGAGAATGCTATTCATTGACTACAGCTCAGCATTCAACACCATAGTGCCCTCTAAGCTCATCACTAAGCTAAGGATCCTGGGACTAAACACCTCCCTCTGCAACTGGATCCTGGACTTCCTGACGGGCCGCCCCAGGTGGTAAGGGTAGGTAACAACACATCTGCCACACTGATCCTCAACACGGGGGGCCCCTCAGGGGTGCGTGCTCAGTCCCCTCCTGTACTCTCTGTTCACCCATGACTGCATGGCCAGGCACGACTCCAACACCATCATTAAGTTTGCCGACGACACAACAGTGGTAGGCCTGATCACCGACAACGATGAGACAGCCTATAGGGAGGAGGTCAGAGATCTGGCCGTGTGGTGCCAGGACAACAACCTCTCCCTCAACGTGACCAAGACAAAGGAGATGATTGTGGACTACAGGAAAAAAAAGAGGACTGAGCACGCCCCCATTCTCATCGACGGGGCTGTAGTGGAACAGGTTGAGAGCTTCAAGTTCCTTGGTGTCCACATCACCAACAAACTATCATGGTCCAAACACACCAAGACAGTCGTGAAGAGGGCACGACAAAGCCTATTCCCCCTCAGGAGACTAAAAGATTTGGCATGGGTCCTCAGATCCTCAAAAAAATTCTACAGCTGCACCATCGAGAGCATCCTGACTGGTTGTATCACCGCCTGGTATGGCAACTGCTTGGCCTCTGACCGCAAGGCACTACAGAGGGTAGTGCGTACGGCCCAGTACATCACTGGGGCAAAGCTCCCTGCCATCCAGGACCTCTATACCAGGCGGTGTCAGAGGAAGGCCCTCAAAATTGTCAAAGACTCCAGCCACCCTAGTCATAGACTGTTCTCTCTGCTGCCGCACGGCAAGCGGTACCGGAGTGCCAAGTCTAGGTCCAAAAGACTTCTCAACAGCTTCTACCCCCAAGCCATAAGACTCCTGAACAGCTAATCATGGCTACCCGGACTATTTGCACTGCCCCCCCACCCCATCCTTTTTACGCTGCTGCTACTCTGTTAAGTATTTATGCATAGTCACTTTAACTCTACCCACATGTACATATTACCTCAACTATCTCAACTAGCCGGTGCCCCCGCACATTGACTCTGCAACGGTACCCCCCTGTATATATAGCCTCCCTACTGTCACTTTATTTTACTGTATATATAGCCTCCCTACTGTCACTTTATTTTACTTCTGCTCTTTTTTTCTCAACACTTTTTTTGTTGTTGTTTTATTCTTACTTTTTTTGTTTAAAATAAATGCACTGTTGGTTAAGGGCTGTAAGTAAGCATTTCACTGTAATGTCTGCACCTGTTGTATTCGGCGCATGTGACCAATAAAATTTGATTTGATTTGATTTGATTTGACATGCGCTGGCTTGAGCAGGGGGACCTTGCGTGCGCTGCAGGATTTTAATCCATGACGACGTAGTGTGTTACTAATGGTTTTCTTTGAGACTGTGGTCCCAGCTCTCTTCAGGTCATTGACCAGGTCCTGCCGTGTAGTTCTGGGCTGATCCCTCACCTTCCTCATGATCATTGATGCCCCACAAGGTGAGATCTTGCATGGAGCCCCAGACTGAGGGTGATTGACCGTCATCTTGAACTTCTTCATTTTCTAATAATTGCGCCAACAGTTGTTGCCTTCTCACCAAGCTGCTTGCCTATTGTCCTGTAGCCCATCCCAGCCTTGTGCAGGTCTACAATTTTATCCCTGATGTCCTTACACAGCTATCTGGTCTTGGCCATTGTGGAGAGGTTGGAGTCTGTTTGATTGAGTGTGTGGACAGGTGTCTTTTATACAGGTAACGAGTTCAAACAGGTGCAGTTAATACAGGTAATGAGTGGAGAACAGGAGGGCTTCTTAAAGAAAAACGAACAGGTCTGTGAGAGCCGGAATTCTTACTGGTTGGTAGGTGATCAAATACTTATGTCATGCAATAAAATGCAAATTAATTACTTAAAAATCATACAATGTGATTTTCTGGATTTTTGTTTTAGATTCCGTCTCTCACAGTTGAAGTGTACATATGATAAAAATTACAGACCTCTACATGCTTTGTAAGTAGGAAAACCTGCAAAATCGGCAGTGTATCAAATACTTGTTCTCCCCACTGTATATACAGTCTTGAGTGAAGCCTCATAGAACTGTATGGTTGTCAGTGTGGCTCCCTGTGTAACTGACCTAGCAGTTTGTCTTCAGTGTGGTCAAGAGCCGAGGTGCTGTACCCAAGCAGGGAGCGGATCTTAGCCAGGACAGCCAGGGGACTACCCCCTGTGTTGGAGTACCCTACAGGGGCAGAGAGAATACACATGGATGCCTCTCTCCTCTCCCTACACAATGAACATTATATTGAAAAAGTTATTGAGTAGGTTTAACCCTCCTACAATGTACCATCTGTTTCAATGAGGATGACATTCTGCGTCTCACTGAATCGGGTCTCGTTCCTCTCTTTCAGGATGGCCATGCGTTCATACACACGGTGCAGAGCAGCGTACAGGTTGGTGCCAGTCTGGACCCCGTGGCCTGTAGGTGACAGGTATTGTATCAAACCACACCAGGCACTGTACGCTAATCAGTAATGTATGCTAATCAGTAATGTATGCTAATCAGTCATGCACATCTCAACAATTGACAACTGCTAAAGTATATCTTTCGAGGTTAGGTTGCATTTCCTATACAGTGTCATGGCTTCATAAAGCGCAGAAAGGGAGAGGTGCTGACTTACTTTTGTGATCAAACGCTGCCAGCCTCTTTAGGACACTTTGTACGTTGCTACTGGCTCGCTCATCCTTGCTGGACACAATGTCCACAATATCTTTAGCCTGGCTGGCATAGGAGATCACCTGGAATTTCAGCTCAACCTCGTAGCTGTCAAGCTGAGAGAGAAACATGTTAGTTAGACGTTAGCGTCTTTTAGCGGCATTTCATAGAATAATGTGTTGTTTATTATCCGTGAGAAGTTCATAAATTCTGAGGATTCTCAGGGCTGATTTTGCAGACACAGAAATGAATCTACATTGAAAGTGATTTTCAGTCTAGGACTAGGCTTAATCTGTGTCCTCAATGTTTGTGGGGACATAAATTAAAGTAAGACCTTGCGTATGAGGTCAGCAATGGCGCCCCTGGCCTGCTCAAAGTGGATCTTGGAGATGCTGCCTGAGGTATCCATCAGGATGAACACGTTCATACGACCATCAGCCACCCGCAGGGTCCTACCAAAGGTGCCTCATATAAAGCAGGGACAAGATAGGGGGTGTAATGATTTCAGCTTAGAGTCACACATATGACACACAGAGTATACAGAGATACAGCATACTCACACATGCAAGCACGTACACACTATAATGGATCACCTTTGTTTTTCTTTATGAACTCAGGAGACAGAACATCCATGACTCCAGACAGAGAGCCTCCCATAGCCTCTGCCACTGCACTGGGGGAGTCAAAGGCATACTGGGCTGTTTTGAGAGACATATTAGCATGTGCAGAACATTGACTCTGTAAATAACATTGGATTGAAGATTACAGATAAAAAGGTGACTGAAATTGCATAGAAATTGCATAGAAAGTAATGTATTAGTCTAGTGTAGCCTGGTCCAGTCAAGGCACTGACCCTGGCAGCGTGTCTCTGAGCCACTCCACTCCTTGGACTCCAGACAGACCCTCTCGGCTGAGCCTAGCAGGTCCAGACCCATCTGGCAGCGGTACTGGACCTTCTCCCCTTTCCGGAAGCGGCCCTCGGACCGCAGGGCACCCGGGGGCACACCTGGGTTCTTACAGTCATCAGCTGAAATGAGAAGATATTGTATGAGCCATGACACATGCACTAATCAAGACTAACTTAAAGAATAAGATCCAAAGGCCTTCATTTTACTGGTCCTGTGGTAAAGCATGTAGCAAGCAACACCAAGGTTGTGGGATCAAGTCCCGCAGGGGTCACATATTGGTATACTAAAATGCATGCCCTCACTGTAATGTAAGTTGCTTTCCATAAAAGTGTCTGCTAAATGGCATAGAGTTGAAGTTGGAAGTTTACATACACCTTAGCCAAATACATTTAAACTCAGTTTTTCACAATTCCTGACATTGAATCCTAGTAAAAATTCCCTGTCTTATTTCAGTTAGGATCACCACTTTATTTTAAGAATGTGAAATGTCAGAATAATAGTAGAGAGAATGATTTATCATTCCAAGATTCCAAGATGGTATAGCTGTGCGGTCGTGTTTTCTGTAGTGTCCTCATGTAAATATCCTGTTTTTTTTGTTGTTGTCTTTGTCGTATATATTTCTCAATCTCCCTTTCCATCCTTTAACTAAATATACTTTCCTGCAACCCGCCTCACCCAATGTGGAGCGGATTTTGTTGTTTCTTCATAGATTTTTATCCAGAACCTCTGGCTGAAACTAGCCAACTAGCCAGCTAACTAGCTACTTGCTATTAGCCACCGTTAGCGGTCTTCACCATTGTCCGTGGCCATGGCCTGCACTACCTACCAGCCAGCTCTAGCCTGGACAATTGTTGGACAGTCTGCACATCGCGCTATCGAGCCAGAGCATATCGGATTTTCTGCCGGAATCACTGAATCACTGGACCTTAACACCGGATCATCGCAACTAGCTAGCTGCAACCGAATGGCTGTTGTCGTTGTTGGCTAATCACCACTGTCCTGAAGCTAACCCCAGTTAGCCTTGAGCTAGCCTCGAGCCAAGCCCATCTCCCGGCTATCTACCTCTCTGTCAACCGGACGGGACCTTCTGGTGTTGACACGGAGCCCCGCCGATCCATCACGACTGGTCTGCCGACGTAATCGTCTGATGTGGTTTCAACAGGCTTCCCGTTGCGACGACCACAAAATCCATCTGCTAGCCCCGTCCGCTAACACACGCAATCAACAGCCGTGCCTCCAGCTCGCCTGTAGCGTAGCAGCCACTGAACTGCTCCCGGACGTACTTATTGCTGTTCACTGGACCTTATGATCACTCAGCTACACAGCTGATGCCTGCTGGACTGTTCCTTTATACGGCACCCCATCCTGTTTAGCCTCAGCTCAAACTTTCGTCGCCATTACCTGCTGTTGTCTTAGCTCTCTCGAATAGCACCTGTGACTGCTTTATGCCTCTCTCCCATGTCAATATACCTTGCCTATTGCTGTTTCAGTTAGTTCTAACTGTACTTTTTCAATGTAGAGCCCAACCTGTCTCAGATAGCTCCTTTGTCCCACTCCCCACACACGCGGAGACCGGCTCAATCGGTGCCTCCAGTGATGCTATCTCTTTCATCTTTACCCAACGCTTAGGTTTACCTCCACTGTACTCATATCCTTCCATATCCTTGTCTGTACATAATGCCCTGAATCTATTCTACAACGCCCGGAAGTGTGCCCCTTTTTTTTCTCTGTACCCAACGCACTAGAAGACCAGTTCTTAAAGCCTTTAGCCCTATCCTTATTCTACTCCTCCTCTGTTCCTCTGGTGATATCACTCCTGCTCCCCAGGCGCCATCATTTGTTGACTTCTGTAACCGCAAAAGCCTTGGTTTCTTGCATGTTAACATCAGAAGCCTCCTCCCTAAGTTTGAGTTATTCACTGCGTTAGCACACTCCGCCAACCCTGATGTTCTAGCAGTGTCTGAATCCTGGCTTAGGAAGGCCACCAAAGATTCTGAAATTTCCATTCCCAACTACAACATTTTCTGTCTAGATAGAACTGCCAAAGGGGGCGGAGTTGCAATCTACTGTAGAGATAGCCTGCAGAGCTCTATCATACTATCCAGGTCTGTGCCCAAACAGTTTGAGCTTCTACTTCTAAAAATCCACCTTTCCAGAAATAGGTCTCTCACTGTTGCCGCTTGCTACAGACCCCCCTCAGCCCCCAGCTGTGCCCTGAAAACCATATGTGAATTGATTGCCCCCCATCTATCCTCAGAGTTCGTATTGCTTGGTGACCTAAACTGGGATATGCTTAACACCTCGGCCGTCCTACAATCTAAACTAGATGCCCTCAATCTCACACAAATTATCAAGGAACCTACCAGGTACAACCCTAAATCTGTTAACATGGGCACCCTCATAGATATCATCCTGACTAATTTACCCTCTAAATACACCTCCGCTGTCTTCAACCAGGATCTCAGCGATCACTGCCTCATTGCCTGCGTCCGTAATGGGTCCGCGGTCAAACGAACACCCCTCATCACTGTCAAACGCTCCCTAAAACACTTCAGCGAGCAGGCCTTTCTAATTGACCTGGGCCGGGTATCCTGGATGGATATTGACCTCATTCCGTCAGTAGAGGATGCCTGGTTGTTCTTTAAAAGTCCTTTCCTCTCCATCTTCCTGCCCCATTCAAAAAATTCAGAACTAAGAACAGATATAGCCCCTGGTTCACCCCAGACTTGACTGCCCTTGACCAGTACAAAAACATCCTGTGGTGTACTGCATTAGCATCGAACAGCCCCCACGATATGCAACTTTTCAGGGAAGTCAGGAACCAATATACACAATCAGTTAGGAAAGCAAAGGCTAACTTTTTCAAACAGAAATGTGCATCCTGTAGCACTAACTCCAAAAAGTTTTGGGACACTGTAAAGTCCATGGAGAATAAGAGCACCTCCTCCCAGCTGCCCACTGCACTGAGGCTAGGAAACACTGTCACTACCGATAAATCTACGATAATCGAAAATTTCAACAAGCAGTTTGCTACGGCTGGCCATGGTTTCCACCTGGCTACCCCTACTCCGGCCACCAGCTCTGCACCCTCCGCTGCAACTTGCCCATGCCTTCAATCAAATTCAGATAGCTGATGTTCTGAAAGAGCTGCAAAATCTGGACCCCTACAAATCAGCTGGGCTAGACAATCTGGCCCCTTTCTTTCTAAAATTAGCCGCCGAAATTGTCGCAACCCCTATTACCAGCCTGTTCAACCTCTCTTTCGTATCGTCTGAGATCCCCAGAGATTGGAAAGCTGCCGCGGTCATCCCCCTCTTCAAAGGGGGTGACACTCTAGATCCAAACTGTTACAGACCTATATCCATCCTGCCCTGCCCTTCGAAATTATTTGAAAGCCAAGTTAACAAACAAATCACCGACCATTTCGAATCCCACCGTACCTTCTCCGCTATGCAATCCGGTTTCCGAGCTGGTCATGGGTGCACCTCAGCCACGCTCAAGGTCCTAAACGATATTATAACCGCGATCGATAAAAGACAGTATTGTGCAGCCGTCTTCATTGACCTGGCCAAGGCTATTGACTCTGTCAATCACTGCATTCTTATTGGCAGACTAAATAGCCTTGGTTTCTCAAATGACTGCCTTGCCTGGTTCACCAACTACTTCTCAGATAGAGTTCAATGTGTCAAATCGGAGGGCCTGTTGTCTGGACCTCTGGCAGTCTCTATGGGGGTGCCACAGGGTTCAATTTTCGGGACGACTCTATTCTCTGTGTATATCAATGATGTCACTCTTGCTGCTGGTGACTCTCAGATCCACCTCTACGCAGACGACACCATTTTGTATACATCTGGCCCTTCATTGGACACTGTGTTAACAAACCTCCAAACGAGCTCCAACTGCTCTTAAACGCTAGTAAAACTAAATGCATGCTGTTCAATCGAACGCTGCTTGCACCCGCCTGCCCGACTAGAATCACTACTCTCGGCGGGTCTGACTTAGAATATGTGAACAACTACAAATACCTAGGTGTCTGGTTAGACCGTAATCTCTCCTTCCAGACTCACATTAAGCATCTCCAATCCAAAGTTAAATCTAGAATCGGCTTCCTATTTCGCAACAAAGCCTCCTTCACTCATGCTGCTAAACATGCCCTCGTAAAACTGACTATCCTACCGATCCTTGACTTCGGCAATGTCATTTACAAAATAGCTTCCAACACTCTACTCAAATTGGATGTAGTCTATCACAGTGCCATCCGTTTTGTCACCAAAGCCCCATATAGTACCCACCATTGTGACCTGTACGCTGTCGTTGGCTGGCCCTCACTACATATTCGTCGCCAAACCCACTGGCTCCAGGTCATCTATAAATAACTTCTAGGCAAATCCCCGCCTTATCTTAGCTCATTGGTCACCATAGCAACACCCACCCGTAGTATGCGTTCCAGCAGGTATATCTCACTGGTCATCACCAAAGCCAACACCTCCTTTGGTCAACATTCCTTCCAGTTCTCTGCTGCAAATGACTGGAACGAACTGCAAAAATCTCTGAAGCTGGAGACACTTATCTCCCTCACTATCTTAAAGAATCAGTTGTCAAAGCAGCTTACCGATCACTGCACCTGTACACAGCCGATCTGTAATTAGCCCACCCAACTACCTCATCCCCATATTGTTATTGACATTGTTATTTATTTTGCTCATTTGCACCCCAGTATCTCTATTTGCACATCATCTTCTGCACATCTATCACTCCAGTGTTAATACTAAATTATAATTGTAATTATTTTGCACTATGGCCTATTTATTGCCTTATCTCCATAACTTACTACATTTGCACACACTATATAGATTTTCTATTATGTTATTGACTGTACGTTTTGTTTATTCCATATGTAACTCTCTGTTGTTGTTGTTTTTACCGCACTGCTTTGCTTTATCTTGGCCAGGTCGCAGTTGTAAATGAGAACTTGTTCTCAACTGGCTTACCTGGTTAAAAAAGGTGAAATAAAATACAAATATTTCAGCTTTTATTTATTTCCATCACATTCCCAGTGGGTCAGAAGTTTACATACACTCAATTAGTATTTGGTAGCATTGCCTTTAAATTGTTTAACTTTGGTCAAACGTTTCGGGTAGCCTTCCACAAGCTTTCCACAATAAGTTGGGTGAATTTTGGCCCATTCCTCCTGACAGAGCTGGTGTCACTGAGTCAGGTTTGTAGACCTCCTTGCTTGCACACACTTTTTCAGTTCTTCCCACAAATGTTCTATAGGATTGAGGTCAGGGCTTTGTGATGGCCACTCCTAAGCCATTTTGCCACAACTTTGGAAGTATGCTTGGGGTCATTGTCCATTTGGAAGAACCATTTGCGACCAAGCTTTAACTTCCTGACTGATGTCTTGAGATGTTGCTTCAATATATCCACATAATTTTCCTTCCCAGTCCCTCCTGCAGCAAAGCACCCCCACAACATGATGCTGCTACCGCCGTGCTTCACGGTTGGGATGGTGTTCTTCGGCTTGCAAGCCCCCCCTTTTTCCTCCAAACATAACGATGGTCATTATGGCCAACAGTTTTATTTTTGTTTCATCAGACCAGAGGACATTTCTCAAAAAAGTAAGATCTTTGTCCCCATGTGCAGTTGCAAACCGTAGTCTGGCTTTTTTTATGGCGGTTTTGGAGCAGTGGCTTCTTCCTTGCTGAGCGGCCTTTCAGGTTATGTTGATATAGGACTCGTTTTACTGTCGATATAGATACTTTTGTACCTGTTTCCTCCAGCATCTTCACAAGGTCCTTTGCTGTTGTTCTGGGATTAATTTGAACTTTTCGCAGCCAAGTACGTTCATCTCTAGGAGACAGAACACGTCTCCTTCCTGAGCGGTATGACGGCTGCGTGGTCCCATGGTGTTTATACCTGCGTACTATTGTTTATACAGATGAACATGGTACCTTCAGGCGTTTGGAAATTGCTCCCAAGGATGAACCAGAGTTGTGGAGGTCTACAATTTTTTTTCTGATGTCTTGGCTGATTTCTTTTGATTTTCCCATGATGTCAAGCAAAGAGGCACTGAGTTTGAAGGTAGGCCTTGAAATACATCCACAGGTACACCTCCAATTGACTCAAATTATTTCAATTAGCATATCAGAAGCTTCTAAAGCCATGACATCATTTTCTGGAATTTTCCAAGCTGTTTAAAGGCACAGTCAACTTAGTGTATGTACATTTCTGACCCACTGGAATTGTGATACAGTGAATTATAAGTGAAATAATCTGTCTGTAAACAATTGTTGGAAAAATGACTTGTGTCATGCACAAAGTAGATGTCCTAACCGACTTGCCAAAACAATAGTTTGTTAACAAGAGATTTGTGGAGTGGTTGAAAAACAAGTTTTAATGACTCCAACCTAAGTGTATGTAAACTTCCTACTTTATATTATTATATTATATAGTACTGCAAAAAGCATATGCAGAGACGTTGTACAAGCCTTTCTCATTGACCTGCTTTGGGGTTATAATGTATAATAGGAAAAGCGCCATTCATCTCTGTGCCTGTCAATCAATGTGTTTCTAAGATTCAAAAAGCTTCTTATACCAAAGTAAGTATTATACCGAAGTAAGCAGGGCTCTATGCACGCCTGTATGCACTTGAACACAATTGGTGCAGCTAACTCTCAACTAATAAATGCCAACTCCTGGACAGTCTGTGGTGCAACGTGGCGTTGGTGGATGGAGCGAGACATGATGTCCCAGATGTGCTCAATTGGATTCAGGTCTGGGGAACGGGCGGGCCAGTCCATAGCATCAATTCCTTCCTCTTGCAGGAACTGCTGACACACTCCAGCCACATGAGGTCTAGCATTGTCTTGCATTAGGAGGAACCCAGGGCCAACCGCACCAGCATATGGTCTCACAAGGGGTCTGAGGATCTCATCTCGGTACCTAATGGCAGTCAGGCAACCTCTGGCGAGCACATGGAGGGCTGTGCGGCCCCCCAAAGAAATGCCACCCCACACCATGACTGACCCACCGCCAAACCGGTCATGCTGGAGGATGTTGCAGGCAGCAGAACGTTCTCCACGGCGTCTCCAGACTCTGTCACGTCTGTCACATGTGCTCAGTGTGAACCTGCTTTCATCTGTGAAGAGCACAGGGCGCCAGTGGCGAATTTGCCAATGTTGGTGTTCTCTAGCAAATGCCAAACGTCCTGCACGGTGTTGGGCTGTAAGCACAACCCCCACCTGTGGACGTCGGGCCCTCATACCACCCTCATGGAGTCTGTTTCTGACCGTTTGAGCAGACACATGCACATTTGTGGCCTGCTGGAGGTCATTTTGCAGGGCTCTGGCAGTGCTCCTCCTGCTCCTTCTTGCACAAAGGCAGAGGTAGCAGTCCTGCTGCTGGGTTGTTGCCCTCCTACGGCCTCCTCCACGTCTCCTGATGTACTGGCCTGTCTCCTGGTAGCGCCTCCATGCTCTGGACACTACGCTGACAGACACAGCAAACCTTCTTGCCACAGCTCGCATTGATGTGCCATCCTGGATGAGCTGCACTACCTGAGCCACTTGTGTGGGTTGTAGACTCCGTCTCATGCTACCACTAGAGTGAAAGCACCGCCAGGAAGCATAGGAACTGAGAAGTGGTCTGTGGTCACCACCTGCAAAACCAGTCCTTTATTGGGGGTGTCTTGCTAATTGCCTATAATTTCCACCTGTTGTCTATTCCATTTGCACAACAGCATCTGAAATGTATTGTCAATCAGTGTTGCTTCCTAAGTGGACAGTTTGATTTCACAGAAGTGTGATTGACTTGGAGTTACATTGTGTTGTTTAAGTGTTCCCTTTATTTTTTTTAGCAGTGTACTTTGGTGCGAAAAGTGCAAATCAATCCCAGAACAACAGCAAAGGACCTTGTGAAGATGCTGAAGGAAACAGGTACAAAAGTGTCTATATCCACAGTAAAATGAGTCCTATATCGACATAACCTGAAAGGCCACTCAGCAAGGAAGAAGCCACTGCTCCAAAACCACCATAACAAAGCCAGACTACGGTTTACAACTGCACATGGGGACAAAGATCGTACCTTTTGGAGAAATGTCCTCTGGTCTGATGAAACAAAAATAGAACTGTTCGGCCATAATGACCATCGTTATGTTTGGAGGAAAAAGGCAGAAGAACACCATCCCAACCGTGAAGCACGGGGGTGGTAGCATCATGCTGTGGGGGTGCTTTGCTGCAGGAGGGACTGGTGCACTTCACAAAATAGATGGCATCATGAGGAAGGAAACTTATGTGGATATATTGAAGCAACATCTCAAGACATCAGTCAGGAAGTTAAAACTTGGTCGCAAATGGGTCTTCCAAATGGACAATGTCCCCAAGCATACTTCCAAAGTTATGGCAAAATGGCTTAAGGACAACAAAGTCAAGGTATTGGAGTGGCCATCACAAAGCCCTGACCTCAATCCTATAGAAAATTAATAGGCAGAACTGAAAAAGCGTGTGCAAGCAAGGAGGCCTACAAACCTGACTCAGTTACACCAGCTCTGTCAGGAGGAATGGGCCAAAATTCACCCAACTTATTGTGGGAAGCTTGTGGAAGGCTACCCGAAACATTTGACCCACGTTAAACAATTTAAAAGCAATGCTACCAAATACTAATTGAGTGTATGTAAACGTCTGACCCACTGGGAATGTGATGAAATAAATAAAAGCTGAAATAAATCATTCTCTCTATTATTATACTGACATTTCACATTCTTAAAATAAAGTGGTGATCCTAACTGACCTAAGACAGGGAATTTTTACTATGATTAAATGTCAGGAATTGTGAAAAACTGAGTTTAAATGTATTTGGCTAAGGTGTATGTAAACATTCGACCTAAACTGTATATGGAGAAAATCATGCAAAAGCTTACTTTATCTGGCACATAGGGTGAGAGCTTCTCACCTTGGTTATCACACACTGGGATGGTGCCTATCCAGTCTCCTAGAGAGGTGCAGTTCCTCTGAGCTGACCCAGACAGGGTGAAGCCATTGTGGCAGGAGAAACTCTGGCTCTCCCCTGGCTTCAACCACTGGTCCCTGGGCCAGAACTCACCATTGTCCAATTGGAGCTGGCCTGGACACATTATCTCTGTGAGAGAATACAGAGTGAGAGTGAGATGGAGAGACAGAGGAGAATACAGCAGTAGTTTATCAGATACTAACTCATCACTTGCCTCCTTCCGTATCCACCATAAACACTACCTTTACAGGATGCTCGCGACACTCGTCTGCCATTGGCCAGTCTCATGGTGGACCACTCCCCATCGGCGCTGCACACCCGTTGGCTGATGGGGTACGGGTAGTATCCTGCCTTACAGTGATAGGTCAGCACGCTGCCCTCAGTACCTGCCTGAGAGTAGGACACGTTGCCTCCTCTGATCTGCTCAGCGATGGAACAGTTCTGGGGCTGTTCCTCCTCAAAGTCCTCATAGTCTTCCCCCTGCATCCACACTGAAATACAGGCATACGTACGACTGAAATGCAGACAAATAACTGAAATACAGTCACATTACTGAAAAACAGTCACTTTGATATTTTAAGTAGAAATTGTGCACAAATATTGCATTTTAAAAGCCTGTTATATTAAATGAAGTGCCCTTCAATATAGACCACATGGAGAATTCAATAAATCAGATTTGTTATATGAATAAAGACTTGCTAATATGCCAAAATTCTGCATTTTGACATGTCGCTCTGTGAATCATTTACGTCTATCCCTCATTTTAAGGCAAACCCTGTGACATGAACTGAACTCTTGTTTTAATATGGTGAAACCTTCATTTTTTATATATTCTTTTAAAAGAAACATTGAACATCTAATAGTCAAATCATGTAAAAGCAGGTGAGCTGGTTCTACTCTTTTTGGCCATTTTCTGGTGTTTTGTGACAGAAAACTGAGCGGATCGAGCATAACACGTCAACCCTGTTACCCATAGATAGACAGGCTAGAAATTGTTAAACCATTTTTTTTTTTTTGTGAAGCTTGCATTCAATTGCAACTCCCTGTTGCACACAACAAGCTTCCTTTCCCCGTCACAACGGGATTCATGGCTGATTTATGATGAAATCATCAACCCTGTTATGGTCAACCCTGTTACTTTATTTGGCACTTAATAGGCACTTACTATTGTCATTTTTTAAATTTAACATCTTCAGATGTTGAACATGCTCTTTCTGACAGAATGTTAAAAATAGGAGAAATCAAAAGGTTTGTTTTGACCAAGTTACACTTCTCAAAAGGCACCTAGTTGGTGGAACGACCCACACACATTACCGAAATACAGACGTACATATGACTGAAATACAGACACATTACTGAAATAGACATGACTGAAATACAGACATATGTCTGACTGAAATGCGACATTTACCTGAGATACAAACACATTACTGAGAGATCATGAATGGTCTTGTTTGTTACAATAACTTCTGACTCGTGTATCTCCCTGACCATCTCTGTACTCACCCTCTTTGACAGAGATTAAGGAGAAGGCCGCACACAACAACAGAGTGACAGCATACATAGCAAGTATCTGTTTATTCCTTTCAGTCTCTGTTGGTGTCTGACTAAAAATATGTCTACATGCTACTAAGTAGTTATCTTATTTGATGAGTGATTATCCATTAACGAACCACAGCAAACACAAAAGCATGGATTGAGTAATGTTTTCTCAGAACTGGGTGATTTCACATTTCATTTAGGATTCAACATTTTTATTCATGTATTGGTATCTTTATTTTAACTGTAATATATTACTTCGAGACTCAAATAGCCTATGATATTTAGAAATTGTTGCATCATCTACTGAGTCAGTAATAAAGGGGGTGACTATGAATGGAAAGCAGAAATGTGGTTGTAAAACAAAAACTTCAATCTGAGAGCAAATCCTTTTAACCCAGTTCCACTACTCCAGGGTCCCAACTTCACTCCAAGTTAGGGCCATGTTGCCAATACACTATATGATTTGTAAATTACTCAGTTTGTGCTTGCCATTGTTTGTGTGTGTGTGTTAGTGTGTGAGAAATGTTTTAGATTAGATTATCCTTACGCGTATTATAGAGAATTTACTCTGAGCGCCCCCACGCCCCACTCCTGCCCCAGAGCTCAGTCCTCTCAGCTGACTCGGCTTTGTGGAACACAGTGAAGCGAGTTCTAGGCGTCTTTTATAACAAATTACTCACACTCAACAAAACAAGAACAGATTGCACATCTACCTACCTCACACACACAGACACACCATGACTTAATAAAGTGATGAAAGGAGAACCGGACTATAAAGACCTGGGGCACTTTCACTGGATTTTAAACCTCAAATTGGTGGACTAAATATTTTGTTCTTGTGGGATTTATATAGATATATATTATTTTTTGGTATTTGTAACAAAATGATGAATCAATCACTCTGGAAAGATACAGGCCTCTTTTATCTGTCACATTGAGATTTCCTGCTGAAACGTTACCTTTTCACCTTTCACATTAAACAAACATGTTGTTGATGTGCTCTTAACAACAACACAAGACTACATTGGAGTGGGTATTAGGATGTGGATTTTCAATGTTTCCCTGGAAGACTGAAACTGAACTTTAACTGGAGATGACGGACCTCACTGAAGTATCTGTTTACTCAGAATCCTCTGTCATTTACAAGGTGAGGACAGCGACAGCTTGTGTGGGCCTGGAATTCTGGTTCCAATTTTTGATATCGACCTTGTATTTCATGGTGGAAGTTACTTGGCGTTCCATGTTATACCAATTGTCTTTGCTTTTCCCAGAATGTTTTCTGCAACCCCGCGTTTGAGCTTGAGGGTGAGCGTGAGGAGAAAGTGGAACGATTCAGTTCTGCCATGTCCCCAGAGCCAGTAAAGAGCCCAGCAGCAAGCAGTGAGTCTGACAACCTAGTTTCCCTGTTCCATAACATCATATAACACCGGAGTTGGATATACAATAGGATTGGTTGTTTCCAGATGCCAAGACCTATTCAATTTGACCTAGTTGTTGTCTTCCACCATTGGAAAGTGGAAACAAAGATTTTCTGAGGGACAGGAATGTTACAACAACTTAAAGTTTCCTCAACCACCCATGTCTTTCCTCCCTGTGTGCGTGTGTGTGTTGGTTTGCGTGTGTGTGTGCATGCGTACGTGTGTATGTGTCACAGGCCGAGGTGTGTTCAGTGTGTGTGTGATGCGTCTGCGAGGTCCGTGGTGTAGCTGGGGGGCCGTGGTGGTCTCTGTTGCTGCTGTGCTCCTGGTAGCAGCCCTGGGCCTGGCACTGGTGCTCATCTTCACACGTCAGTGACGGGGGGGATAGTGGGATGAGTGGGACCACACAGATACTATAAATCTATGTAATTCTATGGGTGGAACAGTGGGACCTCTGATCCTCAACAGGAAGTGTTCACCGAGCATAGTGTACATACATGGTGTACATACATTTCACTCATCTCTCAAAAAACCCGGGAAGAACCCTAATTTAAATAGACATAGACATAGACACCTACATAATTATGTACACAATGTCCTTATTTAAACAAAAATTGCCAATTCATACACTATAATCCTTCAAACTCAACTCTGGACCTAGAAGCCAGTTCCACTGCGTTTTTTCATTGTTGCCCTCTAATCTGGGAACGATTGTGACCTGGGACATCAGAAGAGTGAAATTAATTATCAGGTAGAACAGAAAACCAAGAGGCTCCGGACCTCGTAGGGTAAGAGTTGAATACCCCTGTACTATATGGTCCCTTGAGCATTGAATAGCATTGCAGTACTTCTGCACATCACAAGATTGTGTCCTCTTACTCGATCTCTCACTGTGTTCTTCACTCCACAGAACTAAAGGGGCAGAGTGTGGATGGGGAAGTGGTGTCGACCAATCCCCTGGACTTGTTGACTGGAGATGGACTGCCTCGTGGTCTACCCACAACCCCCACCAACCACAGTCATAGGGACAGTACAGTGGCCCCACAGCCAGCCAGATACCCTACCCCTGAAACTAGTGGGTATTTGTCTATTACAGTTGTATCCATAGAAATAGAATAAGTAGTTCTATTCCAATGATTGTACCTTACAGATACGTACTTACCGACAGATACTGTACGTACAATACAATAATAATACTGTAATACACTACCCTGTACTTTTCTCACTGTCTGTCTGTCTCAGGATGTGGGGGCGTATTGACAGACTCAGAGGGCAGCTTTAGCTCCCCCAACCACCCTGGGTCGTATCCCCCAGACTCTCTGTGTGTCTGGGTGATCCGAGCGCGGCCCCCATCCCTGGTCCAGATCCATGTGTCCTCTCTGACCATAGAAGGACCGTCCCCCTGCCTCTTTGACTGGCTGGAGGTTCAGGAGGAGACGGAGCAACCTTCTGTTGTCACCAGGTGGGTCAAACGTACTGTATCTGAACCTGTTCCAGGTAGAAGATGCCTCTAAACACAGATCTAGGATCAAATGTCCATTGCTCGTGTTTCTTGGCCCAAGCAGGTCTCTTCTTCTTATTGGTGTCCTTTAGTAGTGGTTTCTTTGCAGCAATTCAACCATGAAGGCCTGATTCACAGAGTCCCCCTGAACAGTTGATATTGAGATGTGTCTTTGACTTGAACTCTGTGAAGCATTTATTTGGGCTACAATTTCTGAGGCTGGTAACTAATTAACTTATCCTCTGCAGCAGAGGTAATTCTGGGTCTTCCATTCCTGTGGCGGTCCTCATGAGAGCCAGTTTCATCATAGCTTTTTATGATTTTTGCGACTGCACTTGAAGAAACGTTCAAAGTTCTTGACATTTTCCGTATTGACTGACCTTCATCTCTTAAAGTAATGATGGACTGTCGTTTCTCTTCGCTTATTTGAGCTGTTCTTGGACTTGGTCTTTTACCAAATAGGGCTATCTTCTGTATCCCCCCCCTTGTCACTACACAACTGATTGGCTCAAACGCAATGTACTATTTCATAGTTTTGATGTCTTCACTATTATTCTACAATGTAAAAACAATAGTACAAATAAAGAAAAACACTTGAATGAGAAGGTGTGTCCAAACGTTTGACTGGTAGTGTATACTGAAGGGGATGTAACATATAGTGACTATCGGCACGTTTTACATACTTCTGAACCTAGTGCATGGCAGCCTCTTGAAAAAGCATACTCTTCATGACATACTGTGCCAGCTAGGTGGCATACAAGTTCTGTATAGATAGCAACTGCCTACTTTCTGGCCCTGAAGTTTGGTTTTACGTTTCTGCTGTTCAGGGATTTTAGGTGAAGAATAAAGATACATTATGGTTGCCTTTTGGGGCTGACATTTTAAAAGTTAACGTTTCTCTCCACCCTAGGCTCTGTGGCAATGTGGCACCCCCTACTGTGAACACCAACAGCAGCACTGTGTGGGTGACTTTCCGCTCTGATGGGAGCATTGGAGGCAGCGGCTTCACCGCCCAGTACCATGCCATCACACCTGAACAGAGTGAGTACTGGGCCGGAGGTAGAATGAACAGATACACTGAACTGATCTTTGCTTTAGGAAACATGTACACTACCAGTCAAAAGTTTGGACACACCTACTCATTCAAGGGTTTTTCTTTATTTGTACTATTTTTTACATTGTAGAATAATAGTGAAGACATCAAAACTATGAAATAACACATATGGAATCCTGTAGGAACAAAAAAAAGTGTTAAACAAATAGCTACCCTTTGCCTTGATGACAGCTTTGCACACTCTTGGCATTCTCTCAACCAGCTTCATGAGGTAGTCACCTGGAATGCATTTCAATTAACATGTGTGCCTTCTTAAAAGTTAATTTGTGGAATTTCTTCCCTTCTTAATGCGTTTGAGCCAATCAGTTGTGTTGTGACAAGGTAGGGGGGTATACAGAAGTTAGCCCTTTTTGGTAAAAGACCAAGTCCATATTTTGGCAAGAACAGCTCAAATAAGCAAAGAAAAACGACAGTCCATCATTACTTTAAGACATGAAGGTCAGTCAATACGGAAAATGTCAAAAACTTTGAAAATTTATTCAAGTGCAGTAGCAAAAACGATCAAGCGCTATGATGAAACTGGCTTTCATGAGGACCGCCACAGGAATGGAAGACCCAGAGTTACCTCTGCTGCAGAGGATAAGTTCATTAGAGTTACCAGCCTCAGAAATTGCAGCCCAAATAAATGCTTCACATTCAAGTCACAGACACATCTCAACATCAACTGTTCAGAGGTGACTGTATGAATCAGGCCTTTATGGTTGAATTGCTGCAAAGAAACCACCACTAAAGGACACCAATAAGAAGAAGAGACCTGCTTGGCCAAGAAACATGAGCAATGGACATTAGACAGGTGGAAATTTGTCCTTTGGTCTGGAGTCCAAATTGGAGATTTTTGGTTCCAACTGCCGTGTCTTTGTGAGACACGGTGTGGGTGAACGGATGATCTCCGCATGTGTAGTTCCCACCGTAAAGCATGGAGGAGGAGGTGTTATGGTGTGGGGGTGCTTTGCTGGTGACACTGTCTGTGATTTATTTAGAATTCATGGTACACTTAACCAGCATGGTTACCACAGCATTCTGCAGCGATACACCATCCCATCTGGTTTGGGCATAGTGGGACTTTCATTTGTTTTTCAACAGGACAATGACCCAACACACCTCCAGGCTGTGTAAGGGCTATTTTACCAAGAAGGAGAGTGATGGAGTGCTGCATCAGATGACCTGGCCTCCACAATCCCCCGACTTCAACCCAATTGAGATGGTTTGGGATGAGTCGGACGGCAGAGTGAAGGAAAAGCAGCCAACAAGTGCTCAGCATATGTGGGAACTCCTTCAAGACTGTTGGAAAAGCATTCCAGTTGAAGCTGGTTGAGAGAATGCCAAGCGTGTGCAAAGCTGTCATCAAGGCAAAGGGTGGCTATTTGAAGAATCTCAAATATAAAATATATTTTGATTTATTTAACACTTTTTTGGTTACTACATGATTCCATATGTGTTATTTCATAGTTTTGATGTCTTCACTATTATTATACAATGTAGAAAATAGTAAAAAATAAAGAAAAACCCTTGAATGAGTAGGTGTGTCCAAACTTTTGACTGGTACTGTATGTTCACAGTACATTAACACATAACATCAGCAATGTGTGTGTGTGCGTCTGTTCTCAGAGAGCTGCTCCAGGGAGGAGTTTATGTGTGACCACGGGCGCTGCATCCTGCCTGTGTCAGTGTGTGACGGTCAGCCCAACTGTCATGACCACTCTGATGAGGCCAACTGCAGCCACAAGCACAAAGGTAAGAACAGGGTGTGCGGCACAGTACACACTCAGCATCATAGTGACTTATCCGCATACATACAGCAGCTACAAGCAAAATAATGCCTATATGTAAAATGGTAGACTCGCGCTGTCATCCGTCTAAATCTTGTTCATCAAGTGGACAAAGTTGTGAAGAAGCCTGGTAATCAATTATAGTAAAAGGGCAATCGTTTGCTTATCTATGCAAAACTAATTATCATCGTTTTTTGCTATGTTGTTGAACAGATTGTGGGGGCCAAAAGACTGGACCCTACGGCTACCTGGCGAGTCCAAACCACCCAAAGCCTTACCCTCATCAACAGGTACTGTACCTACCTACACCTGTTCTAGCAAACCATCACCAACATGTATCTCATTGACATACCCAGCCATATACCCAGAATAGATTTAATCAAATCCTACCATGGTAAATTATGTTTAATCTACTCTTATCTCTCCGTCAGTTGTGCACATGGCGGATCTCTGTCGAGGAGGGTCATGTGATCAGGCTGAGTTTCCGTAACTTCAGTCTGGAGACTCAGGACGTGTGTGAGTTGGACTATGTGGAGGTGCATGATAGTGCTGCCACCGGGACCGGTAGAGTACTCGGACGGTAAGACGTATTATGTTAGCTTCACATTGTTGTTTTTTCATACACTACCAATAAAATAGCTCAGAAGGGTTGAAAAAGAAATGCTCAAAGCATGTACATCCAGTCAAATGACATTTTCTAAAATCAAGCATAGGTGTTGTATGACAATATATTACAAATATGTGTACCATAAAACATTCACAACAGTAACAGCACTTCCTTGATAAGACAGTGTACTGTAACCTGTAGTAGCCTAGCCTGTGTTGGGGACTCCTATGGTTGCAAAACAGAACATGGTCACAAACAGATCTGGGACCAGGCTAATTGTACCCTACTGTACCACAGCCTGTAACACAGTCCTACTGTTACTTCACCTACTGTACCACAGCTAGCTCAAGTGTTCCTTCTCTATCCTGTCCCAGGTACTGTGGCACCAGCCTGCCTCCTGAGCTGACCTCCTCTGGGCCTCAGATAACCGTGATGTTTGTGGCTGACGAGGGTGTGGCAGACAGTGGCTTCAACGCCTCCTACCAGGCCATCTCACTCTCCGAGAGTGAGTCCCGCATCTAGTCTATTATGGCTCTTGTAAACGTAGAAAATAAGCCTATTTATTAAAACATCGAACAGTGGTTTAGTTAAAGGATTTACACTGGAAATATGAGCAGTGGATCACCCATTTCCTTGTTTGTGACAGGAACATGCAGTCCTACTCAGTTTGCCTGCAGCAGTGGGGAGTGCCTGCACCAGGAGTGGCTGTGTGACGGATGGACTGACTGTGCAGATGGGACAGATGAGCACGACTGTGACAACTCGACCTATCCCCCTTTCAGTGAGCCAACAATACAAAACACACATCATATTTGTATGATTCCTACATCAGTAACACAACTGCTAAGCTTTCAAGTAGAATGACTACATTATGACAGTAACCTTTTCTGTATCTTTCTCCATACCTCTTCCCCAGGCTCGTCCTGTGAGCCCATTGAGGTGGAGATGTGTCAGGGCCTGAGCTACAACCTCACCTCCTTCCCCAACATCTGGCTGTCCATCGCTGATCAGAGAGAGGCAGCCATGCTGCTCCGCCAGTACTTGGTGAGACCGCACACCTGGCCTGTCAACACACAACCACACAGAACAATATCAATTTCACATGAACTTGATATTTTCTTTAATGGGTTTTCAGTTAACTTGAACATGATTTGTAACATAATATAGGTGCATAGCAGTGGAGGCTGCTGAGGGGAGGACGACTCATAATAATGGCCGTAATGGAATGATATCAAACACATGGTTTTCATGTGTTTGATACCATTCCATTCACTCTATTCCAGCGATTACACTCCATTATTATGAGCCGTCCTCCCCTCAGCAGCCTCCACTGGTGCATAGTAATATGTTGTTTCAACCACAATAAACCAACTATACACTGAAAAATACCATAAAAGGGATGTGCAGACCCCCCTTAAGTGTTAGATTCTGATGGAGGTAGATACTGTACAGCTGCTCTCTAACTCTCTCCCCTGTGGTTTGTGGTTACTACTAGGTGCTGATGGAGCTGGCGTGTTTCCAGCCCCTGCGCAGGCTGGTGTGTGGGATGTTCATGCCCCACTGCAGCCCTCAGGGTGGGGTGCTGCAGCCCTGCCGGTCAGTGTGCTCCTGGGCAGAGCAGCAGTGTAGTCAGGCCCTGGACATCTTCACCTTCAGCTGGCCCTTCAACTGCCACCTGCTGCCTGACTCCCAAGACCCTGTGGAGTGCTCCAGCCCCTGATGCCTCTGTAGTATAGCACTTGCCCCTTGAATTTTCTACAGTACAACCATAGTAATGAGAGGAAGCCAACAAAGGACTGACTACAAGAACTCTTAAGAATACCATCAAAGCTCCAATCTTTTCAAGGAACCTTGGAGACTTGCAGTCTCTCTTGGGCACTGTACATCATCATCATCTAAGGACCTTTACATGCAATAAAGAATCACAATGTTGCACTCTGCAGACTCAATATGGTGCTAGCCTTGTACAGCATAATACAGATGTATGGAACAAAACTGGTTGGAGTTTACGTGGGAATAGAAAATAAATGTACATATTAACAAAAACAATATGGAATTTGACATACTGTAGCGTGATGTTTTGCAAATGTGTGTGATTGGACCATAACTTTTTTGTATAATGAATTTGACTGAATTAAGTTATCCTTTTCAACAACCAGAGACAATACCTGTATATTATACATCAAATGCAATGTTTTTGCACTATATTTATTTCTGTGTGCATGTCATATAAAATAATGATTGATCCTGTCCAGAATCCTAAGGAAATAACATTTAAAAAATGATAGAATCATAAAACATTTTTGACACACAGAAACATGGTGCCTTGCTTTCATTAGGTTAGTGAATGAATGAACTGTCGAGATTTGACCTTTCCAGGGAGTACTGCAGGTTATTATGTCAGTATTACAAAATACAGTGACATTACAATCCAAAGTGGCTTTGAGATGGAAGGTGATTGTTCCTTACATGACCCTACCTAATATCTCATATATTCAATATATAACTTCTGACATGTATGCTTATATGGGATACATTGAAAGCAAGATGGCCTCAATTGATACATAAGCCCAACGATCGATTTCACATATGAAACACAATCAAATTATTCCATAATCACACATACACTATGCTTTACAAAAAACAGTAGTGATGGCTGGCATGATTGATTGTCACGGTGGCACGATGAGTTTGAGCGTGTGTTCGAGGGCCACGGCAGTGAGGCCCCACACGCGGTGCTTCCCGTTGCGGATCACGGGCAGGGTGTATCCATAGCGCTCACCGGTGCGGAAGTTGGTGTATCCCCGATTCTGGGGACTGCATACGTGGGAGAGCGACAGGGTGAAGATCTCTTCTACCTGAGAGAGAAAGGAGAATGTCATTTTAACTCCATGTTAGATGGTATTCGTGTTAGTTCAGCCCAAAGGCAAACAGAGTGATTGTAACATTTGAAAACAGAGTTCTTGTAACTGTACCTCGGCAGGATTTGGCTTGAACGACAGCGCCTCCAGGGGGCCAAGGTTGGCCAGTACAGGGGCTATCATCATTCCAGACTGAGAGAAAATGTGCCATGATTAGGAAATGCGGCAGATCAACAATTTACATAATGAAGACATACTCATATTAAGAAATGTTTCACTGAAATTATACTACCCCATCTCAACTGCTCTAGAGCAGAGGGGAGCTACTAACTGTGTGTCAGTGCGTCACACAGAGAGGGATGGGGATCATGAAGGATTATGGGTAGTATGGGTAGGGTTAAGGTCCTCACCATATCCCTGAGTGGTTTCAGCACGCCCCACACTTGGTTTGTTGCCACAGTGACGCCCAGTTCCTCACAAGCTTCTCGCAGGGCGGTGTCCACAACGTCCTTGTCCGAGGGGTCACGCTTGCCCCCTGCAAAACTGGACATTCACACAGCACTGTCAATTTCCAGCCTTATATTCGACTTCATACAATCATTTACATGACAATGTTTTGTCAAAACACACAAATAAAGTTGTAATTTTCAGAGTTGTTAAGTTCTGTCATATGACATCATTTGTCAAACATTAAATATCCCCAAAGCAGTGGGAATGGTGCAGGAGTCTGTGGTTACCTGACGTCGCCCTTGTGTCTGCCCTTCAGTGCTGTGGATCTGAGGGTGAAGAGAAAGGCGGGCTCTCCCTCCACGGAGCAAAGAGAGACCAGCACGGACGCCCACTTCCCCTGGGCCTCACTGGCCCCCCTCTTCCCCCGGACGTCCTTCTCATACAGAGCCACATTAGGCCCCAGGCTCTGCCGGCAGCGTGCCTCGTTCACCAGTGAAAGGCACTCCCTCAGGGCAACCTCAGGGCAGGAGGCAGCAGCCTGGTGCAGGCCGCGGCTCTGGAGTGAAAGGCTTCGCTGGGGATCCACAGTCCACAGTTTGGGTGTGGACATAAGCAGTCTGTGAAAAGGGTCCTTGTGAATCTTGCCACTTTGAACAGGTCTGTAACTATTACGTTTAACACTAAATGTGACGTTCACCTTCACCTCAGCAGATAAACATTGGCTACCATTGTCAGTTTGCCTCCTTTGTAGAAGGCACTTGAGGTCGCTAGAACAGTCGGGGGCTTTAGAATTGTCCAAATGTTCCAATAAAGTGGTTTTCCAAGGGTCACATGCTACAAGCACCGGCAGTCGTGGTGTACGTTTCAAAGAGGCAAAGCTAGAGTCCTGAGACAATTGAGGGCGGTTGGGAGGGGTGGCTTTTTGTAAGAGGTGTTGAGGTGCGGTGTTTAGGAGACAACTCTCACAACCGGAGGTGCCTCTGCTAACAAGGTGTGAAGAAATGGCTGAAGAGAGGGATACGGCCTCCTCACCATCCCCCTGACAGAGACTTCTCCATGCTTTGGGTCCAGTCCACCTTTGACAGGTGTGCTCAGGTAGGGCAGGCACGCGGGGGTCTCTGACAGACAGCAGCAGGGGTCTCTGGGTCCTGACAGGGCATGTCAAGGCCAGAATCTGTGGACTCCTGAACATTCTAGAAAAAAGAGATGAGACAAAATAATAATTTCCATTACTCCACTAAACAAGGCTCAATGGTTATGTTAATAAAAAATGTAAGCCTATTTTGACATGAGTACAGTACAAAGAAATAGGTTGTCCTCACTCTTCCCTGCAGCAGTGGTTCTCAAACCTCCCGCAGTTCCATTAATTTCCAGAGCTAGCACACCTGATTCAACTTGCCAATTAATCAAGCCCTTAATGAACTTAAGTGAATCTGGTGTGCTAACGTTGCTTCAGGGCTACAACACAATTGTGACACGTCTAGGGCTCCCCAAGGTGAGGTTTGAGAACAGCGATTCAAGACTACTGCAGAAAAGTGTAACATAGGTCATTTTCCTGATTGCACATTCTGTAGTTAACGTTGTGCAACAACGCTGCAAATTGCTGTCTGCAAGCTAGCTAACGTTAGCTGCTAGCCCAACGCAAACTCAATCTGGCTAGCTAGTTTTACAACCAACACTATTCAACGTTAAGTTAGCTAGTTAAGTTTCTTACAAGTCAGCTACTTTCAAAATTGTTTAAAGTTAACTATCAAAGTTGTCAAACAAATCCGATTCGGGTCATTGGTGGCTAGCTGGCTATAGCTAACGTTGCAGTTGTTGTAGCTAGTTATGTTCCCAAGCTGTCAAAAACATATTTCTAGCCGGTTAGCAAATGCTACCAAGTTTAGCATGCAACTAGTACGAAGAAATACAACGTTAATCACATCTCACAAGGATTCCAATCGTATTCGAGGTCCGGTAAGAAACGGAGATTAATGAAACCACCGGTGCGGCTACCAACAACCTCACTCAACAACTAAATTAAATATTATATAGCGGTAGTCGACTCACCTTGAACATCGATAGCTAGCTACTGCGCCAGGACCAAATATGTCGCTGAAAAAGCTTCTTGTCAATCACTTGCCCTCACAAGGTGAAAGGATGTCAACCATTTAGAGACGCCATAATACAAATAATAGGCCTGTCAAACCATTAAATATATACATTTGTGTGAAGTTACAATTTACAAAAGAGAATAGTTAGGAGTTTACTAATTCCTTATTTGAAGCAGGGCAATTCCACTGTGACATAATTTCTATGAGACTCAGCTTTTTCACTTAAAGTGTATGCCAAACAAAAACCTTTTGATTTTTAAAAATGTAACGAACTCTAAGCACAATGACTGCGTGAACAATTTATACTGAATATTTTACAGAACAACATTTACTGGAAGAACTGGGCAGATGCAAAGTTTGGTAACATAACTTGTTTTTTAAATTATTCTATGTGAACACGTTTTCCAAAAATTCTTAACCCATTTGTTCCCACATTTTCCCCCAGACTTGCCACTATGCAAATCTTATGCCATAATCCTAACACGTAATCCATATAGTTTTTTTTTATGTGTGTGTGTATATATACACTACCAGTCAAAAGTAGTGTATATACACACCTACTCATTCAAGGGTTTTTCTTTATTTTTTACATTGTGGAAGAATAGTGAAGACATCAAAACTATGAAATAACACATATGGAATCATGTAGTAACCAAAAAAGTGTTAAACAAATCGAAATATATTTTATATTTGAGATTATTAAAATAGCCACCCTTTGCCCTGATGACAGCTTTGCACACTATTGGCATTCTCTCAACCAGCTTCATGAGGTAGTCACCTGGAATGCATTTCAATTAACAGGTGTGCCTTCTTAAAAGTTAATTTGTGGAATTTCTTCCCTTCTTATTGTGTTGGAGCCAATCAGTTGTGTAGTGACAAGGTAGGGGTGGGGGGCAGAAGATAGCCCTATTTGGTAAAAGACCAAGTCCATATTATGGCAAGAACAGCTCAAATAAGCGAAGAGAAACGACAGTCCATCATTACTTTAAGACATGAAGGTCAGTCAATACGGAAAATGTCAAGAACTTTGAACGTTTCTTGAAGTCCAGTCGCAAAAACCATCAAACGCTATGATGAAACTGGCTCTCATGAGGACCGCCACAGGAATGGAAGACCCAGAGTTACCTCTGCTGCAGAGGATAAGTTCATTAGAGTTACCAGCCTCATTAGGAATTGCACCCCAAATAAATGCTTCACAGAGTTCAAGTCACAGACACATCTCAACATCAACTGTTCAGAGGGGACTGTGTGAATCAGGTCTTCATGGTCGAATTGCTGCAACGAAACCACTACTAAAGGACACCAATAAGAGGAGACCTGTTTGGGCCAAGAAACACGAGCAATGGGCATTAGACTGGTGGAAATTTGTCCTTTGGTCTGGAGTCCAGATTTGAGATTTTTGGTTCCAACCGCCGTGTCTGTGAAACGCGTGTGGGTGAACGGATGATCTCCGCATGTGTAGTTAGTTCCCACCGTAAAGCATGAAGGAGGAGGTATTATGGTGTGGGGGTGCTTTGCTGGTGACACAGTATGTGATTTATTTAGAATTAAAGGCACACTTAACCAGCATGGCTACCACAGCATTCTGCAGCGATACGCCATCCCATCTGGTTTGGGCTTAGTGGGACTATCATTCGTTTTTCAACAGGACAATGACCCAACACACGTCTAGGCTGTGTAAGGGCTATTTTACCAAGAAGGAGAGTGATGGAGTGCTGCATCAGATGACTTGGACTCCACAATCCCCCGACCTCAACCCAATTGAGATGGTTTGGGATGAGTTGGACGGCACACTTTTTTGGTTACTACATGATTCCATGTGTTATTTCATAGTTTTGATGTCTTCACAATTTTTCTACAATGTAGAAAATAGTAAAAATAAAGAAAAACCCTTGAATAAGTAGGTTTGTCCAAACTTTTGACTGGTACTGTATGAAAAAAATTGTATGTGGACACCCCTTCAAATTAGTGGAGTCTATTTCAGCCACACCCGTTGCTGACAGTTTTATACAATTGAGCACAAAGCCATGCAGTCTCCATAGACAAACATGGCAGTAGAATGGCTTTACTGAAGAGCTCAGTGACTTTCAACGTGGCACAGTCATAGGATGCCACCTTTCCAACACAAAGTCATTCCCCAGTGATTTTACCCACGCACCTCTACTGCCAGGCGCACCAGTTTGAGTGTGCCAAGAACTGCAATGCTGCAGGGTTTTTACACTCAACAGTTTCCTGTGTGTATCAAGAATGGTCCACCACCCAAAGGACATCCAGCCAACTTGACACAACTGTGGGAAGCATTAGAGTGTATATGGACCAGCATCCCTGTGGAATGCATTCGACACCTTGTAGAGTCCATGCCCCGACAAATTTAGGCTTTTCTGAGGGCAAAAGGGGGTGCAAGTCAATATTAGGAAGTTGTTCCTAATGTTTTTTATACTCTGTGTGTATATGGATGCCTATGTGTATATACAGTGCTGTGAAAAAGTATTTTCCCCGTTTCTAATTGTATCTACTTTTGCATATTTTTGATACTGAATGTTATCAGATCTTCAACCAAAAACCTGGACAATTCTATCCGGTCTTGCTTGCCTTCCATATACAATTCGAAACCGCACTATGGATTTTATCCCAATAGCCAGGTGAGGGACAACTAAACAATTTCAGCCGTGGCAATATATTCATTTTGACAATAGATATTCTGCCTGTTAAAGGAACTGGGATATTAGTCCATCTACTGAGGTCGGATGGAATTGTCCTGAACGTTCTGTTAAAGTTTCTGTCAATGGTTTTATCTAAGGAATATACAGTTGAAGTCGGAAGTTTACATACACCTTAGCCAAATACATTTAAACTAAGTTTTTCACAATTCCTGATATTTAATCCTAGTAAAAATTCCTTGTCTTAGGTCAGTTAGGATCACCACTTTATTTTAAGAATGTGAAATGTCAGAATAATAGTAGAGAGAATGATTTATTTCAGCTTTTATTTCTTTCATCACATTCTCAGTGGGTCAGAAGTTTACATACACTCAATTAGTATTTGGTAGCATAGCCTTTAAATTGTTTAACTTGGGTCAAACGTTTTGGGTAGCCTTCCACAAGCTTCCCACAATAAGTTGGGTGAATTTTGGCCCATTCCTCCTGACAGAGCTGGTGTAACTGAGTCAGGTTTGTAGGCCTCCTTGCACGCACACGCTTTTTCAGTTCTGCCCACATATTTTGTGAAGTGCACCAGTCCCTCCTGCAGCAAAGCACCCCCACAGCATGATGCTGCCACCCCCGTGCTTCACGGTTGGGATGGTGTTCTTCGGCTTGCAAGCACCCCCCTTTTCCTCCAAACATAACGATGGTCATTATGGCCAAACAGTTCTATTTTTGTTTCATCAGACCAGAGGACATTTCTCCAAAAAGTACAATCTTTGTCCCCATGTGCAGTTGCAAACCGTAGTCTGGCTTTTTTATGGCGGTTTTGGAGCAGTGGCTTCTTCCTTGCCGAGTGGCCTTTCAGGTTATGTCGATATAGGACTCGTTTTACTGTGGATATAGATGCTTTTGTACCTGTTTCCTCCAGCATCTTCACAAGGTCATTTGCTGTTGTTCTGGGATTGATTTGCACTTTTCGCACCAAAGTGCGTTCATCTCTAGGAGACAGAACACGTCTCCTTCCTGAGCGGTATGACGGCTGCGTGGTCCCATGGTGTTTATACTTGCGTACTATTGTTTGTACAGATGAACGTGGTACCTTCAGGCATTTTGAAATTGCTCCCAAGGATGAACCAGACTTGTGGAGGTCTACAATTCTTTTTCTCAGGTCTTGGCTGATTTCTTTTGATTTTCCCATGATGTCAAGCAAAGAGGCATTGAGTTTGAAGGTAGGCCTTGAAATACATCCACAGGTACACCTCCAATTGACTCAAATTATTTCAATTAGCATATCAGAAGCTTCTAAAGCCATGACATCATTTTCTGGAATTTTCCAAGCTGTTTAAAGGCACAGTCAACTTAGTGTATGGAAACTTCTGACCCACTGGAATTGTGATACAGTGAATTATAAGTGAAAAAATCTGTCTGTAAACAATTGTTGGCAAAATTACCTGTGTCATGCACAAAGTAGATGTCCTAACCGACTTTCAAAACTATAGTTTGTTAACAAGAAATTTGTGGAGTGGTTGAAAAACAAGTTTTAATGACTCCAAAAAGTGTATGTAAACTTCCGACTTCAACTGTACCAAATATTTAAAAAGAGAAATGATTGGGATTCCATAAGTGGAGATGGAGTCCTCCATCGGGGTCTTAGTAGTGCAGATTTTGTTAATTTATTTTATAGCTTGAGATGGAGCTGAATTTGTCTATGATCTTCAAAGGTTTTGGGAGGGATTGAGATACATTGTCTAGATAAAGTAAGATATCGTCGGCGTATAATGAGATGACGTGATCCATAGAATTGAGAAATATTGGTGTAATTTCTTTCAATTGTCGAATTGCCTGTGCCAGGGGCTCCATAGACAATAAAAATAGCAGAGGTGAGATGGGATCACCTTGCCTGCTACTTCTGGTTATTCTGAATGGAACTGAACAGGTACTGCCTGTTATTACTATGTCTGAGGGATTGGCAAAGAGTATTTTAATCATATGAATGAAATTGGAGCCAAGTCTCATATGTTTCAAAAACGACCAAAGATATGACCATTCTAGTCTATCAAAAGTGTTTTCTGCGTCAAGAAATAGAACTGCCCAAGGAGCTTTGATTTCTAATGAAGCATGTAAGATACTGTATGTAATAGATGACAGAGTTTATATGAGGATAATACACTGCTCAAAAAAATAAAGGGAACACTAAAATAACACATCCTAGATCTGAATGAATGAAATAATCTTATTAAATCCTTTTTTCTTTACATAGTTGAATGTGCTGACAACAAAATCACACAAAAATGATCAATGGAAATCAAACGTATCAACCCATGGAGGTCTGGATTTGGAGTCACACTCAAAATTTAAAGTGGAATACCACACTACAGGCTGATCCAACTTTGATGTAATGTCTTTAAAACAAGTCAAAATGAGGCTCAGTAGTGTGTGTGTGGCCTCCACGTGCCTGTATGACCTCCCTACAACGCCTGGGCATGCTCCTGATGAGGTGGAGGATGGACTCCTGAGGGATCTCCTCCCAGACCTGGACTAAAGCATCCGCCAACTCCTGGACAGTCTGTGGTGCAACGTGGCGTTGGTGGATGGAGTGAGACATGATGTCCCAGATGTGCTCAATTGGATTCAGGTCTGGGGAACGGGCGGCCCATAGCATCAATGCCTTCCTCTTGCAGGAACTGCTGACACACTCCAGCCACATGAGGTCTAGCATTGTCTTGCATTAGGAGGAACCCAGGGCCAACCGCACCAGCATATGGTCTCACAAGGGGTCTGAGGATCTCATCTCGGTACCTAATGGCAGTCAGGCTACCTCTGGCGAGCACATGGAGGGCTGTGCGGCCCCCCAAAGAAATGCCACCCCACACCATGACTGACCCACCGCCAAACCGGTCATGCTGGAGGATGTTGCAGGCAGCAGAACGTTCTCCACGGCGTCTCCAGACTCTGTCACGTCTGTCACGTGCTCAGTGTGAACCTGCTTTCATCTGTGAAGAGCACAGGGCGCCAGTGGCGAATTTGCCAATCTTGGTGTTCTCTGGCAAATGCCAAACGTCCTGCACAGTGTTGGGCTGTAAGCACAACCCCCACCTGTGGACGTCGGGCCCTCATACCACCCTCATGGAGTCTTTCTGACCGTTTGAGCAGACACATGCACATTTGTGGCCTGCTGGAGGTCATTTTGCAGGGCTCTGGCACTGCTCCTCCTTGCACAAAGGCGGAGGTAGCGGTCCTGCTGCTGGGTTGTTGCCCTCCTACGGCCTCCTCCACATCTCCTGATGTACTGGCCTGTCTCCTGGTAGCGCCTCCATGCTCTGGACACTACGCTGACAGACACAGCAAACCTTCTTGCCACAGCTCGCATTGATGTGCCATCCTGGATGAGCTGCATGAGACTCCGTCTCATGCTACCACTAGAGTGAAAGCACCGCCAGCATTCAAAAGTGACCAAAACATCAGCCAGGAAGCATAGGAACTGAGAAGTGGTCTGTGGTCACCACCTGCAGAACCACTCCTTTATTGGGGGTGTCTTGCTAATTGCCTATAACTTCCACCTGTTGTCTGTTCCATTTGCACAACAGCATGTGAAATGTATTGTCAATCAGTGTTGCTTCCTAAGTGGACAGTTTGATTTCACAGAAGTGTGATTGACTTGGAGTTACATTGTGTTGTTTAAGTGTTCCCTTTACTTTTTTGAGCAGTGTAGTTTGTTAACAAACCTGCTTTGGTCCAGATGTACAAATTTGGGTAAGTACGTTTCGAGACTGGATGACAGAATTTTAGAAAATAGTTTAATATCTGTGTTTATCAAAGATGGACGAACGGTAGTGAGCGCACTGGGTGGCGTCCTTACCTTTTTTTCATAAAAGCAAAATTAGTGCTGTATTTATATCCCTTCCAAATGAACCTTTGTGAACCGCTGTGTTAATCATTTCAAGAAAAAGTGGACCTAATTGGTTCCAACATTTTAAATAGACCTCAGGAGGAATAACGTCACTCACAACTAGGTGATTTGTCTTTTATTCATGTTATCCAATGCCCTTTAGAGTTCTTTGAGAGAGATTTGGGCTACCAGCAAGCCGGCTTCCTCAGTTGAGAGAGTTATATCTTTTAAAAAGGACTCCATCTGGCTTGGTGTGGATTTAAAATCAGAGGTGTACATTTCTTTATAGAAACGGGAACATCTTTGGTTGATTTAATTTGGGTTCTGATAGTAATTCACCTGATTCAGATTCAATAGTTGCACTATCCGTTAATTGATCATTAATGCGAAGCTTGTTAGCCAGTAGACGACTGGGTCTATTACATGACAGTAATGGTTGAGTCCAACTCGATGGATGGCAAATTCTGCTCTTTATCTTATCAATAGATTTAGTTCTGTCTTGACTTTGAAGAGTAGTCGTTACCTGGTCTGAAAAGTGTTTGTTGAGAACGCTCTAACATTATTAACAACTTTTCCAATACTGAATACTGGTTTATTCAGCCCAGATGCAAATGCAGTTGCATTGTTTTTATTAAAACCTTTAATGGTGTCCTATTAAATCCGAGAATCATCGACTGAATTTTTGTTAGTCATTTATAAATTCATTCAATTCAGTTTCAAATTGTTCACAGAAAGTAGGATTTTTGTAGTAAGGTTACATTAAAGAGCCATGTTGTGGCTCTTTTAGGAGGTTTTGAAATGGGATTCTGGCAATAATAAGCATGATGATCAGATGGGCTCGAATGTCTTTTTTCTTGATGAAAGAAAATAGAGGAGTAGATGATGATAATAATAATAATATGAAATCGATTCGGGTCACTGTTTTGTGCCTGTTTGAATAGAAAGTGTACTCTAATGGTTTAGGGTTATGGAAGTATATGTTGGAGAGCCTTGGTTGCATGTGGATTGTAGTTGGTCTTATGGCATTCATGTCTGTCCCAATAACCAGATTCAGTTAATTTTTTGTATTTATTATTTTAATTATATATACACTACCGTTCAAAAGTTTGGGGTCACTTAGAAATGTCCTTATTTTCCATGAAAACATACATGAAATTAGTTTGAATAGGAAATATAGCAAAATGAATAGGAGATTTAGTCATTGACAAAGTTAGAAATAATGATGTTTAATATAAATAATAATTGTGTCCTTCAAACTTTGCTTTCGTCAAAGAATCCTCCATTTGCAGCAATTACAGCCTTGCAGACCTTTGGCATTCTAGTTGTCAATTTGTTGAGGTAATCTGAAGAGATGTCACCCCATGCTTCCTGAAGCACCTCCCACGAGTTGGATTGGCTTGATGGGCACTTCTTACGTACCATACGGTCAAGCTGCTCCCACAACAGCTCAATAAGGTTGAGATCCGGTGACTGTGCTGGCCACTCCATTATAGACAGAATACCATCTGACTGCTTCTTCCCTAAATAGTTATTGCATAGTTTGGAAGTGCTTTGGGTCATTGTCCTGTTGTAGGAGGAAAAATGCGCCATCCACAGGGTATGGCATGGCGTTGCAAAATGGAGTGATAGCCTTCCTTCTTCAAGATCCCTTTTACCCTGTACAAATCTCCCACTTTACCACCACCAAAGCACCCCCAGACCATCACAATGCCTCCACCATGCTTGACAGATGGCATCAAGCACTCCTCCAGCATCTTTTCATTTGGTCTGCGTCTCACAAATGTTCTTCTTTGTGATCCGAACTCCTCAAACTTCGATTTGTCTGTCCATAACACCTTTTTTCCAATCTTCCTCTGTCCAGTGTCTGTGTTCTTTTGCCCATCTTAATATTTTCTTTTTATTGGCCTGTCTGAGATATGGCTTTTTCTTTGCAACTCTGCCTAGAAGGTCAGCATCCCGGAGTCGCCTCTTCACTGTTGACGTTGAGACTGGTGTTTTGCGGGTACTATTTAATGAAGCCTGTGAGGCGTCTGTTTCTCAAACTAGACACTCTAATGTATTTGTCCTCTTGCTCAGTTGTGCACCGGGGCCTCCCACTCCTCTTTCTTTCATGCTGATTGAGTTAGAATAACAGACTGGAAGCTTTAAAAGGAGGGTGGTGCTTGAAATCATTGTTCTTCCTCTGTTAACTATGGTTACTCAGACAGCATTGAGGAGTACACCACATCAGTCACTGGCTTCATCAATAAGTGCATCGATGATGTCGTCCCCACAGTGACCGTACGTACATACCCCAACCAGAAGCCATGGATTACAGGAAACATCCGCACTGAGCTAAAGGGTAGAGCTGCCGCTTTCAAGGAACGGGACTCTAACCCGGACGCTTATAAGAAATCCCGCTATGACCTCCGACAAACCATCAAACAGGCAAAGAGTCAATACAGGTCTAAGATTGAATCATACTACACTGGCTCTGACGCTCGTCGGATGTGGCAGGGCTTGAAAACTATTAGACTACAAAGGGAAGCACAGCCGCGAGCTGCCCAGTGACACAAGCCTACCAGACGAGCTAAACTACTTCTATGCTCGCTTCGAGGTAAGCAACACTGAAACATGCATGAGAGCACCAGCTGTTCCGGATGACTATGTGATCACGCTCTCCGTAGCCGATGTGAGTAAGACTTTTAAGCAGGTCAACATTCACAAGGCCGCAGGGCCAGACGGATTACCAGGACGTGTACTCCGAGCATGTGCTGACCAACTGGCAAGTGTCTTCACTGACATTTTCAACATGTCCCTGACTGAGTCTGTAATACCAACATGTTTCAAGCAGACCACCATAGTCCCCGTGCCCAAGGACTCTAAGATAACCTGCCTAAATGACTACCGACCCGTAGCACTGACGTTCTGTAGCCATGAAGTGCTTTGAAAGGCTGGTCATGGCTCACATCAACAGCATTATCCCAGAAACCCTAGACCCACTCCAATTTGCATACCGCCCCAACAGATCCACAGATGATGCAATCTCTATCACACTCCACACTGCCCTTTCCCACCTGGACAAGAGGAACACCTACGTGAGAATGCTATTCATTGACTACAGCTCAGCATTCAACACCATAGTGCCCTCTAAGCTCATCACTAAGCTAAGGATCCTGGGACTAAACACCTCCCTCTGCAACTGGATCCTGGACTTCCTGACGGGCCGCCCCCAGGTGGTAAGGGTAGGTAACAACACATCTGCCACACTGATCCTCAACACGGGGGGCCCTCAGGGTGCGTGCTCAGTCCCCTCCTGTACTCTCTGTTCACCCATGACTGCATGGCCAGGCACGACTCCAACACCATCATTAAGTTTGCCGACGACACAACAGTGGTAGGCCTGATCACCGACAACGATGAGACAGCCTATAGGGAGGAGGTCAGAGATCTGGCCGTGTGGTGCCAGGACAACAACCTCTCCCTCAACGTGACCAAGACAAAGGAGATGATTGTGGACTACAGGAAAAAAAAGAGGACTGAGCACGCCCCATTCTCATCGACGGGGCTGTAGTGGAACAGGTTGAGAGCTTCAAGTTCCTTGGTGTCCACATCACCAACGAACTATCATGGTCCAAACACACCAAGACAGTCGTGAAGAGGGCACGACAAAGCCTATTCCCCCTCAGGAGACTAAAAAGATTTGGCATGGGTCCTCAGATCCTCAAAAAGTTCAACAGCTGCACCATCGAGAGCATCCTGACTGGTTGCATCACCGCCTGGTATGGCAACTGCTTGGCCTCCGACCGCAAGGCACTACAGAGGGTAGTGCGTACGGCCCAGTACATCACTGGGGCAAAGCTTCCTGCCATCCAGGACCTCTATACCAGGCGGTGTCAGAGGAAGGCCCTCAAAATTGTCAAAGACTCCAGCCACCCTAGTCATAGACTGTTCTCTCTGCTACCGCACGGCAAGCGGTACCGAGTGCCAAGTCTAGGTCCAAAAGACTTCTCAACAGCTTCTACCCCCAAGCCATAAGACTCCTGAACAGCTAATCATGGCTACCCGGACTATTTGCACTGCCCCCCACCCCATCCTTTTTACGCTGCTGCTACTCTGTTAAGTATTTATGCATAGTCACTTTAACTCTACCCACATGTACATATTACCTCAACTACCTCAACTAGCGGGTGCCCCCGCACATTGACTCTGCAACGGTACCCCCCTGTATATATAGCCTCCCTACTGTCACTTTATTTTACTTCTGCTCTTTTTTTTCTCAACACTTTTTTTGTTGTTGTTGTTTTATTTTTACTTTTTTTGTTTAAAATAAATGCACTGTTGGTTAAGGGCTGTAAGTAAGCATTTCACTGTAATGTCTGCACCTGTTGTATTCGGCGCATGTGACCAATACAATTTGATTTGATTTACCTGCAAGGAAACACTTGCCGTCATCATTGCTTTGCACAAAAGATTGCACCTAAATCAACCATTTATCGGATCATCAAGAACTTCAAGGAGAGAGGTTCAATTGTTGTGAAGAAGGCGTCAGGGCGCCCAAGAAAGTCCAGCAAGTGCCAGGACCGTCTCCTAAAGTTGATTCAGCTGTGGGATCGAGGCACCACCAGTGCAGAGCTTGCTCAGGAATGGCAGCAGGCAGGTGTGAGTGCATCTGCACGCACAGTGAGGCGAATACTTTTGGAGGATGGCCTGGTGTCAAGAAGGGCAGCAAAGAAGCCACATCTCTCCAGGAAAAACATCAGGCACAGACTGATATTCTGCAAAAGGTAAAGGGATTGGACTGCTGAGGACTGGGGTAAAGTAATTTTCTCTGATGAATCCCCTTTCCGATTGTTTGGGGCATCCGGAAAAAAAACTTGTCCAGAGAAGACAAGGTGAGCGCTACCATCAGTCCTGTGTCATGACAACAGTAAACCATCCTGAGACCATTCATGTGTGGGGTTGCTTCTCAGCCAAGGGAGTGGGCTCACTCACAATTTTGCCTAAGAACACAGCCATGAATAAAGAATGGTACCAACACATCCTCTGAGAGCAACTTCTCCCAACCATCCAAGAACAGTTTGGTGACGAACAATGCCTTTTTCAGCATGATGGAGCACCTTGCCATAAGGCAAAAGTGATAACTAAGTGGCTCGGGAACAAAACATCAACATTTTGGGTCCATGGCCAGGAAACTCCCCAGACCTTAATCCCATTGAGAACTTGTGGTCAATCCTCAAGAGGTGGATGGACAAACAAAACCCCACAAATTCTGACAAACTCCAAGCATTGATTATGCAAGAATGGGCTGCCATCAGTCAGGATGTGGCCCAGAAGTTAATTGACAGCATGCCAGGGCGGATTGCAGAGGTCTTGAAAAAGAAGGGTCAACACTGCAAATATTGACTCTTTCCATAAACTCAATCAATAAAAGCCTTTGACACTTATGGAATGCTTGTAATTATACTTCAGTATACCATAGTAACATCTGACAAAAATATCTAAAAACACTGAAGCAGCAAACTTTGTGAAGACCAATACTTGTGTCATTCTCAACTTTTGACCACGACTGTAGAGGCTAGCACTGGAGTAATATGATAAAACATTTTGGTTTTAGTCAAGATTCTAGCAGCCATATTTAGCACTAACTGAAGTTTCATTTAGTGCTTTATCCAGGTAGCTGGAGATTAGAGCATTGCCGTAGTCTAATCTAGAAGTGACAAAAGCATGGATTAGCTTTTCTGCATCATTTTTGGACAAATAGTTTCAGATTTTTGCAATGTTACAAAGATGGGAAAAAGCTGTCCTTGAAATATTCTTGATAAGTTTGTCAAAAGAGAAATCATGGTCCAGAGTAACGCAGAGGTCCTTCAGTTTTATTTGAGACTACCGTACAACCATCAAGATTAATTGTCAAATCAAACAGCAGATCTCCTTTCTTGGGACCTAGAACTAGCATCTCTGTTTTAAAAGTAAAACATTTGCCGCCATCCACTTCCTTATGTCTGAAACACACAGGCTTCCAGGGTAGGCAATTTTGGGGCTTCACCATGTTTCAGCGAAATGTACAGCTGTATGACGTCTGCATAGAAGTGAAAGTTGACATTGTGTTTCCAAATGACATCACCAATAGGTAGAATACAGTGCATTCGGAAAGTATTCAGACCCCTTGACTTTTTATTTTATACGTTAGAGCCTTATTCTAAAATTGATAAAATTGTTTTTCCCCCTCATCAATCTACACACAACACCCCATAATGACAAAGCAAAAACAGGTTTTTAGAAACTTTTGCAAATGTATATTTAAAAAACTGATACCACATTTACATAAGTATTCAGACCCTTTACTCAGTACTTGGGTTCGATCCCCGGGACCACCCATATGTAAAAATGTATGCACACATGACTGTAAGTCGCTTTGGATAAAAGCGTCTGCTAAATGGCATATTATTATTATTATTACTTTGTTGAAGCACCTTTGGCAGCGATTACAGCCTTGAGTCTTCTTGGGTATAACGCTACAAGCTTGGCACACCTGTATTTGGGGAGTCTGAGGTCCTGAGTGCTCTGGAGCAGGTTTTCATCAAGGATCTCTCTGTACTTTGCTCCATTCATCTTTCCCTCGATCCTGACTAGTCTCCCAGTCCCTGTCGCTGAAAAACATCCCCACAGCATGATGCTGCCACCACCATGCTTCACCGTAGGGATTGTGCCAGCTTTCCTCCAGACATGACGCTTGGCATTCAGGCCAAAAAGTTCAATCTTGGTTTCATCAGACCAAAGATATAATAATCCAGACAAATTATTTACTGTATGACAAATTATTATTACTACCAATATTCTTAAAACAGATTTCTAAAACAAATGTCAGAGAATAACAACACACAGTTGAACAATTTTGTTCTTTTTCAAATTGGCTCATACTCCCCTATCATCTTGGCGATCTCACTGCAGAGTTACAGGGTCAGGGAGTCAGAGGGCTAATCCTTAGGGAGAAATCCCGACCGTCCAGCAGACCCACTCTGGTGAGATTTGTTATTGATGCAAGAAAAAAACATAGAAAACAATACAACAACAATACAAATATATCACTCGAGATTGAAGTTTTCCCCACATCAAGTGATATACAGTACCAGTCAAAAGTTTGGACACACCTACACACCATTGTAGAATAATAGTGAAGACATCAAAACTATGAAATAACACATATGGAATCATGTAGTAACCAAAAAAGTGTTAAACAAATCAAAATACATTGAGGGAAAAAAGTATTTGATCCCCTGCTGATTTTGTACGTTTGCCCACTGACAAAGACATGATCAGTCTATAATTTTAATGGTAGGTGTATTTGAACAGTGAGAGACAGAATAACAACAAAAAAATCAAGAAAAACGCATGTCAAAAATGTTATAAATTGATTTGCATTTTAATGAGGGAAATAAGTATTTGACCCATCTGCAAAACATGACTTAGTACTTGGTGGCAAAACCCTTGTTGGCAATCACAGAGGTCAGACGTTTCTTGTAGTTGACCACCAGGTTTGCACACATCTCAGGAGGGATTTTGTTCCACTCCTCTTTGCAGATCTTCTCCAAGTCATTAAGGTTTTGAGGCTGATGTTTGGCAACTCGAACCTTCAACTCCCTCCACAGATTTTCTATGGGATTAAGGTCTGGAGACTGGCTAGGCCACTCCAGGACCTTAATGTGCTTCTTGTTGAGCCACTACTTTGTTGCCTTGGCCGTGTGTTTTGGGTCATTGTCATGCTGGAATACCCATCCACGACCCATTTTCAATGCCCTGGCTGAGGGAAGGAGGTTCTCACCCAAGATTTGACGGTACACGGCCCCGTCCATCGTCCCTTTGATGCGGTGAAGTTGTCCTGTCCCCTTAGCAGAAAAACACCCCCAAAGCATAATGTTTACACCTCCATGTTTGACGGTGGGGATGGTGCTCTTGGGGTCATAGGCAGCATTCCTCCTCCTCCAAACACGGCGAAGTTGAGTTGATGCCAAAGAGCTCGATTTTGGTCTCATCTGACCACAACACTTTCACCCAGTTCTCCTCTGAATCATTCAGATGTTCATTGGCAAACTTCAGACGGGCCTGTATATGTGTTTTCTTGAGCAGGGGGGACCTTCGGACGCTGTAGGATTTCAGTCCTTCACGGCGTAGTGTGTTACCAATTGTTTTCTTGGTGACTATGGTCCCAGCTGCCTTGAGATCATTGACAAGATCCTCCCGTGTAGTTATGGGCTGATTCCTCACCGTTCTCATGATCATTGCAACTCCACGAGGTGAGATCTTGCATGGAGCCCCAGGCCGAGGGAGATTGACAGTTCTTTTGTGTTTCTTCCATTTGCGAATAATCGCACCAAATGTTGTCACCTTCTCACCAAGCTGCTTGGCGATGGTCTTGTAGCCCATTCCAGCCTTGTGTAGGTCTACAATCCTGTCCCTTACATCCTTGGAGAGCTTTTTGGTCTTGGCCATGGTGGAGAGTTTGGAATCTGATTGATTGATTGCTTCTGTGGACAGGTGTCTTTTATACAGGTAACAAGCTGAGATTAGGAGCACTCCCTTTAAGAGTGTGCTCCTAATCTCAGCTCGTTACCTGTATAAAAGACACCTGGGAGCCAGAAATCTTTCTGATTGAGAGGGGGTCAAATACTTATTTCCCTCATTAAAATGCAAATCAATTTATAACATTTTTGACATGCGTTTTTCTGGATTTTTTTGTTGTTATTCCGTCTCTCACTGTTCAAATAAACCTACCGTTAAAATTATAGACTGATCATTTCTTTGTCAGTGGGCAAAAGTACAAAATCAGCAGGGGATCAAATACTTTTTTCCCTCACTGTATATTTTATATTTGAGATTCTTCGAATAGCCACCCTTTGACTTGATGACAGCTTTGCACACTCTTGGCATTCTCTCAACCAGCTTCACCTGGAATGCTTTTCCAACAGTCTTGAAGGAGTTCCAACATAAACTGAGCACTTGTTGGCTGCTTTTCCTTCACTCTGCCGTCCGACTCATCCCAAACCATCTCAATTGGGTTGAGGTCGGGTGATTGTGGAGGCCAGGTCATCTGATGCAACACTCCATCACTCTCCTTCTTGGTAAAATAGCCCTTACACAGCCTGGAGGTGTGTTGGGTCATTGTCCTGTTGAAAAACAAATGTTAGTCCCACTAAGCCCAAACCAGATGGGATGGCGTATCGCTGCAGAATGCTGTGGTAGCCATGCTGGTTAAGTGTGCCTTGAATTCTAAATAAATCACACCAGCAAAGCACCCCCACACCATAACACCACCTCCTCCATGATTATCGGTGGGAACTACACATGCGGAGACCCACACCACGTCTCACAAAGACACAGCGGTTTGAACAAAAAATCTAAAATCTGGACTCCAATTTGTCAATTGCTCGTGTTTCTTGGCCCAAGCAGGTCTCTTCTTCTTATTGCTGTCCTTTTAATAGTGGTTTCTTTGCAGCAATTCAACCATGAAGGCCTGATTCACACAGTCCCCTCCGAACAGTTGATGTTGAGATGTGTCTGTTACGTGAACTCTGTGAAGCATTTATTTGGGCTGCAATTTCTAATGAGGCTGGTAACTCTAATGAACTTATCCTCTGCAACAGAGGTAACTCTGGGTCTTCCATTCCTGTGGCGGTCCTCATGAGAGCCAGTATCATCATAGCGCTTGATGGTATTTGCGACTGCACTTGAAGAAACGTTCAAAGTTCTTGACATTTTCCAGATTGACTGACCTTCATGTCTTAAAGTAATGATGGACTGTCGTTTCTCTTTGTTTATTTGAGCTGTTCTTGCCATAATATGGACTTGGTCTTTTACCAAATAGGGCTATCTTCTGTATACCTCACCTACCTTGTCACAACACAACTGATTGGCTCAAACGCATTTAGAAGGAAAGAAATTCCACATTAACTTTTAAGAAGGCACACCTGTAAATGTAAATGCATTCCAGGTGACTACCTCATGAAACTGGTTGAGAGAATGCCAAGAGTGTGCAAAGCTGTCATCAAGGCAAAGGGTGGCTGTTAAGAATCTCAAATATAAAATATATTTTCATTTGTTTAACACTTTTTTGGTTACTACATGATCCCATATGTGTTATTTCATAGTTTTGATGTCTTCACTATTATTCTACAATGTAAGAAATTGTACAAATAAAGAAAAACCTTTGAATAAGTAGGTGTCCACATTTTTTACTGGTAGTGTGTATGTACAGTGGGGAGAACAAGTATTTGATACACTGCCGATTTTGCAGGTTTTCCTACTTACAAAGCATGTAGAGGTCTGTAATTTTTATCATAGGTACACTTCAACTGTGAGAGACGGAATCTAAAACACAAATCCAGAAAATCACATCATATGATTTTTAAGTAATTAATTTGCATTTTATTGCATGACATAGGTATTTGATCACCTACCAACCAGTAAGAATTCCAGCTCTCACAGACCTGTTAGTTTTTCTTTAAGAAGCCCTCCTGTTCTCCACTCGTTACCTGTATAAAAGACACCTGTCCACACACTCAATCAAACAGACTCCAACCTCTCCACAATGGCCAAGACCAGAGAGCTGTGTAAGGACATCAGGGATAAAATTGTAGACCTGCACAAGGCTGGGATGGGCTACAGGACAATAGGCAAGCAGCTTGGTGAGAAGGCAACAACTGTTGGCGCAATTATTAGAAAATGGAAGAAGTTCAAGATGACGGTCAATCAACCTTGTTCTGGGGCTCCATGCAAGATCTCACCTCGTGGGGCATCAATGATCATGAGGAAGGTGAGGGATCAGCCCAGAACTACACGGCAGGACCTGGTCAATGACCTGAAGAGAGCTGGGACCACAGTCTCAAAGAAAACCATTAGTAACACACTACGCCGTCATGGATTAACATCCTGCAGCGCACGCAAGGTCCCCCTGCTCAAGCCAGCGCATGTCCAGGCCCGTCTGAAGTTTGCCAATGACCATCTGGATGATCCAGAGGAGGAATGGGAGAAGGTCATGTGGTCTGATGAGACATAAATAGAGCTTTTTGGTCTAAACTCCACTCGCCGTGTTTGGAGGAAGAAGAAGGATGAGTACAACCCCAAGAACACCATCCCAACCGTGAGGCATGGTGGTGGAAACATCATTCTTTGGGGATGCTTTTCTGCAAAGGGGACAGGACGACTGCACCATATTGAGGGGAGGATGGATGGGGCTATGTATCGCGAGATCTTGGCCAACAACCTCCTTCTTTCAGTAAGAGCATTGAAGATGGGTCATGGCTGGGTCTTCCAGCATGACAACGACCCGAAACACACAGCCAGGGCAACTAAGGAGTGGCTTCGTAAGAAGCATCTCAAGGTCCTGGAGTGGCCTAACCAGTCTCCAGACCTGAACCCAATAGAACATCTTTTGAGGGAGCTGAAAGTCTGTATTGCCCAGCGACAGCCCCGAAACCTGAAGGATCTGGAGAAGGTCTGTATGGAGGAGTGGGCCAAAATCCCTGCTGCAGTGTGTGCAAACCTGGTCAAGACCTACAGGAAACGTATGATCTCTGTAATTGCAAACAAAGGTTTCTGTACTAAATATTAAGCTCTGCTTTTCTGATGTATTAAATACTTATGTCATGCAATAAAATGCAAATTAATTACTTAAAAATCATACAATGTGATTTTCTGGATTTTTGTTTTAGATTCCGTCTCTCACAGTTGAAGTGTACCTATGATAAAAATTACAGACCTCTACATGCTTTGTAAGTAGGAAAACCTGCAAAATCGGCAGTGTATCAAATACTTGTTCTCCCCACTGTATGTGTATAAATACACTGCTCAAAAAAATAAAGGGAACACTAAAATAACACATCCTAGATCTGAATGAATGAAATAATCTTATTAAATACTTTTTTCTTTACATAGTTGAATGTGCTGACAACAAAATCACACAAAAATGATCAATGGAAATCAAATGTATCAACCCATGGAGGTCTGGATTTGGAGTCACCCTCAAAATTAAAGTGTAAAACCACACTACAGGCTGATCCAACTTTGATGTAATGTCCTTAAAACAAGTCAAAAAGAGGCTCAGTAGTGTGTGTGGCCTCCACGTGCCTGTATGACCTCCCTACAACGCCTGGGCATGCTCCTGATGAGGTGGCGGATGGTCTCCTGAGGGATCTCCTCCCAGACCTGGACTAAAGCATCCGCCAACTCCTGGACAGTCTGTGGTGCAACGTGGCGTTGTGGATGGAGCGAGACATGATGTCCCAGATGTGCTCAATTGGATTCAGGTCTGGGGAACGGGCGGGCCAGTCCATAGCATCAATGCCTTCCTCTTGCAGGAACTGCTGACACACTCCAGCCACATGAGGTCTAGCATTGTCTTGCATTAGAGGAACCCAGGGCCAACCGCAACAGCATATGGTCTCACAAGGGGTCTGAGGATCTCATCTCGGTACCTAATGGCAGTCAGGCTACCTCTGGCGAGCACATGGAGGGCTGTGCGGCCCCCCAAAGAAATGCCACCCCACACCATGACTGACCCACCACCAAACCGGTCATGCTGGAGGATGTTGCAGGCAGCAGAACGTTCTCCAAGGCGTCTCCAGACTCTGTCACGTGCTCAGTGTGAACCTGCTTTCATTTGTGAAGAGCACAGGGCGCCAGTGGCGAATTTGCCAATCTTGGTGTTCTCTGGCAAATGCCAAACGTCCTGCACGGTGTTGGGCTGTAAGCACAACCCCCCACCTGTGGACGTTGGGCCCTCACACCACCCTCATGGAGTCTGTTTCTGACCGTTTGAGCAGACACATGCACATTTGTGGCCTGCTGGAGGTCATTTTGCAGGGCTCTGGCAGTGCTCCTCCTGCTCCTCCTTGCACAAAGGCGGAGGTAGCAGTCCTGCTGCTGGGTTGTTGCCCTCCTACGGCCTCCTCCACATCTCCTGATGTACTGGCCTGTCTCCTGGTAGCGCCTCCATGCTCTGGACACTACGCTGACAGACACAGCAAACCTTCTTGCCACAGCTCGCATTGATGTGCCATCCTGGATGAGCTGCACTATCTGAGCCACTTGTGTGGGTTGTAGACTCCGTCTCATGCTACCACTAGAGTGAAAGCACCGCCAGCATTCAAAAGTGACCAAAACATCAGCCAGGAAGCATAGGAACTGAGAAGTGGTCTGTGGTCACCAACTGCAAAACTAGTCCTTTATTGGGGGTGTCTTGCTAATTGCCTATAATTTCCACCTGTTGTCTATTCCATTTGCACAACAGCAAGTGCAATTTATTGTCAATCAGTGTTGCTTCCTAAGTGGACAGTTTGATTTCACAGAAGTGTGATTGACTTGGAGTTGCATTGTGTTGTGTAAGTGTTCCCTATATTTATTTGAGCAGTGTATATACAGTGAGGGAAAAAAGTATTTGATCCCCTGCTGATTTTGTACGTTTGCCCACTGACAAAGAAATGATCAGTCTATAATTTTAATGGTAGGTTTATTTGAACAGTGAGAGACAGAATAACAACAACAAAAAAAACAGAAAAACGCATGTCAAAATGTTATAAATTGATTTGCATTTTAATGAGGGAAATAAGTATTTGACCCTCTGCAAAACATTACTTAGTACTTGGTGGCAAAACCTTTGTTGGCAATCACAGAGGTCAGACGTTTCTTGTAGTTGGCCACCAGGTTTGCACACATCTCAGGGGGGATTTTGTCCCACTCCTCTTGCAGATCTTCTCCAAGTCATTAAGGTTTCGAGGCTGACGTTTGGCAACTCGAACCTTCAGCTCCTCCACAGATTTTCTATGGGATTAAGGTCTGGAGACTGGCTAGGCCACTCCAGGACCTTAATGTGCTTCTTCTTGAGCCACTACTTTGTTGCCTTGGCCGTGTGTTTTGGGTTATTGTCATGCTGGAATACCCATCTACGAACCATTTTCAATGCCCTGGCTGAGGGAAGGAGGTTCTCACCCAAGATTTGACGGTACATGGCTCCGTCCATCGTCCCTTTGATGCGTTGACGTTGTCCTGTCCCCTTAGCAGAAAATCACCCCCAAAGCATAATGTTTCCACCTCCATGTTTGACGGTGGGGATGGTGTTCTTGGGGTCATAGGCAGCATTCCTCCTACTCCAAACATGGCGAGTTGAGTTGAGGCCAAAGAGCTCGATTTTGGTCTTATCTGACCACAACACTTTCACCCAGTTCTCCTCTGAATCATTCAGATGTTCATTGGCAAACTTCAGACGGGCCTGTATATGTGCTTTCTTGGGCAGGGGGACCTTGCGGGCGCTGCAGGATTTCAGTCCTTCACATAACACATATGGAATCATATAGTAACCAAAGAAGTGTTAAACAAATCAAAAGATACACTAGCGTTCAAAAGTTTGGGGTCACTTAGAAATGTCCTTGTTTTCCATGAAAACATACGTGAAATGAGTTTGAATAGGAAATATAGCAAAATGCATAGGAAATGTAGTCATTGACAAGGTTAGAAATAATGATGTTTAATATAAATAATAATTGTGTCCTTCAAACTTTGCTTTCGTCAAAGAATCCTCCATTTGCAGCAATTACAGTCTTAAAGACCTTTGGCATTCTAGTTGTCAAGTTGTTGAGGTAATCTGAAGAGATTTCACCCCATGCTTCCTGAAGCACCTCCCACAAATTGGATTGGCTTGATGGGCACTTCTTACGTACCATACGGTCAAGCTGTTCCCACAACAGCTCAATAGGGTTGAGATCCGGTGACTGTGCTGGCCACTCCATTATAGACAGAATACCAGCTGACTGCTCCTTCCCTAAATAGTTCTTGCAAAGTTTGGAGCTGTGCTTTGGGTCATTGTCCTGTTGTAGGAGGAAATTGGCTCCAATCATGCGCCGTCCACAGGGTATGGCATGCCGTTGCAAAATGGAGTGATAGCCTTCCTTCTTCAAGATCCCTTTTACCCTGCACAAATCTCCCACTTTACCACCACCAAAGCACCCCCAGACCATCACATTGCCTCCACCATGCTTGACAGATGTTATCAAGCACTCCTCCAGCATCTTTTCATTTGGTCTGCGTCTCACAAATGTTCTTCTTTGTGATCCGAACACCTCAAACTTCGATTCGTCTGTCCATAAAACTTTTTTCCAATCTTCCTCTGTCCAGTGTCTGTGTTCTTTTGCCCATCTTTTTTTTTTTTATTGGCCAGTCTGAGATATGGCTTTTTCTTTGCAACTCTGCCTAGAAGGTCAGCATCCCGGAGTCGCCTCTTCACTGTTGACGCTGAGACTGGTGTTTTGCAGGTACTATTTAATGAATCTGCCAGTTGAGAACCTGTGAGGCATCTGTTTCTCAAACTAGACACTAATGTATTTGTCCTCTTGCTCAGTTGTGCACTGGGGCCTCCCACTCCTCTTTCTATTCTGGTTAGAGCCAGTTTGCGCTGTTCTGTGAAGGGAGTAGTACACAGCGTTGTACGGGATCTTCAGTTTCTTGGCAATTTCTCGCATGGAATAGCCTTCATTTCTCAGAACAAGAATAGACTGACGAGTTTCAGAAGAAAGTTATTTGTTTCTGGCCATTTTGATTCTGTAATCGAACCCACAATTGCTGATGCTCCAGATACTCAACTAGTCTCAAAAAGGCCAGTTTTATTGCTTCTTTAATCAGCACAACAGTTTTCAGCGTACTAACATAATTGCAGAAGGGTTTTCTAATGATCAATTAGCCTTTTAAAATGATAAACTTGGATTAGCAAACACAACGTGCCATTGGAACACAGGACTGATGGTTGCTGATAATGGGCCTCTCTACGCCTATGTAGATATTCCATAAAAAATCAGCCGTTTCCAGCTACAATGGCCATTTACAACATTAACAATGTCTACACTGTATTTTGGATCAATTTGATGCTATTTTAATGAACAAAAAATTTGCTTTTCTTTCGAAAGCAAGGAAATTTCTAAGTGACCCCAAACTTTTGAACGGTAGTGTATTTTATATTTGAGATTCTTTCAAGTAGCCACCCTTTGCCTTGATGACAGCTTTGCACACTCTTGGGGGGGTGGGGGTTGAAAAGTGTACAGTATATATACCTTCATTTCTCAAGAATATACAGTCGTGGTCAAAAGTTTTGAGAATGACACAAGTATTGGTCTTCACAAAGTTCGCTGCTTCAGTGTTATGAGATATTTTTGTCAGATGTTACTATGGTATACTGAAGTATAATTACAAGCATTCCATAAGTGTCAAAGGCTTTTATTGACAATTACATTAAGTTTATGCAAAGAGTCAATATTTGCAGTGTTGACCCTTCTTTTTCAAGACCTCTGCAATCCGCCCTGGCATGCTGTCAATTAACTTCTGGGCCACATCCTGACTGATGGCAGCCCATTCTTGCATAATCAATGCTTGGAGTTTGTCAGAATTTGTGGGGTTTTGTTTGTCCATCCGCCTCTTGAGGATTGACCACAAGTTCTCAATGGGATTAAGGTCTGGGGAGTTTCCTGGCCATGGACCCAAAATGTCGATGTTTTGTTCCCAGAGCCACTTAGTTATCACTTTTGCCTTATGGCAAGGTGCTCCATCATGCTGGAAAAGGCATTGGTCGTCACCAAACTGTTCTTGGATGGTTGGGAGAAGTTGCTCTCGGAGGATGTGTTGGTACCATTCTTTATTCATGGCTGTGTTCTTAGGCAAAATTGTGAGTGAGCACACTCCCTTGGCTGGGAAGCAACCCCACACATGAATGGTCTCAGGATGGTTTACTGTTGTCATGACACAGGACTGATGGTAGCGATCACCTTGTCTTCTCCGGACAAGGTGTTTTCCGGATGCCCCAAACAATCGGAAAGGGGATTCATCAGAGAAAATGACTTTACCCCAGTCCTCAGCAGTCCAATCCCTGTACCTTTTGCAGAACATCAGTCTGTCCCTGATGTTTTTCCTGGAGAGATGTGGCTTCTTTGCTGCCCTTCTTGACACCAGGCCATCCTCCAAAAGTATTCGCCTCACTGTGCATGCAGATGCACTCACACCTGCCTGCTGCCATTCCTGAGCAAGCTCTGCACTGGTGGTGCCTCGATCCCACAGCTGAATCAACTTTAGGAGACGGTCCTGGCACTTGCTGGACTTTCTTGGGCGCCCTGACGCCTTCTTCACAACAATTGAACCTCTCTCCTTGAAGTTCTTGATGATCCGATAAATGGTTGATTTAGGTGCAATCTTTTGTGCAAAGCAATGATGACGGCAAGTGTTTCCTTGCAGGTAACCATAGTTAACAGAGGAAGAACAATGATTTCAAGCACCACCCTCCTTTTAACGCTTCCTGTCTGTTATTCTAACTCAATCAGCATGACAGAGTGATCTCCAGCCTTGTCCTCGTCAACAGTCTCACCTGTGTTAACGAGAGAATCACTGACATGATGGCAGCTGGTCCTTTTGTGGCAGGGCTGAATTGCAGTGGAAATGCTTTTTTGGGATTAAGTTCATTTTCATTGCAATTCATCTGATCACTCTTCATGACATTCTGGAGTATATGCAAATTGCCATCATCAAAACTGAGGCAGCAGACTTTGTGAAAATTAGTATTTGTTTCATTCTCAAAACTTTTGACCACGACTGTAGACTCTTAGCTTTCATTTGACACCAAATTTGCAATGCTCCTATTAACTTCACATGTTGGCGCTCATGGGTCCTTTTACATGGACCAGCAGCTTACACAGTATAGCCATTTCTGTATCCATTGTATTGTTTATCATTGTTGATACAACCACATTATTGTGGACACACACTGTGGTTTTCTTAAACAATTAGTAGGCTATTTATATCCACAAAGAAGGTGAAAATGTGGTTCCTTCTTGGAGAAGGGGAAAAACCTGTCGGTCTACCACCTTGACATTATTTTAAAATGCCTGTATCTACAGTGTTTCTGCTTCATCTGTGTGACTGTGACACCAGTCAGAATGGTTTGGAAACTCCTCACCGGTCTTACCTGTTTTTCCTGCCTCGCCCAAGCCCAGCTCATTTTGGTTTTAACCAGCATGCTATGACATTTCGGAAGCATTGGCAGTCTTACCTAGAATGATTGTGGCCCACTTTCTATCTCCAGGACCTACATTTCCCAGCACCATGGCCACTGTCGCATGGCCTGAGGAGGAGTTTGTGTGCTCTGTCTGTCTGGAGACACTACATGACCCCGCCACGTTGCCCTGTGGTCACACCTACTGCCTGCCCTGCATCCAGGGGCACTGGGACCGGAATGAGGCCAAGGGTCAGTGTAACTTCCCCCAGTGTAGGCAGGTCTTCACCCCACGACCCTCTCTGGCCAAGAGCACAGTGCTAGTGGGGGCCATGGAGAAGCTGAGAAGAAAGGGCATCCAGGAGCATCCCTACCTCTCCATCTCGTCTGCCCCACCCTCCATGCCTATCTACCTGGAGGTGTGTGCGGACACAGGCCTTCGCCAATGGGGGATGTAGCCCCAGCTTCCCGTCGTCAGCCCCAGGCTTTGCCCTCAACACCAGTGGCCCCTAGAGCTCTACTGCCATGACGATAAGGAGTGTGTGTGTGACGAGTGTTGTCGTCATGGACACAAGGGCCTCAGTGTGGTTAAGCCGGAGGAGGAGAGGATGGCGAGACGGGTAAAGAACCATGACTGTGTGTTTTGTCTGTTGCCACAACTATTTTATTTGAATTTTAGAAAATACTGGGTGCATGAGAGAATCCTGTGTTTCTGTATACTGTGTCACTATGTGCAGAGGGAGCTAGTTCCGATGCAGGCCGAGACACAGAGGAGGATCCAAGAGATGGAGAAGGAGCTTAAGGAGTTCCCACAAGCTGCCCAGCTCCACAAAGTAAGGAAACCCCTCATCAATGGCAGTATGAGTAAAATATGTTGTGGTTACATCATTTGTTGTCAGAGCCTAGTATTTAGTCACAGTTTCATAACACTCTGCCCCCTCTTTCACTTCCTTCTCTCCCCCTCTATCCATCCCTCCATTTTTGTTTTTCTTCTCTCCATGTCTATGTCCTCTCTCTTCTCAGAGCTCAGTCCAGGCCCTACAGAAGGAGGATGTGGAGCTCTTCTCTGAGCTGATGGGTACCCAGGTCGGGGAGCTGCTTTGTGCCCATGAGGCCTCCACGCCGGACTGAGGGCCGAATCCACAACCTGGAGCAGGAGCTGGCCCAGCTCCGCAAGAAAGACCAGGAACGCAGCCGACTGGCCAGCATGCAGGACCACATCTGCTACTTAAAGGTACAGGGGACAAGATAATGGGATTGAGATGATGACAGTTTAATTGGGACAAGTGTCAATGACCATCCTCACCACCAGGTGTTATTGTCTTCTTCTATTGTCCTCTACAGAACTGCTTCACCCTGGAGCCCCTCACACAGAATGGGGGCAGAGAGGGGGTAGGGCTGGGTGAGGAGGCCCTTGTGTCTGAGATTCAAACCGTGATGGGAGAGCTAAGAGATGGACTACAGGATCTCTGTAAATCCAGCATGGCCAAGATCTTCAGAACTGGTGAGTCATTGGCATTTTCAATGTCCTGAAACATATACAGGGCGATTAGGACCTGTTTTAATATTTTCCCTTTTGATTGTGTTGGTTCTGTTGAGAAGTAAATGGTTCTTAATATTACTGAAACTGTTTTCTTGCTTAAAGTGAATGATGCCACTCGTAGTCCATCTCAATTGTTCAGTGGTCAAGCTGCAGGGAACAGAGCATCTACTGACAACAATCAGGTGGCTACACAAAACGCAGGTAAGCATCTACAAGTCATGTTAAAAGAAAAAGAAAACACAGAAGGGTGCAGCTGCCATTTTCTATCCGAATGTTAATCTTTTTCTAATTTTTTTCTCTCTCTGCAGCATCCGAAGTGCAATCAAACCCTCGACTGAACACAGGTAAATGTTTCATTCAGTCTTTGTATGAGAAGATTATCAAGTACATCAACCTTTTAATAACAGACTAAAGGTGCTTTCCCCGTGTTGCATTTTAGTATGTGAAATAACCTCAAACCCTTCACCTCTACCTCCACCTAGCCGATTAAACTCAACTCCACAATTTACGATGGAGTTGAGCGGCGACTAGTTTGGATGGATTGGAGCTCCGACGTTATGTATAATTACATTTTTATAAAAAACGACTGATTTAAGCTCCCAGAGAATAGCCCGCAATTACACACATTGTCGTAAATCGTTGAGTTTAGTCGGCTACCTCCACCTAGACCTCAAGGTAAATGCATTGATTAGTCTGTAAAAACCGCTTTCTTATGCTTTTCATTAGTGAATGAAGTGACATCAGCAAACTTTCTACCTCAACCTCCATTACCTCCAATTGGACCTCAAGGTAAATATATGAACAGCGGTCTGAGGATTGGCATTATAATGCAAATAAAATGTCGCCAATAAAATAATTTTTCTCTCTCAACTTTTAGTGAACCAGGTGACCACTGTTGGTTTGACAAACCCAGAGCTGAAAACCAGAGAAGAAATGCTCAAATGTAAGTACCCCTTTTACTGCATAAGCAGCATTGAAGACTACAAAGGAAGACAATAGCATCACCAGTCTTTCCTGTCTTTCTCCATGTAGTTTACTTTAATCTGACATTTGACCCCAACACTGCGTACCGTCACCTGAAACTGGCTGATGGGGACCGTAAAGCCACTGAAGGCAGAGAAGCAGAACCAGCCGGAGCACCCCGACCGTTTCATCTACTGGAGACAGATACTGTGCAGGGAGCCCCTGGCTGGAAGCCCCTACTACTGGGAGACAGAGTGGACGGGCCAGAAGGTGGGTCTCAGGCTACGACCACATTTGACTGGAAAACTCATGGGTACATACCAGTGGAGGCTGCTGAGGGGAGGACGGCTCATAATAATGGCTGGAATGGAGTCGATGGAATGGTATCAACCACGTGTTTGATGTGTTTGATACCATTCCATTGGCTCCATTCCAGACATTATTTTGAGCTGTCCTCCCCTCAACAGCCTCCACTGGTACATACTCATTATAATTACATTTCTATGGTTGCTCTCTCATCATTAAGATCACGTCAACTTATGTTATGTTCTTGAGAGATGCCCTTGGTTTGAATCTGTCATCAATTGACTAGTATTCACTATTTTGGCTATAAGTATTTTACTTAGTGATGGATTTTATTGTTTGTCACTCAGATCACTTTCGGCATGGCCTACAGAGACTTGGACAGGAAGGAGGCTGACGACAGCAGCAGACTGGGCTACAATGAGCAGTCTTGGAGCCTGAACTGGTCTGGGACGTGCTTCTCCATGTGGCATGCTGGGAAGGAGACCCATCTAGGCTCAACCAAGGCTGGGGTTGTACCTGGACCAACATGAAGGAGTACTGGCCATCTACAGGATCTCCAACAACTAAGCCCATCTCATCCACTCCCTCCAGACAGACTTTACTGGCCCCCTCTATCCCAGGTTCCGCTTCTGGTCAGGGGTTTGGGCGTCTGTGACTCTATGTCAACTGGACTAGGCTGGCATCTGGTGGTTCAGATCCATTCTGGAAGCCATGAGAAGGAAGTCCGCAATGACAGTACAGTGCTCAGTGCTTAACAACAGTTTATATGTAATACAACTGGTAGGAAAGTTCCAGTATTGGATGCTGATTTGCTGATAGCTTGTTCCAGCCATATCTCAGCTGCTGTCCTATTGTGATGTGCCCTTTTGGCTTGTAAGAATTATATTAAAATGCATGATAAATAAATAAAAAATGAGCATAAACAAAGTTGCTTGAGGTGAATTTGAATTGTTTTCAAAATGCCAGTAGTAACTTCTCTTCAAATCAAATAAAATTGTATTTGTCACATACACGTGTTTAGCAGATGTTATTGCGGGTGTAGCAAAATGCTTGTGCTTCTAGCTCCGACAGTGCAGTAATATCTAACAAGTAATATCTAACAATTTCACAACATATACCCAATACACACAAATCTAGTGAGGAATGGAATTTAAGAATATATACATAAATGGACAAGCAATGACAGAGCGGCTTGGACTAAGATACAGTAGAATATTATAGAATAGAATACAGTATATACATATGAGATGAGTAGTGCAAGATATCTAAACATTATTAAAGTGACTAGTGTTCCATTTCTTAAAGTGGCCAGTGATTTCAATAGGCAGCAGAAGCCTCTGTGCTAGTGATGGCTATTTAACAGTCTGATGGCCTTGAGATAGAAGCTGTTTTTCATTCTCTTGGTCCCAGCTTTGATGCACCTGTACTGACCTCGCCTTCTGGATGATAGCGGGATGAACAGGCAGTGGCTCGGGTGGTTGATGTCCTTGATGATCTTTTTGGCCTTCCTGCGACATCGGGTGCTGTAGGTGTCTTGGAGGGCGGGTAGTTTGCCCCCGGTAATGCGTTCTGTTTTGAAATTAGGTCAAGGCCATTTTCAGTTTAACACAAATGAGTTTCCTGCAGTTAGTAAGACTAGCCCATTATATAAATTTGTCCACTTAGCTCGTTTACATAAGTTGCTGACGAACAGTTTATGACAGGAAACTCCATCTCCACATCATAATTGCTGACCTTGCTCCAGTCGTTCTGCCTCAGTCTATTCGCGTCATCTGCATTATTCCCCATGGCTTTCCACATAGGAAGATCAACACTGAAATACCTGTCACTCATTGGCCCACTGTTCTTATTTTCTCCTGGTTTGAGATACAGTGAGGGAAAAAAGTATTTGATCCCCTGCTGATTTTGTACGTTTGCCCACTGACAAAGAAATTATCAGTCTATAATTTTAATGGTAGGTTTATTTGAACAGTGAGAGACAGAATAACAACAAAAATCAGCAGGGGATCAAATACTTTTTTCCCTCACTGTAAGATTTGTCCCACCAGCCCACAATGCACTGCCATGACAGTGATCTTTTGAGATTATATTTAGAAATCTATGTCTAAATCTGTATTGATACATAACTGTTTGGAAGAGACTATCATTGTCCTTATATATCATTGAACACTGCACCTCCAATTGGCAAGGATGAATACAGTTGCATGCATTTGAAGGAAACATGACATGCAAATTGTAACATTTGGGGAAGTCACACAGTGTTGAAGACTTGCCAATCCATTCCCAACTATACCTACTGGAAACTGTAATTCCAGTAAACCAATCTCAATTTTTTCTCTTCTCCACCCCTTTATTATCCAGTTTGTTGCTTAGTGTTACATTTACATACATTTAATCACTCACGTGTTCTGACTACCTCATCACATAGAACTGTGCAGTAGATTTTATGGAATAGTTAGTATTATGTTGCTTTGTGCACAGGAAAGGGCCTTCCCCCAAACTGTTGCCACAAAGTTGGAAGCACAGAATAATCTAGAATGTAATTGTATGCTGTAGCGTTAAGATTTCCCTTCACTGGAACTAAGGGGCCTAGCCCGAACCATGAAAAACAGCCCCAGACCATTATTCCTCCTCCACCAAACTTTACAGTTGGCAATATGCATTGGGGCAGGTAGCGTTCTCCTGGCATCCGCCAAACCCAGATTCGTCCGTAGGACTGCCAGATGGTGAAGCATGATTAATCACTCCAGTCCAATGGCGGCAAGCTTTACACCACTCCAGCTGACGCTTGGCATTGCGCATGGTGAACTTACAGTTGACCGGGGCAGCTCTAGCAGGGCAGAAATTTGACAAACTGACTTGTTGGAAAGGTGGCATTCTATGACGGCACCACGTTGAAAGTCACTGAGCTCTTCAGTAAGGCCATTCTACTGCCAATGTATGTCTACGGAGATTGCATGGCTGTGTGCTCGATTTTATACACCTGTCAGCAACGGGTGTGGCTGAAATAGCCGAATCCACTAATGTGAAGTGTCCACATACTTTTGTATGTACTTTAATCAAACACCAAACACCCTGACAACCTACTCCCTCTGCGCTCCCCTCCCAACATGCTGTGCTGGGAATGAGTTCCCTGTTTTTGACCTCTCGCTCATCAGCACACCCACCAAGCAAATTTAACACAAACTCCTATCGCCTGTTGCATCAGGAATGGGTCCCCTGCCGACTACCTGACACTCTCTCCATCTTCCATTAACATACACAATGAGCAGGTGGAAGCTGCCTGACACCTGAAAACACAGGTAAAGTGTTGCAGTTCAATGGGAACTCCATGGTCCAGGTGACCGACAATACCTGTCCCACATTTGCAGGACACAAAGCCTGCCGCTGCCCAGCCCACAGAGGACAGACAGTGGGAGGTGGGGTTTACTCAGAGTTTATAGGCCGAGCTCCTCTCCTGGTGACAGTCTATCCATTCCATCCCGCTGTCTGTGAACATCGACTGCCATCTCCAAGCTGCAAAATGAGAGGTGGGCGTCTCTATGGTTTCCTATATGACAGGGAAGCATACAGTAGATTTAGGCTCCAGAGTTGTTGAATGAGGACAGAGGAGTTAAGCTTTTGGTCTAGAGTAGCCAAGGGGGTGCACGACTCCTGTCCTGGAGGGCAGCAGTCCTGCTGCTTTTTGTAAGGGGAAATGGGCTCCGCTAGGGTACAATTTAAAATATCACTGGAACATGCTGCTAGATCAGGTAGTCTATGAGAGATTCAAGTTACAACGACTATTCAATGGCTCTTATATTTATACTTTCCCTATTCAAATACAGTCTGTTCGGTTGTGAGTAGTGTTGATTCTCTCTGCATGCACCATTTGTCTAAGATAGTGTGTCGCTGCAGGTGTGTGTACAGTATATGGAAGAGTGCATACTGTGGTGTAACTGTGTGCTTTACTCGCTCCATCACTGTAACTAACATGCTCTCTTCTCCTACAGCTATCGTACTGCTGTGGTTGCTGGGGGCCGCTCTGGCCAATGAATACAGCTGGAATAGCCCTGGAGAGACTACAAAGGATCCCAAAACAGAGAACTGTAAGGGAGGGAGGGAGAGAGAGAGAGAGAGAGAGAGAGAGAGAGAGAGAGAGAGAGAGAGAGAGAGAGAGAGAGAGAGAGAGAGAGAGAGAGAGAGAGAGAGAGTAGGAAGGGGAGAAAGGGAGACACACTGAACACATTGAGGATGGCATCAGCAAGGAGTGTTGAGAACCACTGTCTAATCCTTTGTCCTGTCTGTGTGTCTGTTCATCTGTGTGTCTGTGTCCACACAGTGTGTCTGACGGACCAGGCCTCCTGCGGCTGCTGCCTGATGCAAAAGCAGATGTGGAGGATGGAGCAGTTCTTCAACATGAGTCTGAACGAGCTGCAGAGTGGCCTGGAGAAGGCAAAGGCCGTGCTCAACAAAGTCCGCGGTGAGACCACCTGACCGCAACCACTATCAACATCCATCTCCATTACCACCTCAAAACTGGCCAATGTGTTACATTCTGACTGGAAACCATTTGGCTTGCTGTTATTTTGTCTCATTGTTTATTAATTTCTCTATCTTTCTATCTCTCACTCTTTCCATCTGCAGCTAGCCGCAGTGCCTTCTCCGTGGCCCTGACCAACACACGACGTTGCGAGGGCCCCTTCCGTGAAGCTAAGACCATCATTTACCAGCACGTCTTCATCAACCTGGGCGAGGGCTACAACAACCGCACCGGCATCTTCACTGTGCCCCGCTCCGGTGTCTACAGCCTGGCCCTGACTGTGTACAGCGACTCGGGCGCCCCCGGCGCCACCCTGGCCGCCTGCGCCAACCTGATGGTGAACGGGCGCCAGGTGTTGAGCTGCAGCGAGCAGAACCAGCAGGACCAGGAAGACAGCACCAGCGCGGTGATGGCCGTCCAGCTGCAGGCCGGGGACAAGTTGTCTGTCACCCTGCCCATCGGATGCTTCCTGTGCGACGACCAGAGCCACTACAACACCTTTACCGGCTTCCTGCTCTACGCCACCGACTAAGACTGAGCTGAAGCTGCTGAGACTACCGCACCCCATCACCTTCGCCCTGTCTTTAACTCCTTTGCCCAGTCCTGCTTCTGGAAGGGAACTTGGAGCTGGTCTTGAGGCTCTGTGATGAGAATGTGATCAGGGGCCAGTTCCTCCAGTGAATGTCAATCAGAACCCCATTAATCTTTCCAGGACCAGAACTAGGCTACCCCAGCCTTGACCTTCCCCCCAACCACTTTGGGTAACAACTTCTTACCCAGTCAAGTTATCCGGTGATGTATACTGTGATGGGAAAAATCAATTTGCATGTGTTTGAAAAAATTGAAAATAAACCATGATTATACAAGTACTTGGTCTGTGTATATATTTTATATCTCTCTGTGTTACTGCACTACTGTATTCATACTAATACTAACATTACTTAATGATCCTAAGGGTCCACAAATAGAGACAAACATCTCATGTACTGGGATGAGTAGGGTGGAAGTACAGCCTCCGCGCAATAAAGATAAATGCCAAATGAGTTTCTTTGAAGAAAAAAAAGAAAAGTTTCCACTGTATTTCGGGAGTCAACCATAAAGGGTTATATTGCCCCTCCCTCTTTAACTTTTCCCTTGAATGAATCAAATAAGCGCAAACAGGCAACTCAACTTACCTTTGTATCGCTATCAATTCAGTGCATCACTCAAGACTAAATTGTCACACATTGAAAGAGTACATTGTCCTCTTGAGTGAAATTGATTAATTTGACACCACTTTATGTCATCTGATAATATTTTCTACTTGTTGCTATTACCTGACCTCTGTCCCATACAGCTCAACACGTTGTCAGGGATGTACAGGCTAGGGGTGTACAGAGCAGTGAAGTTTAGCCATCAGCATTAATACTGTATCTATGTAACTCTGTATCAGTATCTATCTCTATGGCCATCAGATTCCACATGAGACAGATTTCACCTCAGTGACCTCAGTGAATCAAGAGATAATGTGCCACAAAATCCAGGGAGGAGTCTGTTATGGACTAGATAATATAATTTGCATGAATCTGAACAATAAAGGTGCACAAGCGCAATACAATATGTATTTGGCTCAACAATAGTGACATGAATATCTTTACAGCTTTTCTTATGTCACATTCAGTAGCACATTACTTAAATGCTATGTGCTAGCTACATACTGTATGTAGCACAACAAGTTCACTGGTCCCTAACCATTATTTATGTGTCATATATTTATGTAATCAACATACATACAGACATACAATGCAACATTTATATTAACATATACAGTGCCTTAAGAATTCATCCCTCTTGGCGTTTTTCCTATTTTGTTGCATTACAACCTGTAATTTAAATGAATATTTATTTGGATTTCATGTAATGGACATACTGAAAATTGGTGAAGTGAAATAAAAAAAAAAAACGTCTTAAAAAAAATGATACAAAATAAATCACGGGAAAGTGGTGCGTACATATGTATTCACCCCCTTTGCTATGAAGCCCCTAAATAAGATCTGGTGCAACCAATTACCTTCAGAAGTCACATAATTAGTTAAATAAAGTCTACCTGTGTGCAATCTAAGTGTCACATGATCTCAGTATATATACACCTGTTCTGAAAGGCCCCAGAGTCTGCAACACCACTAAGCAAGCGGCACCACCAAGCAGAGAGGCAACAAAGAGACCAAAGATAACCCTGAAGGAGCTGCAAATCTCCACAGCGGAGATTGGAGTATCTGTCCATAGGACCACTTTAAGCCATACACTCCACAGAGCTGGGCTTTATGGAAGAGGGGCCAGAAAAAAGCCATTGCTTAAAGAAAAAAATAAGCAAACATGTTTGGTGTTCGCCAAAAGGCATGTGGGAGACTCCCCAAACATATGGAAGAAGGTACTCTTGTCAGATGTTTGGCCATCAAGGAAAACGCTATGTCTGGCGCAAACCCAACACCTCTCATCACCCCGAGAACTCCATCCCCACAGTGAAGCATGGTGGTGGCAGCATCATGCTGTGGGGATGTTTTTCATCGGCAGGGACTGGGAAACTGGTCAGAATTGAAGGAATGATGGATGGCGCTAAATACGGGGACATTTTACTGAGTTACAGTTCATATAAGGAAATCAATCAAATGAAATAAATAAATTAGGCCCTAATCTATGGATTTCACATGACTGGGAATGCAGATATGCATCTGTTGGTCACAGATGTAATCTGATAATATTTTTCAACTTGTTGCTATTATCTGACCTCTGTACCATACAGTTATGCTCAACACGTTGTCAGGGATGTACAGGCTAGGGGTGTACAGAGCAGTGAAGTTTAGCCATCAGCATTAATACTGTGGTCGGGTGCCATAAAGAGGGATTGGCCCAGAACAGGGCAGCACAGCTGGTCCTTAAATGTACACGGAGAGCTAACATTAATAATATGCATGTTAATCTCTCCTGGCTCAAAGTAGAGGAGAGATTGACTTCATCACTACTTGTATTTGTGAGAAGTATTGACATGTTGAATGCACCGAGCTGTCTGTTTAAACTACTAGCACACAGCTCAGACACACATACATACCCCATAAGACATGCCACCAGAGGTCTCTTCACAGTCCCCAAGTCCAGAACAGACTATGGGAGGCACACAGTACTACATAGAGCCATGACTACATGGAACTCTATTCCACATTAAGTAACTCATGCAAGCAGTAAAAATACACCTTATGGAACAGTGGGGACTGTGAAGAGATACACACACATACACACGATAACATACTTACTATACACACACGTACACATGGATTTTGTGTTGTAGATATGTGGTAGTAGAGTAGTGGCCTGAGGGCACACACTTGTGTTTTGAAATCTGTTGTAAAATTTATTGTAATGTTTTTAAAGCCTTGGCAGCAGCTAATGGTGATCCATAATAAATACAAATACTGTATCTATCTCTGTATCAGTATCTATCTCTATGGCCATCAGACTCCACATGAGACAGATTTTACCTCAGTGACCTCAGTGAATGAGAGATAATGTGACAGAAAATCCAGGGATGAGTAGAATCTAATTTACATGAATCTGAACAATAGAGGTACAATACAATGTGTATTTGGCTCAACAATAGTGGCGTGCCTCTGACATATGAATATCTTTACAGGTCTTCTTATGTCACATTCAGCAGCACATTACTTAAATGCTATGTGCTAGCTACATACAGTATGTAGCACAAGTTCTCGGGTCTCTAACCATCATTTGTGTGTCATATAGCATAAAAATTCAAAATACAGACATACAATGCAACATTTATATAAACATATACTGTATGCATGTGCATTTAAAAAAGTAATCAGTAATCATCATCATCAGCAGTACTACTGTATGATCCCAACTCAACCCTGCATACACAAATACGTATTTTGTGGTTCTGCAGACCTACAGTTGAAGTCGGAAGTTTACATTCACCTTAGCCAAATACATTTAAACTCAGTTTTTCACAATTCCTGACATTTAATCCTAGTAAAAATTCCCTGTCTTAGGTCAGTTAGGATCACCACTTTATTTTAAGAATGTGAAATGTCAGAATAATAGTAGAGAGATGTATTTATTTCAGCTTTTATTTCTTTCATCACATTCCCAGTGGGTCAGAAGTTTACATACACTCAATTAGTATTTGGTAGCATTGCCTTTCAATTGTTTAACTTGGGTCAAACGTTTTGGGTAGCCTTCCACAAGCTTCCCACAATAAGTAGGGTGAATTTTGGCCCATTCTTCCTGACAGAGCTGGTGTAACTGAGTCAGGTTTGTAGGCCTCCTTGCTCGCACACGCTTTTTCAGTTCTGCCCACAAATTGTCTATAGGATTGAGGTCAGGGCTTTGTGATGGCCACTCCAATACCTTGACTTTGTTGTCCTTAAGCCATTTTGCCACAGCTTTGGAAGTATGCTTGGGGTCATTGTCCATTTGGAAGACCCATTTGCGACCAAGCTTTAACTTCCTGACTGATGTCTTGAGATGTTGCTTCAATATATCCACATAATTTTCCTTCCTCATGATGCCATCTATTTTGTGAAGTGCACCAGTTATTTCGATATAGGACTCGTTTTACTGTGGATATAGATACTTTTGTACCTGTTTCCTCCAGCATCTTCACAAGGTCCTTTGTTGTTGTTCTGGGATTGATTTGCACTTTTCGCACCAAAGTGCGTTCATCTCTAGGAGACAGATCACGTCTCCTTCCTGAGTGGTATGACGGCTGCGTGGTCCCATGGTGTTTATACTTGCGTACTATTGTTTGTACAGATTAACGTGGTACCTTCAGGCGTTTGGAAATTGCTTCCAAGGATGAACCAGCCTTGAATACATTCACAGGTACACCTCCAATTGACTCAAATGATGTCAATTAGCCTATCAGAAGCTTCTAAAGCCATGACATCATTTTCTGGTATTTTCCAAGCTGTTTAAAGGCACAGTCAACTTAGTGTATGTAAACTTCTGACCCACTGGAATTGTGATACAGTCAATTATAAGTTAAATAATCTGTCTGTAAACAATTGTTGGAAAAATGACTTGTGTAATGCACAAAGTAGATGTCCTAACCGACTTGCCAAAACTATAGTTTGTTAACAAGAAATTTGTGGAATGGTTGAAAAACTAGTTTTAATGACTCCAACCTAAATGTATGTAAACTTCCGACTTCAACTGTATGTCAAACATACATTTAATTTTCATATCAAACTACTTTGAAATAATCACCTACACTGGGGCTTTTAAATTCATAAACACTTTCAAACTAAGTTGACACGTCATAGTTTGAGGGTAGACCTCCCTGTTTATTCTTTGTAGGGTCGCAGTTGGATGAGGTTATCTAATGACATAAACCAACACAATACTTTGACCTCTATTCTCTGATTCACCTCAAAGGAAATAGATAGCATCTAAAGAACTGGGTTGCTCAACAGGGGACATGTGACAGTCAGCAACGCCAACAAAACAACAATCAATACTGTATATGATGGTCAACAATAAGTGGAGAACAGAAACTCTCTCCACCACCTCCGCCCACACCCAGGTGTGAGAACCAGGTCCAGGTGTGAGAACCAGGTGACACTCTATATCTCCTTCTCTCCTATATATGGGTCTCCTGATCCACTGATAATGCCTCTCAATGAAACAGCAATAAACCCACGTATCTTTGGGAAACTCCATTCAAAATCCTCCATAACAATCTATTCAAGTGTAGCACACACCGCTGTGTCTACTGGGAGTTTTAGGGAAATCAGGCACCGGTGTCCTATTAAAAACGTACTATTTTCACACAACAGCAAAGATGAGCTGTTTTCTTACCGGACCTCTCATTCACACCCAAGGAAGAAACACTGACATGACATTGTCTTTCACTTGTCACATGGGAGGCTATTGAATGTGTTCTAGGTGCCCTCTGTTAGGAACTCCACCTCAGCCTGTGTTTTTGGGGTTGGGGTTTGTGTACAGGGAATGGGCGTGGAGCTTTTCTCATCCACCTGCGGAGTGGGGGGGGGGACCTCAGACTGGGAATCAATAGCATGGCAGCACCACACCCCTGCATTAAACTCCTACATAGTCTTAGGAGGCTTCCCAAGTCTGCTTACCTACTGTAAGAACAAGGAAACGAGACGTGGGCTTCTTACAGCGATACAGTAAGTACCTACAAGCTTTCCTCCCTTTATACTCAGACTGTCTGGAGGCTCGCAGATCTGGTGAGATAGGAGCTATGCAATGAGTATGGAATATACATAAAGCTATACACTAATGATACTGAAGTTCTAAATTATATTGTCTATTTTGATGAGACAGCTTTGGCTAAGCAAGAAGGCACTAATATGTTCTTTGAAATGTGAAACCAATCCGTTTGGAAAAATAACTGTAGGTGAAAAACGTTTTAGAATGGATGTAGGCTACTTTAGCAAAAGGCTTCATTCTCAGAATATCAAATTTGGGTACTGAGATCAACTATTGATTAAAGAAAATGTATCAAAGATGGTTGAATGAACTATAAATGTCAACCAGTTTGCAGTTGACTAAACCAGTAAGGAAATGAAGGAGGTTGATGTAACTTTAGAGCACCATCTTGACAAGGCATACTCAAAAAACAAACTAAAACTTCAGAGTTCTGAATGGGTTGAGTAGACTGTGAAAGTTAGCTATCATGACCAGAACATGAACTACAAATATATTCTGTTTCATACAGGTGGTTCTTAGCAGAGAGCATAGCCATGCAATGCTTATAAACAAAGTCTCTTTTCATTGTAATTTGAAGGTATACTGTATGACCAACAGTAACTATCTATATATTTCAGAGAATGAAGTCAGTTGCAGTGTCTGCTCTGTGCCTGTGGGGGGTGCTGTGCCTCTGTGCCAGTGTGAAGGCCATTGGGACTTTAGAGCTGATGCGAGATGCAGCAGGTAACAGAAAACCTCATGACGGCTCAGTTTTTCTCTTTTCTTTTTGTATGTTATCCACCCCAAACATATCTTAACAATCAAATGTAATGTCAAACTATTGGTCCTGCTTCGACTCATTTGACAACTTTTGACCCCTACTCTCTGCCCATCTTCCCTCTACCTCCCCTCCCACCTTCCTCCCCTATCCTCCCCCCTGTCCCCAGTGGGCTGGACTGGGGCCCTGCCCTGTGGGAATTGGGACTGTGAGTGTGCCTTCAAGAGCCAGCCGGACTGCTGCTGTGGGGCCAATGAGATGAATATGCTGGAGGACCACACCTTCATGCGCATGGTGGACATATGGGAGCAGCTCACCCGATTGGACAACGACATCGAGGAAGTCACAGGTACTGGAAAATACGTCTGTTTCCTAGTCAGAATAAGTCAGGAACCATGGTAGAAAGCTTGACAAATCCCTAATGTTCAAGTCCCAGGCTCCTAACTTCTTCTGTTCTCCTTCCCTCTGTCTGTGACTCAGGCAACAATAAGATTGCGTTCACCGCGGCGATGAAACCTAGAAGCGACTGCTTCGGGCCCTTCACCATCAACGTGCCCATCCGCTACTACGCCATCTCTCTCAACCAGGGCAACGGATACAATGACGCTCTGGGTAGGACACCACACTGCGCTGTCACGTCATTTCCCCACATACTTACTGGATAAATAACATAACACAACATAAAACACACATGCACATACACACACTCACCCCCACACCCACCTACACTCACTCTCCATCTCCCTGTGTGTCCTCTATCCAGGTATCTTCACCGCCCCCCGCGCCGGCCTCTACTCCTTCTCCTTCACGACCTACTCCAACGTGGGCGTGGACGGCGAGCGTCTCTACCACAAGGTGCAGCTGATAAAGAACAACGAGGTGGTGGCCTCTGTGTGGGAGGACAACCGGGAGGACATGGAGGACAGCGGCACCCAGTCGGTGCTGGTGTCTCTGCACCAGGGCGACCAGGTGTACGTGGAGCTGCTCTCCGGCAGGAGTCTGTGTGGCAACACCAAGGAGTTAAACAGGTTCAGCGGGTACCTGGTCTACCCCTTCACACAGGAGTAGAGAAGAGAGTCATACACACATGAACACACGTACATGCATGAATACACACACACACACAAACACATACATGCACGCACGCACACACACATAAACATACACACATACATGCGGACACATACACACACATACTGTGTAACAGATCAACTCACTGACATACTGAGAATGACAATACAAATTTGATGAAATTATACAATTCTGACACTGTTAATGGAATCAGATATTCAAACATTGATCGACATCAAAACGCAAATGCAATTCTACGAAGAGGCAGAGCCTCAAATAAATTATGCAATTACAAAGTTCCAAGTGTGTGTATTGTGTGTGTGTCTGTGCACCATAGTAACCAATGATATTCCATGTACAGTGAAATTCAGTCAGTCTGCCTGTGAAATAGTATTGCATTGAACAAAATGAAAGCTGGTTTGTTACATGAAGCAGGACAGGTGTCATCTTGTGCTGTTTATTGTTTTTTTAAATTGTCCTTCACAGGTGTGGTCTGTCCATAGGGTCTAAATTAATTAATTTATCTCTAAATGAATGGTGAGTTGATAAATAATAATGCTACCTAAAACCAAATAGGCATACAAGCCGATGATAATGACCTGTAGGCTAGCTAACCTACATGTCATTATCATTGGCTTATATTTTTTTGTAGTTTGCATTATGATTTTGAATTTAATCAGGGTTCCCACAAGTCAGGGAATTTCTGTAATATCATGGTATTTTTAAATGTGCATTTCAGACTGGAAAAGTCATGCGATTTAATAGAATAATTACAGAAAATGTGGGAATTGTAGTTCTACATACGGAAATGTATTTTCTGTTGTTTTTTCACATTGCATTGCCCAATGTGCTTTTGGTCTTTGTCTTGCAAATTCTTATCTATAGACGCAAGTCAAGGAATGTTTTATGTATGAATGGGAAACCTCTTTAATATGGGTCGCTAAAGGCCACCAGTCCATTTCATAAAAAAAGCTAGATAGAATTTAGATGAGACCGCACGCGTTCAGCTGCTGAAAGGAATTTTTCTCCAAAACCACGCCCCCGCCTCTATTTTGACGACAGACGCGTGACGCTTTCATTGGATAGTAAAATGGTTGTGGAGCGTGAATCAGAGCAGGCTTGCTCAGGCCAGGTATCTTTGCTTCAAGTTCTGATCAAAATGGTAGGATAATGATTGTAGTCAATAACTTAAGTTTGCAAGTTAAGCATGTAACAAGACACTTGATGTAGGCCTACATGTTAATCATGTGAATAGTATTTATATGGGGGAAAAGGCAGCAAAGCTCTCTAAAAAAGCGTAGGTCTCGCTCTTAAAAATGCTTTTTGTAGGACTACATTTTAATTACAGTGAGGGAAAAAAGTATTTGATCCCCTGCTGATTTTGTACGTTTGCCCACTGACAAAGAAATTATCAGTCTATAATTTTAATGGTAGGTTTATTTGAACAGTGAGAGACAGAATAACAACAACAAAAAAACAGAAAAACGCATGTCAAAAATGTTATAAATTGATTTGCATTTTAATGAGGGAAATAAGTATTTGACCCCTCTGCAAAACATTACTTAGTACTTGGTGGCAAAACCTTTGTTGGCAATCACAGAGGTCAGACGTTTCTTGTAGTTGGCCACCAGGTTTGCACACATCTCAGGGGGGATTTTGTCCCACTCCTCTTTGCAGATCTTCTCCAAGTCATTAAGGTTTCGAGGCTGACGTTTGGCAACTCGAACCTTCAGCTCCCTCCACAGATTTTCTATGGGATTAAGGTCTGGAGACTGGCTAGGCCACTCCAGGACCTTAATGTGCTTCTTCTTGAGCCACTACTTTGTTGCCTTGGCCGTGTGTTTTGGGTTATTGTCATGCTGGAATACCCATCTACGAACCATTTTCAATGCCCTGGCTGAGGGAAATAAGTATTTGACCCCCTCTCAATCAGAAAGATTTCTGGTTCCCAGGTGTCTTTTATACAGGTAACGAGCTGAGATTAGGAGCACACTCTTAAAGGGAGTGCTCCTAATCTCAGCTTGTTACCTGTATAAAAGACACCTGTCCACAGAAGCAATCAATCAATCAGATTCCAAACTCTCCACCATGGCCAAGACCAAAGAGCTCTCCAAGGATGTCAGGGACAAGATTGTAGACCTACACAAGGCTGGAATGGGCTACAAGACCATCGCCAAGCAGCTTGGTGAGAAGGTGACAACAGTTGGTGCGATTATTCGCAAATGGAAGAAACACAAAATAACTGTCAATCTCCCTCGGCCTGGGGCTCCATGCAAGGTCTCACTTCGTGGAGTTGCAATGATCATGAGAACGGTGAGGAATCAGTCCAGAACTATACGGGAGGATCTTGTCAATGATCTCAAGGCAGCAAGAAAACATTTGGTAACACACTACGCCGTGAAGGACTGAAATCCTGCAGCGCCCGCAAGGTCCCCCTGCTCAAGAAAGCACATATACATGCCCGTCTGAAGTTTGCCAATGAACATCTGAATGATTCAGAGGAGAACTGGATGAAAATGTTGTGGTCAGATGAGACCAAAATGGAGCTCTTTGGCATCAATTCAACTCGCCGTGTTTGGAGGAGGAGGAATGCTGCCTATGACCCCAAGAACACCATCCCCACCGTCAAACATGGAGGTGGAAACATTATGCTTTGGGGGTGTTTTTCTGCTAAGGGGACAGGACAACTTCACTGCATCAAAGGGACGATGGACGGGGCCATGTACCGTCAAATCTTGGGTGAGAACCTCCTTCCCTCAGCCAGGGCATTGAAAATGGGTTGTGGATGGGTATTCCAGCATTACAATGACCCAAAACACATGGCCAAGGCAACAAAGGAGTGGCTCAAGAAGAAGCACATTAAGGTCCTGGAGTGGCCTAGCCAGTCTCCAGACCTTAATCCCATAGAAAATCTGTGGAGGGAGCTGAAGGTTCGAGTTGCCAAACGTCAGCCTCGGAACCTTAATGACTTGGAGAAGATCTGCAAAGAGGAGTGGGACAAAATCCCTCCTGAGATGTGCGCAAACCTGGTGGCCAACTACAAGAAACGTCTGACCTCTGTGATTGCCAACAAGGGTTTTGCCACCAAGTACTAAGTAATGATTTGCAGAGGAGTCAAATACTTATTTCCCTCATTAAAATGCAAATCAATTAATAACATTTTTGACATGCGTTTTTCTGGATTTTTTTGTTGTTATTCTGTCTCTCACTGTTCAAATAAACCTACCATTAAAATTATAGACTGATCATTTCTTTGTCAGTGGGCAAACGTACAAAATCAGCAGGGGATCAAATACTTTTTTCCCTCACTGTATGTGAATAGGGTTTACATGGGGAAATAGCGCTCAGGAAAAGCGCAGGTCTCGCTCTTAAAAATACTTGTTGTACTCGTCCATTTTGGCCTTCATCAGTTTGGGAAACAAACTGGTTCCACCAATGAGTTCGACACATGTCAATTCATTGGTGGACAGCGCTGGAATGGTTCGAGCGCATTAGAGATTGGCAGTAGCCTACTTGAGTAAAGAATATGGCTTCATCCGCCTAACCTTGTCCCCTAAATTCTTGCGCGAGAGATAAGCCTGTTTTTAGTAGATTATCACTGATATTAGGGGATTTTATTTGTTTACTGGTAGCCAAATTAGCAGTTTCTCTTCCGTAATGGCCTATAAGACTTGATATCATAATTTAGAAGTGGCTAAACACTTAACTATTTATTATTTTGTTAAGATAAATGTATTGAAATTGAAATTCATTGACGAAGACCCATAGAACCATACAAATAGAATGATATAAATATAATCATACTAATTCTATGCATAGAGCTCACTCTGCTCAGATCAAAGCAAGTTGCCCACATTTTGTGACGCTTCATAGTTGCCATGGTAGTAGCATTGTTACATCATGCCTAGAACACTGAGGAAAGCAGAGAAGTTGTGAATTCTGAATTCAAATGTCACGATCGTTCATAAACGGGACGGACCAAGGCGCAGCGTGATATGCAAACATGTTTATTTAACGAATAAACACAACGACAAAACAATAAACCAACGATACGTGATGTCCTAAGGTACACACAACAAACCTCACACGGAACAAGATCCCACAACCCACTAGTGCCAATAGGCTGCCTAAGTATGGTCCCCAATCAGAGACAACGAGCGACAGCTGCCTCTGATTGGGAACCACACCGGCCAACATAGATCTAGACCACATAGAAAATACACACCCTGACTCAACAAATAAGAGTCCCCAGAGTCAGGGCGTGACATCAAACCTCACTGGGCAAGCTAATATTCAGTTGACTTGTCTGTCTCTGGTGGATTATTACAGAGCTTCATTGGAACAATTTGAATCAATTCTGTTCTTGCAACTTCAACACCATTGGAAAGTTTGAGCCTGTGATCTTCACCATTGGCACAGGTAAGAGTGAGGGTGAGTATGATTGCTATGTTGTTGCCTTTCCCTTACTACTACTGGTTGTGGGTTTTTATTTTTTCAATTAATGTAATTTGTATGTAAACCATTGTTTAGGCTTTATTTGTTGCTTTTTCTTTGGGTAGTGGGTAGTTTGTGAGAGTTTACAAACAAACTACTTCAGGGAGCGACGTCCCTGCCCTATGCAAGTCCCAGGGTCAGCTGGCCTGGCTGTCAGTACCTGGTAAAGGCCCCTTGCAGGGTTACGCGGTCCACTCACTGCCTCGTGAGCATCATGGTTACTGGGAGGTCTGAGCCTGTGATCTTCACTATTGGCGGCGATGAGAGCAAGAGTGAGTATGATTTTGATGTTGTTGCCTCTACCATGTCTCTGGAGGAGTTTTACAGATCTGTTCCACCGAGAGCTGGGATGAGACCCATGACATCATGAGAGAGTATTACAGCAAACTGGTTAAAAAGAGGGATGCATTGAATGTGGATATTGGTGAAAGGGACAGCAACATGTAAGTAGAACCATTTAATTTCTCTCAAAAAACAAATAAACCAAAATAAGTTTCTGAGGCGATTACATACATTAATCATGTGTGATAAAGTAGGCTACAAAAAAGTAAATAAACTAGCCTAATCATAATAATTGAAAACAATTTAAACTCTATTGTAACTTGGGCCAGGATTTAATCAAAGGTGCACTGTCGAATAAGCACAGTGCACTTGACTTCTAAAGGTAATTGACGCTTGAACCGAAGTGTGGTGAAACACCTTAGTGTAACACCCTGGCTCTGGGACTCTATATGTTGAGCCAGGGTGTGTTCTTTCATTGTGGTGTATTTCTATGTGGGGAGTTCTAGGTTGTTTATTTCTATGTTGGCCTGAGTGACTCCCAATCAGAGGCAACGAGTGTCAGCTGTGGCTGGTGGTCTCTGATTGGGAGCCATATTTAAACTGTCTGTTTTTCCCTTTGTGTTTGTGGGTTCTTGTTCCAGTTGGTCTATGTTACCTAGGACGTTACGAGTCGTTTGTTGTTTTTGTTTACTGTCCGTGTTTATCGCTAATGATAAATAAACATGTTCGTTCATCACGCTGCGCCTTGGTCCTCCTCTCTTAACGACGATCGTGACAGAAGAACCCACCATACAAGGACCAAGCAGCGTGTCCAGGAGCAGGCAGACTGGACATGGGAGGAAGCGCCGGGAAAGGAGATGGAGAGGTTGGCGATGGCCCAGGTGGGCAAATCGTGGTCCTGGGAGGACATGCTCGGGGGCAAAGGGCCATGGGCTAGGATTAAGGCCCTGGCGAGAGAGGAGCAGCGGCGTCAGCAGTGTCATCGTCGGACGGACGAGAGGCAACCCCAAAAATGTTTTTGGGGGGGGCACACGGCATGGGCGGCTAGGCAGCAGGAGGCTGCCACAGGGCGATTTGGAGAGGAGGCCACCGGGTTTGGGGGGCCAGAAGGCAGGTTGGCGGAGCCTGGATGGAGAGCAGAGCCAACTCCCGTACTCAGGCATGGCAGCATGAGACTGGTCAGGTTCCGGGGTATGCGGAGCTGCGTACTGTGCCACGAGTGGTCCGGCATAGTCCGGTACGTCCTGTGCGAGCACCCCGCACGTGTTGTGCGAAGGTGGGCATGCAGCCAGGACGGAGTGTGCCGGCTCAGCGCTCGTGGCCTCCAGTGCCTCTCCTCGGTCCCGGATATCCTGCGCCAGTGTCACGTGCTGTTATGCCAGTACGGGTACACAGCCCTGTACGTCCTGTGCTGATGCCTCACACAGAGTGTGTGAAGGTAGGCATTCAGCCAGGACGGGTTGTGGCAGCTCTTCACTCCAGGTCTCCTATCCGTCTCCACAGCCCGGCCCGGCCTGTCCCTGCTCCACGCACCAAGCCTACGGTGTGCGTCGCCAGCCCGGTCCGGCCTGTCCCTGCTCCTCGCACCAAGCCTACGGTGTGCGTCGCCAGCCCGGTCTGTCCCTGCTCCTCGCACCAAGCCTACGGTGTGCGTCGCCAGCCCGGCCTGTCCCTGCTCCACGCACCAAGCCTACGGTGTGCGTCGCCAGCCCGGTCCGGCCTGCTCCTCGCACCAAGCCTACGGTGTGCGTCGCCAGCCCGGTCCGGCCTGTTCCTGCTCCTCGCACCAAGCCTACGGTGTGCGTCGCCAGCCCGGTCCAGCCTGTCCCTGCTCCACGCATCAAGCCTACGGGGTGCGTCGCCAGCCCGGTCCGGCCTGTCCCTGCTCCTCGCACCAAGCCTACGGTGTGCGTCGCCAGCCCGGTCCGGCCTGTTCCTACTCCACGCACCAAGCCAGGGGTGCGCATCATCAGCCCGGTCCGGCCTGTCCCTGCTCCTCGCACCAAGCCTACGGTGTGCGTCGCCAGCCCGGTCCGGCCTGTTCCTACTCCACGCACCAAGCCAGGGGTGCGCATCGTCAGCCCGGTCCGGCCCGTTCCTACTCCACGCACCAAGCCAGGGGTGCGAGTCGTCAGCCCGGTCCGGCCCGTTCCGGCTCCACGCACCAAGCCAGGGGTGCGCGTCGTCAGTCCAGCACAACCCGTGCCTGGGTCACCGGTGCCTGGTAAGGTACCGGTCAACTGCTCCACTACGGAGCTGAAGCTAACCGCTCCTGCTACGTCCAGTTCAGCTCCAGCCAGTGGGGCCAGACCGGACCAGGGGCGCTATGGGGGGTTTATTGGAGGGTGGTGGGCAAGGCCGGAGCCAGAACCGCCGCCGAGGAGGAATGCCCACCCAGCCCTCCCCTGTTTTGCTCTAGTTGAGGCGCGGTCGCAGTCCGCGCCTTTTAGGGAAGTACTGTAACACCCTGGCTCTGGGACTCTATATGTTGAGCCAGGGTGTGTTCTTTCATTGTGGTGTATTTCTATGTTGGGAGTTATAGGTTGTTTATTTCTATGTTGGCCTGAGTGACTCCCAATCAGAGGCAACGAGTGTCAGCTGGTCTCTGATTGGGAGCCATATTTAAACTGTCTGTTTTTCCCTTTGTGTTTGTGGGTTCTTGTTCCGTGTTGGTCTATGTTACCTAGGACGTTACGAGTCGTTTGTTGTTTTTGTTTACTGTCCGTGTTTATCGCTAATGATAAATAAACATGTTCGTTCATCACGCTGCGCCTTGGTCCTCCTCTCTTAACGACGATCGTGACACTTAGGCCCTATTAAATCAGAAACAGTATAAGAAAGTAAGTATTGCCCGAGTCAGAACGGCCCATAGGTAGGAACCCTATCTCCTGATTCTGTAGCGTGTGGCAACTTGATGTACAAGTATACCCCCTGGCCAGAACACTAGACTATCACAGGGCCTTACCAACAAACCATTTCCTTAATGCTGAGTGCCAAGCAGAGAGTCACCGGATACCATTTTTTGAGTCTTGGTATGACTCGAACCGGGTATCAAACCTCCAACCTTCCAATCTCAGGGCAAACACTCTAACCACAAGGCCACTGAGTTGGTTAAAATAAGTATATCTTAGTATCTAAAATAATGTAAATCTAAACATATTTAACACAATTTTATTCACCGAAATAATCAAAATGCTCATTCATGCAGTGTATAAAAGAATGTCAGACAAACCCAGAAACCAGCTTTGATTGAATAGGCCCCATTGTAATTTTACCAGCCACCACAGATACATAATATACACTCACTGTACACTGTTTAACTGTTGACTCATTTTGCCCACTAGAGAGCACATGAAACCCCAAATACTGTATTTCCTGAAATGGAAAAAGAGCAATGAGAGATGTTGAGCTAGAGAAATTATGGGGGATATTGGATGACATACGGTACATGTCCTCTGATGGCATTGTGTAACCCTGTAAACATATGTCGTCTCTCACTCCTTATCCTAATTTATTATAAACCAGTGAGGGGCTGTATGTAAGCAAACTCCTCCACTCTTGTAAACTCCCTCTGATGTACGACCCTACACACACACGTATGCACGCATGCATACACAAATGCTGAACATCCACACACATGCACGCACCCACATACATGCACACACTCACGCACATACACACATCAGTTTAAAGTCTCAGAGCGTGAGGGTTAAACAGAGACATGGCAATCATTCCAGGGGACTGGGATTTAAAGTGAATGAGAGGGTGCTGCTTTGACATGATAATATGGATACTGTTACAGATTCGTCTTGTTTCAATAAATGTATGGATGATTATTGAACAGTAATAGATACATAATATACATATGCTAAGACACCCCTGTAAGCTTACCATTCAGAAGGTGATGACAACAGTAAGAACAGTCTGGTTGCATAGAAAGGCTACGTGTCTTTTTGTCAAGCAAAACTCGTCAGCGAAAGTACTACGCTGTGTATAGACCCCCTCCCCCCTCGCACTCAACGAATGCGGTTTGTACAATACGTATTTGGGCGGGAAACTGTGAAGCGGGCGCACAGGGACGAAGGAGTTCAGCTTCTGCTGTAGTATTCGCGCTAAAATATAACGCATTCTGGCACTGCTTCACATAGAGAGAGCGTAAGAGAGTGGAGAGGTCATGCATCTCACACATTTTGAGGTTTTACAAGACATTTCACTATGCAATAACCAGGTATTTATATGTAACTATCAGTGGCCTTGTGGTTAGTTACCGCCCTGGAAGATTGGGGGTTCGATCCCTGGTCGAGTCATACCAAAGACTCTAAAAATGCGATCTGCTTGGGAATCAGCATTAAGGAGATGGATTGGGGGTAAGGCCCTGCGACAGACTAACATCCTGTCCAATAGTTTTACATTAAAGCTGCCTCATGTAGGCTACTGCCCTATGGGCCATTCTGGCTTGGACAAAGTTTACTTGTAGGAGGGGTGCGTCACGTCGTGCCAGGCTTTTTTCGCTCGATATGAGTGGGTTGTGTCACTGAAGTGATCTTCCTGTCCGGTTTTGCGCCCCCTCGGGCTCATGCGGTGGAGATCTTTGTGGGCTATACACAGCCTTGTCTCAGGGTGGTAAATTGGTGGTCTGTTGATATCCCTCTAGTGGTGTCGGGGCTGTGCTTTGGCAAAGTGGGTGGGGTTATATCCTGCCTGGTTGGCCCTGTCCGGGGGTATCGTCGGACGGGGCCACAGTGTCCTCCGACTCCCCCTGTCTCTGTCTCCAGTATCTATGCTGCAGTAGTCTATGTGCTGGGGGGATAGGTCAGTCTGTCCTATCTGGTGTAAGTCTCCTGTCTTATCTGGTGTCCTGTGTGAACTTAAGTATGTTCCCTCTAATTCTCCCATCTCTCTCTCTCCCCTCCCGAAGGACCTGAGCCCTAGGACCATGCCTCAGGACAACCTGGCCTGATGACTCCTGGCTGTCCCCATCCCCAGTCCACCTGGTCGTGCTGCTGATCCAGTTTCTGCTGTTTTGCCTGTGGCTATGGAACCCTGACCTATTCACAGGATGTGCTACCTTGCCCCGGACCTGCTGTTTTTGACCCTCCCTCCCTCCCTCCCTCTCGCTCTCTCTCTTTCCCTCCCTCTCTCTCTCCCTCTCTACCGCACTTGTTGCCTCGACCTCTGAATGCTCGGCTATGAAAAGCCAACTAACATTTACTCCTGAGGTGCTGACCTGTTGCACCCTCTACAACCATTGCGGTTATTATTTGACCCTGCTGGTCATCTATGAACATTTGAACATCTTGAAGAACGATCTGGCCATGTACTCTTATAATCTCCACCCGGCACAGCCAGAAGAGGACTGGTCACCCCTCAGAGACTGGTTCCTCTCTAGGTTTCTTCCTAGGTTCCTGTCTTTCTAGAGCAGGGGTGTCAAACTCATTTTAGCTCAGGGGCCACATGGAGGAAAATCTATTCCCAAGTGGGCCGGACCGGTAAAATCATGGTATATATAACTTAAAAACAACAACTTCAGATTGTTTTCTTTGTTTTAATACTATCAACATAAAACATAAAGCTGGAGCCTGAGGACAGTGTGTCCAAAATAGTACAAGCACAACATCACTATTAATCATAAAACACCTCAAGTTTATTTGAAAATTCTAAAGAAAAAGAACACACAAACACACAATGCCTCAGTGATTCACAGAACTGTTTCACAGATCACAGAACTATATCAGGGTGTCATTTCTCCGGCAGAAATGTGGATACAAATAATGAAATCCTGTTCCCCAAACAAGTGCAAGAACCACAGAGTCAAGAATAGGTTAAATATACAAATAAAATAAAATCAATTAAAAACAATAGCACATCAACATAAAAACATATAAACATAAAGCTGGAGCCTGAGGACAGTGTGTCCAAAAGCACAACATCACTATTAATCATAAAACACCTCAAGCTATTTGAAATTCTGAGGACAAATAACACACAAACACACAATGCCTCAGTGATTCACAGAAGTATATCACAGATCACAGAACTATATCAGGGTGTCTCATGCAGCACTTTAAGTGGGGTTGCATAGTTTATTTGACTCCTGATACCTGGCATCTTTTAGCTTTCACCAGCGCATCAATATCAGGCGTCACATCCTGAGTGGCAGCCAACTTCAGGATGTGATTCAAGTGCTTGTGCATGAGCCTTGAGCGCAGCTTTGTTTTATTTATGCTCATTACAGAGAACTTGCTCACAAAGATATGTGGTTCCAAACATGCACAACAGTTTTGCAGCGAGGGCTGTCAAGTTGGGGTAACCTGGCAAGAGATTCTGATAAAATGTGTCCAAGCCAGCTGCGGCAAATTTGCCCTTCAAATCCGAATCACACTGCAAGTATATTATTTCAAGTTGGATGCTGACGGGCAGATCAGAGGGATTCACGGTTAATGGCGAACAAAAAAACGTTGAAGTCTTTCTCCAGTTCACCAAAAATCTGAAAGCGTTGCTCAAACTCCCTTAACAGTCCCGTTATTTTATCTTTGAACCGCTTCATGTCTGCCACATGTTGGGTCGCGCACACATTTTTCAGACAGGGAAGTGAGCTGCATTACCACCGGCGAGTTGCGTCTCCCACAATGACAGCTTCAACTTGAAAGAACGTATGCTGTCATAATACTGCGTGGCAACTTTGTTGCACCCTTGCAGCTGTTTGTTCAAGTTATTCAGGTGCTCTGTAACATCCACCATAAATGCAAGGTCCTGCATCCATTCTGCGGAATGAAATTCTAACACTGGTTTGCCCTTTTCTTCCATGAACTGTTAAATTTCTTCTCGTAAATCAAAGAAACGCCTCAGCACAGCACCTCGGCTTAACCATCTTACCTCAGTGTGGTATGGCAGGCCATAGATGTGGTCTTTCTCTCTGAGAAGGCTGTCAAACTGACGTTGATTCAGGCTTCTGGATCGGATGAAATTAACAGTTTGGATAATATAATAATAATAATATAATAATAATATAATATAATAATATAATAAAAATAATAACCACCTTCATGACGTTATCCATCTTTAATGACTTGCAACACAAAGCCTCCTGGTGCAAAAATACAGTGAAAAGTCCAAAATCACGTCCTCCATTTGCAGATTGCACTTTCTCTCTGAACTTTGTCACAACGCCTGCTTTTTTCCCGATCATTGAGGGCGCACCATCTGTAGCCAGGCTGACAGCGCGGGACCAGTCCACTCTGACCCTGTCCAGCGCTGACGAGTGCAGTGAAAATATCAGCTGCTGTCGTTGTATCTGTCATCGGCACCAACTCCACGAACTCCTCGGTGACGGTCAATGTGTCATCAACTCTGCGGATGAAAATGGCCAGTTGTGCAACATCTGTAATGTCCGTGCTTTCATCAATTGCAACCCGAAAACGCAATAAATTACTTTACTTTTTGCTTCAACTGGATGTCCAAATCCACTGAAAGATCGGAAATCCTGTCTGCAACTGTATTTCTTGTCAGGCTGATATTTGCAAAAAGCCTGGTGCTTTCAGGGCACACAATCTCCGCTGCCTTCATCATGCATGTTTTTACAAATTCACCCTCACTAAATGGTTTTGAAGCCACTGCGATTTTATTAGCAATGAGGTAGCTAGCTTTCACTGCAGCGTCACTGATGTCTCGGCTGTGAGTAAACACAGACTGCTGTTTCTTCAGACCCGCCAACAGTTCATTCACCTTCTCTCTTCTCCGCTGTCCTTGAAAGTTGTCATATTTGTCGGCATGAAGACTCACATAGTGGCGACGAAGGTTATATTCTTTCAGCACTGCAACATGCTGTGAACACACCAAACATACAGCTTTCCCATTCAATTCCGTGAATAAATAGAAGGATGACAATTTTTCTTGGAACACTCTGCACTCTCGTCCACTTTTCTCTTTTTTGACAGAGACATATTGGGGCAATGAGGGGTGCCAAAGCACATAATGTTAAAAGTAGAAGCCGTAATAAATATCGCGGGCAAAACAAAGTAGCTCATCCGGACTGGCTGCACTTGCTTGACCTATTTGCTCTGCCCCGGTATAAACAGTTTGCTTGCTTAACACAATTGCTATTGCGCCATCCAGTGGACACAATTGGAACAGCAGTTTCTTTTATTGAAAAATTGCAGCTCATTTTTATACTTTACAAAATCATCTCGCGGGCCGGATTAAGCCCGTTTGCGGGCCTGATCCGGCCCGCGGGCCGGACGTTTGACACCCCTGTTCTAGAGAGTTGTTCCTAGCTACCGTGCTTCTACATCTGCATTGCTTGCTCTTTGGGGTTTTAGGCTGGGTTTCTGTATAAGCACTTTGTGACATCTGCTGATGTAAAAAGGGCTTTATAAATCAATACATTTGAACATTTGAATTTGTCCAAAGTTTACTTACATATCTGAAGGCCTTTGTGTTTTACTAAGTCTGGTCACTGAGACTGGTGGGCTTTCTTGAAATGTTCCACTGATTTCAAAATATATAGCCTACACATACATATAAACAATGTCAGGTATGTGTTCTCTTGAAATTCAGGTGCACAGTATTTTCATATGGAAAACCACTTGGAGCAGAAAAAAGCCATGGGAAAAAAGTATCCTGAATGTTTATTAATGACTAAGGATGAAATTATCTTTTCAGTTTGAATAGTTGCAAAAAATGACCTGGTTATTCTATGGTATTAACTGTATAAGGAAGTGCTACGACCAATTAAGCACTACTTCCACATGTCCACACATGGAACAACATGGCATCCCCTGTCTGTGACATCAGCATGCCTGAGAGGGTCAGGGTAGCCCAATGACATCAGTGATACCTTGGTGAAATGGGATGAGACGCATTGAGACAAAATCCTTGTTTACACCTTGCGCTAACATGTGACTTTCTCGATCTGATAAATATGATTCAATCACTATATGATCAAGGTTTTTTTGCGTCTACACATTGTATTTTAAAATGTTTCTCTTATCCATCTACAGTGTCCGCATTGTAACCAGATTAGCTGGTGCCTCCCTGTATGCAAATTATTTAATAGATATTCTTTCAAAATAATATGGACTTATTTTGAGAAGAGAATTACTGATGCCATAAGTCAATGGTGCTACCTGTCAATGATTTTGTATAATGATGTATAATGATTTTTAAATGGTTTGACCATCCAGATCTGTTTACACTTGATTGATTTCCAGAATCCAGACACAATGCGTGTCTGACTACCTCCCGAAGTGGTCAGGAAGATCCGATCACAATCAGATCACAATGTGTCGTTTAATCTTCTACACCTCTCAAAAAATGTGGGCACATTCAGTATGTAGACAAGATCAGAACAAAGGGCACATGTTAGCACCAGGTTTAAACGGGCTAGTGATACCTTGGTGAGATGGGAGGAGACACAGTGAGACAGAAGCCCCAACAACTGACTTAATGTAGGAAACAATGGTTGGCATTGTGTGTGAGGCAAAGTGAGTTTACACTACTGGGGTCTGGCAAGAGAAGGGGTGGTGGTAATAAGAAGGGAATGTGTTACTAACTACGACATCCACACATCCTCTCTTCACCACCCCCATTTCGCTCTCACCACACACGCACACACACACACACACACACACACACACACACACACACACACACACACACACACACACACACACACACACACACACACACACACACACACACACACACACACGTTCGCCCAAACACAACTCAGCAGGCCAGTTGAGGAGCATCCTGGACATAAAAGGTCTGCTGTGCTCTGATGGTGAGATGACTCCTGTCTTCACTCATTTATCTCTCTCAACCTCAGATTCCCTATCCTCCTCTGTTTACTACTCCTCCCTCTCCTCCTCCTCCTTCTCCTCTCGCACGGCCCTCCCATCTCTGTGGTCACACATCCCCCCTCTCCTCTCTCGCTCCCTCATCAAATTTCTGAAATCAATAACAGACTTTTGGGAATATGAAGGGGGGGAAAGAACAGATGTGGAGCTAATATGATGTATTAAGGCCGAATGGAGTCTTGTAACGGTCTGTGCCTGATATCCTGATGGGCCCTTAACGACACCACCTCTATTCATCACCTCCTCCTACTCTAGCTCAAGCCTCATTTTCCATCCTTATCTTTCTCTCTCTCTCTCTCCTCTGCCGATGGAGTGGTGTGGTGAAGTATTTGGAGTATTCCTGCTGACCAAACCAAAGCCTCCTTTAGAGCTCCCCTCGCACTGAACAGGCCTTCCCATATAAGGATGCACTTTTTTAAGGGACAAGAAAAAAAAGAGAAAAATCAAGAAAGATGGGAGGAGAGAGGGAAAGCACTAGACGAAAGGAGGGAGGGATGGAAGGAGAGTAGACAGAAAGCCCATGCCCTTTTAAGGCTGTGGTTTCCTTTTTACTCTCTCTCTCCCTCTCTCCTTCTTAGCTAAAGCCCTGTTTATACATGGTGCTAACATTAACCCTGAGTCCTGATCTTGTCCACATTCCGATTGTGCCCACATTTTCAGATAGGTGTAGATTAAAAAACACATTGTGATCTGATAGTGATCAGATCTTCCTGACCACCTGTCTAGATATCAATAAAGTGTAAACAGATATGGGTGGTCAAAGCATTTAACTCATCATTATACCGTCCTTTAAAATCATTGACAGGCAGTACCATTGACTTATGGCTTCCGTAATTGTCTTAAAATAAATAAAATCATATTATTTTGAAATAATTTCTGTCAAATAATTTGCATACAGGGAGGCACCAACTAATCTAGTCACAATGCGGACACTGTGGACGGATAAGAGACACATTTTAATACAATGTGTAGACGTGACAAATCTTGATCAGCTAGTGGTTGGATCATATTGATGAGATCACGAAACTCACATGTTAGCACAAGGTGTAAACAAGGCTTACGAGAAGTGAAGTCATTTCAGCTTGTCTGGTCCTTTTAAGCCAGCACTTTTCAGAGGGAGGACTTTGCTGGAGCTAGAAGTATACAAACACTCATTCACACACACACGGGGACACACACCTCCTGACCCAGCGCTTGTACAGAGGAAAGACTCTTCGCTACATACTTTAACACAGTGAGTATATCTCTCTTTACTGTTGCTGCTTTTGGGTTCCAGTCAGAAGAACACCTTGCTGAGGGGGTTGTCTGTCTGTCTGTCAGTCCTATGATGGAATCCTGAGTGTACAGAGCCAGAAGACGCATATGGCTGTCTGTCAGCTATGTCATCGGTTAAGACTTTGAGAAAAGTAGCATTGTCAGAGCATTGTGTTTCTCTAACCATGCGTTTCTCTAACCATGCGTTTCTCTAACCATGTTTTCATTGTTTCTTTAATCATCCATACTGTATGTCTGTGTGTCTCATACTCCATCCTGTGTGTGAATGTGTGTGTGTGACTGTGTGTGTGTGACTGTGTGTGTGAATAGACACACAAAAACTAATACTAATCAAATCAAATTGTATTTGCCACATGCGCCGAATACAACAGGTGTGGAACTTACTGTGAAATCATTACTTACAAACCCTTAACCAACAATGTAGTTTTAAGAAAAAAAAAAAAGTGTTAAGTAAAAATAGATAAGTAAAAAATAAAAAGAGCAAATAATTAAAGAGCAGCAGTAAAATAAAACAACAGTATATACAGGGGGTACGGTACAGAGTCAATGTACGGTGGCACTGGTTAGTCGAGGTAATTGAGGTAATATGTACATGTGGGTAGAGTTAAAGTGACTGCATAAATAATAAACAGAGTAGCAGCAGCGTAAAAGGGGGGGTGGGGTGGGGTGGGGTGGGGGGGGACAATGCAAATCGTCCGGGTAGCCATGATTAGCTGTTCAGGAGTCTTATGACTTGGGGGTAGAAGCTGTTAAGAAGCCTTTTGGATAGAACAGTCTATGACTAGGGTGGCTGGAGTCTTTGACAATTTTTAGGGCCTTTCTCTGACACCGCCTGGTATAGAGGTCCTGGATGGCAGGAAGATTGGCCCCAGTGATGTACTGGGCCGTACGCACTAACCTCTGTAGTGCCTTGCGGTCGGAGGCCGAGCAGTTGCCATACCAGGCGGTGATGCAACCAGTCAGGATGCTCTCGATGGTGCAGCTGTTGAACTTTTTGAGGATCTGAGGACCCATGCCAAATCTTTTCAGTCTCCTGAGGGGGAATAGGCTTTGTCGTGCCCTCTTCACGACTGTCTTGGTGTGTTTGAACCATGTTAGTTTGTTGGTGATGTGGACACCAAGAAACTTGAAGCTCTCAACCTGTTCCACTACAGCACTGTTGATGAGAATGGTGGCGTGCTCAGTCCTCCTTTTTTTCCTGTAGTCCATAATCATCTCCTTTGTCTTGAGCACGTTGAGGGAGAGGTTGTTATCCTGGCACCACACGGTCAAGTCTCCCAAGACTCCCTATAGGCTGTCTCATCGTTGTCGGTGATCAAGCTTACCACTGTTGTGTCGTCGGCAAACCTAATGATGGTGTTGGAGTCATGCCTGGCCATGCAGTCATGGGTGAACAGGGAGTACAGGAGGGGACTGAGCACGCACCCCTGAGGGGCCCCTGTGTTGAGGATTAGTGTGGCGGATGTGTTGTTACCCACCCTTAGCACCTGGGGTCGGCCCGTCAGGAAGTCCAGGATCCAGTTGCAGAGGGAGGTGTTTAGTCCCAGGGTCCTTAGCTTAGTGATGAGCTTTGAGGGCACTATGGTGTTGAACGCTGAGCTGTAGTCAATTAATAGCATTCTCACGTAGGTGTTCCTCTTGTCCAGGAGGGAAAGGTCAGTGTGCAGTGCAATAGAGATTGCATCATCTGTGGATCTGTTGGGGCGGTATGCAAATTGGAGTGTGTCTAGGGTTTCTGGGATAATGGTGTTGATGTGAGCCATGACCAGCCTTTCAAAGCACTTCATGGCTACAGATGTAAGTGCTACGGGTCGGTTGTCATTTAGGCTGGTTATCTTAGTGTTCTTGGACACAGGGACTATGGTGGTCTGCTTGAAACATGTTGGTATTACAGACTCAGTCAGGGATATGTTGAAAATGTCAGTGAAGACACTTGCCAGTTGGTCAGCGCATGCTCGGAGTACACGTCCTGGTAATCCATCTGGCCCTGTGGCCTTGTGAATGTTGACACCTGCTTAAAAGTCTCACATCGGCTACAGAGAGCGTGATCACATAGTCATCCGGAACAGCTGATGCTCTCATGCATGCTTCAGTGTTGCTTGCCTCGAAGAGAGCATAGAAGTGATTTAGCTTGTCTGGTAGGTTTGTGTCACTGGGCAGCTCGCGGCTGTGCTTCCCTGTGTAGTCTGTAATGGTTTGCAAACCCTGCCACATCTGACGAGCATCAGAGCCGGATGTGGGATGGTGTCTTGGTCAATGGGGTACCAGGTGCTAGAGGGATGGGATATGTAGTTCTGATATGAGCTAGCATGTTTCTACTGTAGAATAACCATCCGAATCAGTCACAAATATGTAAAGGTAACAGAGAAAACAGTTTGACCAGTTTGGTCCTAGAGAGCGATCTGGGATAGGCAGCACAGCAGCTCCTCTTGTAAGAGACACACTTGCATAGCTCAGTTTTCACTTGCAAATGACTGAGTGCCATACATGATCTTTGGCTAGGAATTCTATAGCCAACAAAAGTTCACGGCAGACACACTTTCCAAAGAAGAAAAACACACGCACACAGACAAAGATGCAAACAAGTAACACAGAAACACAGCGGCTTTCATTGATCGTATGGGATTAATCAATACAGTTTATCAGGCTAATGTTTGCTGTGAGTGGGCAGAAGTGTGTGTTTGAGAGACAGAGAGATAACAAGGGAGAACTACAGCAGTTAGTTATCTACAGTACAGGAGGCCTAGCAGTAGCAGGAGTAAAGTCCCAGAGGAGAGCTGACCAGCAGCAGCAGGAGATAAGATTATCTTGAGCTCCATTTCAGTGGCACTGCAGAGCCGCTGGCATTACGTCATGGCTTTAGCCACAGTTCACAGACCACAGCATTCAAACTGCTTTATGGTGAGACAGCCAGCTGTGTTACCATGGCGAGACAGCCAGCTGTGTTACCATGGCGAGACAGCCAGCTGTGTTACCATGGCAAGACAGAAACACAGAAGTAAAACAGACATGAAAGGAGAGATAGATGGTGATGTCATATTTTCATTAGGATAAGTGGACACTGTTTCATACTGTAGTACCAGTAGTTGAGAAGCAACATGTAGTTCAGAGACTGAATGACAACACTCCAAACACATAGTCCACATATCCTACCAAATGTAGAACTGGAAACATAGCTATGTAATTAACACACATACAGACCCACACACCCCACCACACCACACCCCACACACAGACACATACACACACACACACACACACACACACACACACACACACACACACACACACACACACACACACACACACACACACACACACACACACACACACACACACACACACACACACACACACACAGAGAGACAACCCAGACTGACGCCAACCCACAGGCCAGCCTGACATACTGTTCTGGACTGGAGATATCAGAGACAGGGCCTGATGCCAAACCCAACAGTACAGTAGGTCCCTTAGCACACATAAATACCATAATGGAACCAGGGTCCCGTCCCATATGAACTGACCTCTCAGGCCATCCATATCCCCTCTGTGGAGGGCAGTGACCTGTACTGGCAGTGGCACACAGACGAAAGGGGCTTTCCACATTGGAGGAACATCAGTCTAATTTCTGATGGTCAAAATGCTTGTATATGAAGCATAGGTCTAGACCAACTGGGGGAAAAAGTAATGGCATAGCTACCAGCCCGACATTCCTCAGATTCCTCTGGAATGTTTCTATAATGATGCACTGTGCGATGGTTTGACTGAGTGTGTGTTAGGGTGAGGTTGGTAGCTTATTGTGGTCTGACTCTGAGGAGGAAGATGTGGGGCATATTAGAAACGTTTCTTGTCTTTATGGTTAAGAGTTAATTTGATCTCCTGTGAACTACAGCAGTCTGTCAATAAGGTACCATGAAACAGTTTGAAACACTAAAAAACCTCCTCTCAAGTTTCTGTATTTTTGAAGGCTTCATATTCGTGTGACTGGATTGTTGACAAATAGTGTCTAGTAGGCCTGTGCTTTGGTCTACTTCTTTGCATGATGGAGCAGCAGTAATGTGTGACTGGGCCAAGTGCCAGACAGTCCAGGGCTGTGTGTTGATGGCTGCCAATCCAACACAATGTGGTGACACAGATACATGCTCTTAATTCCAATGTTCAACACATGACTGCTGGCATAGAAAACTAGGTTAATGGCAGCTGATCGATACATTTTCTCTTAAGTGTTGCCTGACTTAAACTGATGAGTCAATATGGGAATGAGGAAGAGGAGGCACATAATGTGGATTCAGGAACTCTTGGAGAAAAATGGGAGCTGAGTTTCAAATGAATCTTTTTGTAGGAAAACAATTAAGAATAAGCATAAAGATTGAAGAATAAATATTGTCTTCCATTTGTTGCTTGTGTTGCTGCTAGTAAGGTTTTTTGAGCTTGCTACAGGTTATCATTCAAATACTAGGCATGGAAGGGTCCTCGCTGACCTTGTGGTGGAGTGTGAGTAGTTGGGTCCAACTAAAACTATGCAAATGCACACTTAGAAAAAAAAGGTACTATCTAGAATCTAAATGGGTTCTTCGGCTGTACCTATAGGATAACCCTTTGAAGAACCCTTTCTGGTTGCAGGTACAAATATTTTGGTTCCAGGTAGAACCATTTTGGGTTCAATGTAGAACGCTTCCCACAGAGAGTTCTACTTGGAACCCAAAAGGGTTCTACCTGGAACCAAAAAGTGTTCTCCTATGGGGGACAGCCAAATAACCCTTTTGGAACTCTTTTGTGTAGATAAGGCAACTGTCTCCTTGAGACAAACATGAAGTGACCAGATCTTACTTTACTATTACCATTGGCTACCCCATCCAACAGCAGTCTAGGGAAGGACCCAGCATGACGTCCAATCAGGATGAAGGTGAACTCCAGGTGGTAACATTTAACATTTCACCTTCAACCCCCAGGCACAGCAAGTCGTGGTATCCTGACATCAAGATGGCAAACAAGGTGACAAGAGTGCTAAGAGTGCATTGATATGGGCTTTGCACTTCGCAGCTTGGCCCAAAAGCAACAGTTTTGCAAGCAATGGTGTTGGTGGCGCCTAGTGTGTTTAAGAGAGAGAGGCAAAGAAATACAAAAAGAGAGCGTGATTCTGCTGATTCTAGGGCTCCCATTGTACAGCACTTTGGCTCCTGATATTTAGTTCTGTAATTCATGCAGATGGGCTGAACTGGTGTGCATTCGGAGACATGCAATCATCTTTCGGAGGGAGCGGCTCAAATACACGCCTTTATAAATGCATGACATCTATATGTGTGTGTGTACGTGTTCGCAGGCGTATTTGTTTGTGAGTGAATGTGCCATTTGTCCAATTTCTTCATGTGTGCATGTGTACGCATGCAAATCTGCCTATATATCCACAGAGCTGTTGGAAATAGCTTGACTTGCAACTAAGGTAATATCTGTTTCAGCCAAAGGTCAATGGAAAATGGAGTCCCTTCATATTAGTTATGATAGCAGATCATAGCACAAGTGACATGCAAATGGAAGTGTACATGCTCACCTCAGGCGCTACTGATATAGAAACTGTCATACAACATACATTAAACATAGTCAATGTCACAATGTCATCTGAACCACAGAATACTTTCAGGTCTAATACCAGATCAAGATGTTCTCAGACATTATAGAACAGGGATCATCAACTAGATTCAGCCGCAGGATGATTTTTTCTTGAGCGGATGGTCAGGGGGCCGGAACATAATTACAAATATTTTGTAAACTGCAAATTGACCGCAAGAAGCCCAAACTGATATAATATTTGACTAAAACATTTCAAACTTCGCTTACATTTGTATACAATCACATACTGTATATCTCTCTATTATGCGTGGGAAGACTTTGGAACAGATTTCCAAAATTAAATCACTTGGCTGGTGTTTTTAGTCTTTTATGTCCAACAATAAACTAATAACAAAAAATTATCAGAAAGAAATCTCAGAAAACGGCAGTTGTGGAACACTATCATAGAACAACTCCCTTTCCTCACATAAATATCCATATTTCCTCTATTTAATATCTGTTCTACTCCACTCCATCTGTCCCTCAATCCTTCTCTCCCTCTATCCCTCTCGGTGGGAAAGGGACCTCAGGTAGGCATGGCCAACAAAGGTCCATCTTATGGCATGAGCCGGGTGGTGCAGGACAAGATTGACAAGAAGTACGACGCTGAGGTGGAGGAGCTTTTGGTGCAGTGGATTGTGGCCCAGTGTGGATCTGGAGTTGGGAAGCCTGAGGCTGGCAAACTGGGCTTCCAGGACTGGCTCAAGGACGGATGTGTGAGTACCAACCCAATGCCTAAGACCCCTCAGACTGAAACATACATTTTAACTTAACAGCATTCAGAATTCATATTAGCCATTTATTTGGACAATCTTTATTAGATCTAAAGATTTGTGTCATCAGCAAAGAGAATGGAGAAACAAACACTTTGTAAATCAGATGATGATCATATAAATGTAAAAACAACAATGGGCCAAGTATCGAACCTTGGGGGACCCCACAAGAGTATATGACGGTACAGATGGTTATTTTCTCCCAACGTACTCTTACTCTTAGCTTTATGTTCCTATTCCCCAGGTCCTGAGTGAGCTCATTAACAGTCTGCATAAGGACAACAAGCCCATCAAGAAGATAGCCAGCTCAAGCATGGCCTTCAAACAGATGGAGCAGATCTCGCAGTTCCTAACTGCTGCCGAGAGCTACGGTGTCATCAAGACCGACATGTTCCAGACCGTGGACCTCTGGGAAGGTTCGCAAAGCATGTCCATCTCGCATATCATCAAACAATCACAACAATGACAACACAGGGCATTACATTTGCCACAGATAACAGCGGATGTAGTGGGGGGCACATACAACGGTGTGGTGTGCTGTAGCTATGGTGTGGGGACTTAAAGACCCTGCTGTGATTTTGTGGTGACAGGGAAGGATTTGGCTGCAGTCCAGAGGACACTGATGTCCCTCGGCAGCGTGGCTGTCACCAAAGATGACGGCAACTACCACGGCGACCCCAACTGGTTCTTCAAGTGAGTTAGAAGATTGTGAAGAATGCTGGTGTATTCAGTCAGGGCTGGGGCTGTTTAAAGCTGGGACGTGTATTGTGCTATGCCAGTGTGTGTTTTTGAGTTTATTGTCCATGTGCCCTTGCAGGAAAGCCCAGGAGAACCGGAGGGAGTTCACAGACGACCAGCTGAAAGCGGGGAAGGGTGTGATTGGCCTGCAGATGGGCTCCAACAAAGGGGCCAGCCAGACTGGCATGTCATACGGGGCCACCCGACAGATCCAATAATAACAACCAAACCACTGACCCATGTCCTTTCCTCCACCATGCCCTGCACTGCCCTCCTCTCCCCTTCGGCCTCTCACTGCAGTTACGACAGGCCCCACAGATGAAGTCTTAATGCCTCAACTCAACCTTATCCCAGTATAGTAGAAACAGTCTCACTATGACCAAACTTGACCTGCCCAATCTATTACAACCCAAATCTACGCTGCAAATACCGTATGTGAAATGTGAGTCTTAAGGTGAAAGGGACGACATGCATATACAGCTGTCAATCACTCATCCTCAAATGCAATTCTCATGTTTACATGAGACTGATATTTGAATCATAGATGGCACTGAATCAACTAAGTTCTGCCTTCTTAGTACAAGGACATTCTATCAAAATGTAGAAACATTATGAGAGATTGCTTGAGAGATCGTTTGAAAAATACAAAATAAAAGGAAGGAAATTAGGTTGAAGTTCATTATGTCTTCATTGTGTCTCCAGTGTTATGAGTTTTTCAAGTTAACAGTGCTATACTGTATGTACCGATCCCTGCCAACTGCTATGACCTCTGTAATAGACCCATACTTTTGTACATAGTCTTATTAACTCCATTTGTCCTTGGCCTCCCACAGTGAAAAAGCTTAAATTCACTGCTTGCTCTTCCCTCATATTTAGCCTCACATTGAAGTGTTTTACCAGTGTCTTTTCAGGACAACCACAAGTAGAAAACAAAACAATTTGACATAAACAGTTGCATCCATTAATTTTATTGACATATGTCAATGCACAAATAAGGTCAGCTAAGCAAAAACCTGATAAAAAATATATAAGAATGCTGTAAGTACAGAAATTGTTTGCGCAGTGGGAAATGAATATCCAATACATCAGTGACAACTGTGTGGCGTTTAGTTTGTGACAGCAACTATGTGAGCTTATTACAGTATTATAGACACAATGTCCTGGGATTTTCTATGATATTCTATGTAGAAGAACCTCTTACCTTCCAACGACTTGTGTCAGCTTTTTATAGATGGTCATAATAGTTTGTAGCACAAACCGTTCTGACTTTACACACAAGAAGAACCGTTTTCGGGATCCGCCCTTGTCTCACGAACACCGCTCTAGCTCAGCCCCCGTTAATGACACAGACTAATGCAACAACCCAGCTGCTGTAGCTCAGACAATGTTTTAAAAGGGGTTAGAAGTCCAAAACGCACCAGCAATAGTTGGACTCAAGAATGATTGTGACATACTTTTTCCTGCTAAATTTCTGTGGTTTGATTTCAAGGGAAATGATGGGAATGATCCAGCCAGCAACAATCTTTATTCATTTTACTCAGTCAAGCTGTGACTTGCACAGAGAAACACAGGCTTCCAGTTCAGTCCAGTAAATAAAAAATAAAATCTTTAATATATTTCAGTTCATAAAAATCATCAAACTCTGATATATAGATGTACGACACACACACACACACACACATTGTAACATGTGTATATATTACAGTTGATAAAAAAAAACACATTCAACCCAACACTTAGATCCCAAATCAAGTTCACGTAACAGAAAAATGTATATAGCCTGCACAAAATAACATTACAAAATGACCACGCCCAAACGGGAGGTCTGTTTACAAAATAATTAACTTAAAGATGCACTGTGCAGAAATCGCTCCACCATTTAATGGCTGCTAAAATTCGAATAGTTCACCTAATTTCAGTTTATGTGACAAAACAAGCTGTCATTGTGTAGAGAATCATTGTACCATCTAAACCATTGTGAAATATATTTTCCATAACCAAAAACATTGTATATTCAGCTGTTTGAAGCTGGTGTACAAAACCAAAAGTAAAAGAAGCAAAAACAAAACTGCAGAACGGGAAGCATAGAAATAGCACACATAGAACAGCTCTACCGCTTCTTAGACTTGCTTTCAACAGGAATGAAAGATCTATCTCACATTTCTATGTCAATTTGGTCGGGTCGCCCAAAAAGTTACATATTGTAGCTTTAAAGCTTCTACACATACGATTTTTTAGGATTTTTGCATTGTAATTTCAGAAAATGTCCATAAATATATGACGCCAATAGTGGAATGATAGTGTTTCACAGTATTACTTAACCGCTATTGTTGGGATTGGCTGTGATATTCACCTATTGATTTCTTACACCGGAACGGCTAGTTGCTAAAATTCTACACTGTTCGCTCAATTTCAGTTTCTGTGCGAAAACAAGCACTGAATAGTGTTGGGAATTATTATACCATCTAAATCGTTGCGAAATATATTTTCAATAACAAAAAATATAATTTTTACAGCTGTTTGAAGCTGGTGGACCAAAACAGAAAGCAACTTGGTCTACAACCCAAAGGACAACTGTGGGAATCATTGGAGTCAACATGTGCCATTATCCCTGTGGAACGCTTTTGACACCTTGTAGAGTCCATGCCCCAACGAATTAATTACAATGCAAAAATGTTAAACAAATCCTATGTGTAACACCTTTAATAAAATAAATAACTTAAAAAGTCACCATAATCAAGAGCACTCCATCACTCACACATGCACACACCGTCACACATCCTCAAAACCAAACACCATTTACATTTTAAAACACATTCACACACACACATGCACAGCATTGTAATTCCTTCCCACGGTGCACACCTAATGAACTTTGGAAGGTTGACTTTAACTTCAAGGGCCGGTTTCGGACCCAGACTAAGCTTAATCCTGGACTAAAAAGCATTTCCAATGGATACTCTTAAATAATCTTGTTTTTTAGTCCAGGATTAGGCTTAATCGTTGTCCAGGAAACCGCCCCGGGAGTACTGCTCTGTCTGGTTGTCCAGCACACCTTCTAACCCCACACTAAAAGACCCAGGTAAGGGACTGAACCAAACTAGTGATACATCCTCCAACCCAAAGACCAGGCCAAACTACCATCTCTATAGCACTGCTAGGTGAGACCGGAGGGTCCTGAGAGATCCAGGGGGTCTAGGTTGCTCCACCGCACTACACTTACTCACACACACATGGGGCGCTGCAACGCTGATAAAAGGCCACAGGCTTGGGGAGCGATGAGTGGTCCAGTGAGCACACAGTTCCAGCCCACATAGTTCAGTCTCCAGTCCAGTTCAGTTGGCCCCACTGGCGCCAGGCCCAGACTGATGAGAGGCGGGTGGGAAGTCGTAAGGGGAAAGGACAGAGGTTTTCTCCAGTGTTATGTGGCAGCGTCTCTAGTGATAAAGGGTACCTTGTCCTCTAAGTCCAACACACTCTGCATCTCCAGCTCAGAGCTGTCCCCCAGAGTTCCAGAGCCCCTCCCCAGGCCCCCGCGGGAGCCCCGCGCCCCCCTGCCCTGCCGACACAACCCCCTAAAGTCCAGGTTGGCCAGGGTCACCTCCAGGGTGTAGTACAGGGACCAGAAGAGAGCGAAGCAGCCCAGCAGTAGCAGAGACTACACAGAGACATGGTGATGGGGGAGAGGGGAAGAAATTACTAAATGAGGCATATTTATTTATTTGTTGTGTGTGTGTGTGTGTGTGTGTGTGTAACATACCTTGAGGCTGTTGGAGGTGAAAGGGCTGACAATGTCAGGGGGAATGTCCATGCCTGCAGGACAAGGCAGGGAGAAACTGCTGTCCAGATACTGCCCTCCCATAGCCTCCTCCACCACACTGTCAATCAAATCACACAACCAATCAATGCTCACATCCACAAAGGGAGCACCAATGACAAAACATCATTTTCCTTTAAAAATAGATGATCCAGAAACACATAATAATATAATTGATACATATTTTCTATTTATATAACCCAGGCTGCTGTTTTAACAGTGATGTGTTTCACCTGACCTCTGTCTCTCCTTGACCTCTTCGAAGGACAGAGAGGAGCCGTACAGAGTGAGCTTCCAGTGCTTCAGAGAGCCCAGGGGCAACGCAGGCTCTTCTGAAAGAAAGAAAGAAAGAAAGAAAGAAAGAAAGAAAGAAAGAAAGAAAGAAAGAAAGAAAGAAAGAAAGAAAGAAAGAAAGAAAGAAAGAAAGAAAGAAAGAAAGAAAGAAAGAAAGAAAGAAAGAAAGAAAGAAAGAAAGAAAGAAAGAAAGAAAGAAAGAAAGAGAGACAGAGACAGAGACAGAGAGAGGGGGGGAGAGATGATGATGAATAAATGAGCAGGAGAGAGCTCATACTGTAGCTGGGGTCATGTAGTGGTCAGTGGCAGGCAGGTGAATGACAGACAGACACAGACAGACAAAGACTAGCCCTTACTGTGGTCAGAGACTTGCAGCCTGTACTGGCCCTCGGCTCTCTCGCCCCAGCAGCGCACAGTGGAGAACGTCCAGTCAGAGTAACCCGAGGTATCCCTGGAGTAACACACAACAGCACAGAGGTAAGGATGTCAAAAAATGGGGGTGAGTGTTATATGTTGTACACATTTTTTAGAGTAAGTGAATACATGTAAAACTAAAATCAGCGTGTACATACACTACATGACCAAAAGTATGTGGACACCTTCTTATCGAACATCTCATTCCAAAATCATGGGCATTAATATGGAGTTGGTCCCCCCTTTGCTGCTATAACAGCCTCCACTCTTCTGGGAAGGTTTTCCACTAGATGTTGGAACATTGCTGCGGGGACTTGCTTCCATTCAGCCACAAGAGCATTAGTGAGGTCGGGCACTGATGTTGGGCAATTAGGCCTGGCTCGCAATCGGTGTTCCAATTCATCCCAACGTTGTTCGATGGGGTTGAGGTCAGGGTTCTGTGCAGGCCAGTCAAGTTCTTCCACACCGATCTCGAAAAATAATTTCTGTATGGACCTCGCTTTGTGCATGGGGGCATTGTCATGCTGAAACAGGAAAGGGCCTTCCCCAAACTGTTGCCACAATGTCATTGTATGCTGTAGCGTTAAGATTTCCCTTCACTGGAACTAAGGGGCCTAGCACAATGCATGAAAAACAGCCACCAAACTTTACAGTTGGCACTACGCATTCGGGCAGGTAGCGTTCACCTTGGCATCCGCCAAACACAGATTCGTCCTTGGGACTGCCAGATGGTGAACAGTGATTCATCACTCCAGAGAACGCGTTTCCACTGCTCCAGAGTCCAATGGCGGCAAGCTTTACACCACTCCAGCTAACGCTTGGCATTGCGCATGGTGATCTTAGGCTTGTTTGTGGCCATGGAAACCCATTTCATGAAGCTCCCAACGAACAGTTCTTGTGTTGACGTTGCTTCCAGAGGCAGTTTGGAACCCGGTAGTGAGTGTTGCAACAGAGGACAGATGATTTTTACGTGCTACGCGCTTCAGCACTCGGCGGCCCCGTTCTGTGAGCTTGTGTGGCCTACCACGTCACGGCTGAGCCGTTGTTGCTCCTAGACGTTTCCACCTCACAATAACAGCACTTACAGTTGACCGGGGCAGCTCTAGCAAAGCAGATATTTGTTGGAAAGGTGGCACCCTATGACGGTGCCACGTGAAAGTCACTGAGGTCTTCAGTAAGGCCATTCTACTGCCAATATTTGGCTATGGAGATTGCATGGCTGTGTGCTCAATTTTATACACCTGTCAGCAACGGGTGTGGCTGAAATAGTCAAATCCACTAATTTAAAAGGTGTGTCAACATACTTTGGTATATATAGTGTATCTGTGTACTGTTATTACTGCACTGCTGGAGATAGAAACAAGCATTTCGCTGCACCTGCGATAACATATGCAAATCTGTAAGCGACCAATAAGCTTTCATTTGGTTTTTGCGTGTGCGTGCGCAAACTCACGTGTCCAGAGCACGGCGTGCCCCGATGAGTGAGGACATGCCACTGGGGCAGAGCAGCACAATCTCCACGTTGCCGCGGCGAGAATGGGCCAGCGTCAAGGTGACAGACACGTGCTCCAAGGTCTGCATCCCGGACTGTCTGAGGTCAGCTGCAGTGACTGGGGTGAGAGGAGCACAGAGATCCTAATAAATGACTAATGTCCTTCTATAGGAATGGCAGAGTGAGGGGGAGAGCAGATGAGCCTATGAAAACTACATATAACAGTGAAGGGTCGACGTGATTGAACTTTACTCTTGTAGCCAATAGGTCCAATCTTAATTAAAGGCCATTTAAGGACATTACATTTAGTGTGAATCTTTTATTTTCCCACTGAGTTAAGAACTTTGTATATGCATCTGCTCCAGGCACTCCTCAGACATTCCCAGACACCTGCAATCTTGTTTTTGCCTCTGTTCAAGGTCATGTTGCATCACTGTACTCATGTTTAATTGAAAGTTGTTGAAAGTGTCATCAGTCTCATATTACCCAATGTCTGTTATGATGCATGTCTTCTTCATTCAGAATTACTATATATTGTCTTAGCAATTGTATCAGGTGCCTGTTCAGACATTCAAATAAATTTTGTGAACTTGATGACTGCTGTCTGAATGGTCTCATTTTACACCAAAATCTCCCCCCGAAGCCTTCAACAGTTTCACTACACCATCCACTGTGCAATGGCCCTCTTGCTGATATTCTACAGCCAATTCTTGTTCTTCATTGTATAGTAAAACGTGCACACCCACGCACCCACCCACCTACCCCAGAGGAATACTATATGTCTCAGTCCTAGAATATGCACAAAGAGCAGACAGACTTGTAGTCCCTCACAGCGGAGTCACCCTCCTCCCTTCCTCTCTGGATTCCTGACCTGCAGCAGCAGCGTACTGTAATTCAATGGCATTTCCCTCATCCCCTGTTTGCTAATGGGCCTTAATGCTCCATTACCATGTAGGGAAAAACACTTCCCCAGGCCAAGGAAGGAGAGGAAGAGAGAGGGATATACAAAGGTGTGGAGGGAGAGATACTGGGGGTGAAGGGGGGCAGAGAGAGGGGTAGAGTGTATATGGGTAGAGTAGGATGGAGGGAGGGAGGGAGGGAGGGAGGGAGGGAGGGAGGGAGGGAGGGAGGGAGGGAGGGAGGGAGGGAGGGAGAAAAGGACTTCTTGGAGTCCAGCCATCTTCTTCCAAACGTACAGGAGTCGACTCGTAAGAGTTCCTCAGAGACCCTCCCACACAGACAGTGACCTTTGATGAGAATCTCACTCTTCATCCACATAATCACGACTGATGGGTCTTAAGAGTGCGTTACTGCCTTTTCATACAAGTTATATATTAAATCAAGCACAAACATGTTGCATCCCAAATGCTCCAGCTCTGAAATGATATCATCTTTTTCACTAATATCTAGGTCTGCATAATCAACTCAGTAAAGCAAAATCAATACAATGGCGGTAAATGGATCTTAAATATCACGTCAAAGGCTCTGGCTATGCTCTGTCTGTATTATTCTCTCCCTCTCTGACACACACACACACACACACACACACACACACACACACACACACACACACACACACACACACACACACACACACACACACACACACACACACACACACACACACACACACACACACACACACACACACACACACACACACACACACACACACACACACACGGAACAAGGGAAGATAAATAAGCCAGTGATTTGTCTGCATCCCAAATGGCACCCTAACCCTACATATTTGCATTACTTTTGATCAGAGCCCTATGAGCCCGGGTCAAAAGCAATGCACTATAAAAAAGACTGCCATTTGGGATGCACAGTTTGAATGGCAGAGGTTGTAATCAACGCTGGCCTGGCATGTACCCCATACATTCCTCTCCTGACATTTAGCGCAAACATCTTAGACATTTTCAACTTTTTGCACTTTGAACAACTGTTTTTATTTTCAATAACAACACACCCCTATCTTTGGGGAATCCAACGTTTGGGACTGAACACTCTAGTCTTCCCTTTTCACATGGGAAGAAAATAGTGCTCATACTAACCGCTGGACCTTAAGCTAACAGACCGGCCAAAACACATAGCAACAAGGACAACAAATAGCCTAGCGATAGAGTAGTTTAACACAACCACCTGCTTCATGTATCGTTGGGAATAACCAACACAAGCTTATTTCAATTCATGTAAATAGAATTTCCATGTATAAATACAAAGTCGATTTAAATCTCGAATTTCATTAATTCAAAACACATTTCACTTGGACTAAAACATTTAGCCTTTGTCAGCAACTCTTCCTCTGCTTTGTCCTTAGAAACCCTAGTCACGTGAGACTGGACACACACGGCTGTGCTGCAGCAGGGAAACACACTGCTTCTGGCTCTGCTCCTGACCACAGAACAGGCAACACACAGGCTGCATACGCTGGGCCAGGAGGGAAGAAGAGAGAGGGAGGGAGGAGGAACGAATACAGATATCTCTGCTCTGATGAGGTCACTGTGTGTGTGTCAGAGAGGGAGAAAGGAAGAGAGAGAGAGAGAGAGAGAGAGAGAGAGAGAGAGAGAGAGAGAGAGAGAGAGAGAGAGAGAGAGAGAGAGAGAGAGAGAGAGAGAGAGAGAGAGAGAGAGAGAGAGAGAGAGAGAGAGAGAGAGAGAGGGGGAAGGGAGGGGAGTGAACGTAGGGATGTGTTCTCTACTCCATAGTTTAGTTAGTGTGCCCAGTGACAGGGAGACTCTGAAGAACATTGCCTAATAAGGGCAGACTACTGATTGCCTGTTGGGTGGGTCTCTCAGGAGAACACTGACAGAGAGAAGAGAAACAGCAAATACTCAGACTTGCATATTACAAGACTTGCTTGCTCATTCTCTCTCTCTCACTCACACATACCACACATACACACACAAACTACCAACCGTTCCAGGTTAGGTTGAGTTGCTCCGGATAGGCTGGGATAAGCTCCTCCTCCTTCAGCACTGGGCTCTGATAGGACACTAGGAACGGCACCATCTCCCACACCTGATTAATACACACACACACACACGCACAAAAACAACAGACTTTTCACATGTATACCTTCCAGGTTTTCTTTAGTGAGCAGCTGAAAGAGAATCCCTACCACTCCTAACTGTATCTGTAGTGTAGTTGGTTAAGCTTGACATGAACGTGCTGCTGAGACATTAGGAAGGGAATGGGTGACGTGAGGTGGTACCTTGGCAGCGTTGACCAGCCTCCAGGCGTTGAGCAGGCCGAAGCCGTGCTGGTGACTGTGGTGGAAGCCCGCTCCATTGATTTTCCAGTCTCCTTGCACATCATACTACAGAAACACACACACACACACAATTAGGAACTGTATGTGCCTGTGTAGCAATGATACAGTACATAAAGGTGAGTCATACAGTGAGGTCCAAAAGTATTGGGACAGTGACTAATGTTTTGTTGTTTTGGCTCTGTACTTCAGCAATTGGAATGATACAATGACTATGAGGTTAACGTGCAGGCTGTCAGCTTTAATTTGATGGTATTTTCATCCATATCGGGTGAACCGTTTAGAAATTAGAGCACTTTTTGTACATAGTCCTACCATTTTAGGGGACCAAAAGTATTGGGACAAATATCATACCCCCCATTATTATTACATTTACATTTACGTCATTTAGCAGACGCTCTTATCCAGAGCGACTTACAAATTATGTTATTGTAATGGTGAGAGATTAGTATGTCTTGGGGGTATGATCTTGGTGCCTATAACTTTCTCACTCATCATTATTCACGATTCATTCAGGATTATCTGTAATCATGTTAGAATCCACATTAATGTAGAAGTGTTTAGAAACATATTCTATTCTTATTTACAATAAAAGTGACTCTAAAATGACACAATACATTATTTACCATTCATTTCTATTGGGCACAAAATAATCTGAAACACAATCAAAACAAACTGCAAATGAATCCAACAAATGTGTAGAGTCACAAGCTTGATGTAGTGACACCGTGCTATGAATATGGGGCCAAATACTTCACTTTTTACTACTTTAATATACCTATACACTGAGTACACCAAACATTAGGAACACCTTCCTATTATTGAGTTGCACCCCCCCTTTTGCCCTCAGAACAGCCTCAATTCATCAAGGCATGGACTCTACAAGGTGTCGAAAGCGTTCCACATGGATGCTGGCCCATGTTGACTCCAATGCTTCCCACAGTTGTGTGAAGTTGGCTGGATGTCCTTTGGGTGATGGACCATTCTTGATACACACGGGAAACTGTTGAGTGTGAAAAACCCAGCAGAGTTGCAGTTCTTGACACAAACTGGTACACCTGACCCCTACTACCATACCCCGTTCAAAGGCACTTCAATATTTTGTCTTGCCCATTCACCCTCTGAATGGCACACATACACAATCCATGTCTCAATTGTCTCAAGGCTTAAAAATCCTTCTTTAACCTGTCTCCTGCCCTTCATCTACACTGATTGACGTGGATTTAACAGGTGACATCATTAAGGGATCATAGCTTTCATCTGGATTCACCTGGTCAGTCTGTCATGGAAAGAGCAGGTGTTCTTAATGTTTTGTACACTCAGTGTAAGTTAATTTGTCCTGATACTTTTTGTCCCCTAAAATGGGGGGAAATTGCTGTAATTTCTAAATGATTCACCCGATATGGATGAAAATACCCTTAAATTAAAGCAATTAACCTCATAGTCACTGTATCATTTCAAATCCAAAGTGCTGGAGTACCGAGCCAAAACAACAAAAAATGTGTCACTGTCCTAATACTTTTGGAGCTCACTGTATATGTCTGCATGACCTTGAAGTGTGCTTGAGAGGGCATGTAGGTGATGTCACTCTGTTGTCATGTATATTGTACCTGTGTAGGTGATGTCACTCTGTTGTCATGTATATTGTACCTGTGTAGGTGATGTCACTCTGTTGTCATGTATATTGTACCTGTGTAGGTGATGTCACTCTGTTGTCATGTATATTGTACCTGTGTAGGTGATGTCACTCTGTTGTCATGTATATTGTACCTGTGTAGGTGATGTCACTCTGTTGTCATGTATATTGTACCTGTGTGGCTGTGTAGGTGATGATGTGCTGCACGTCTCTCCAGGTGAGACAGGGCCGGACCTGCAGCATCAGAGCCACCATGCCAGCCGCCAGGGGTGCCGCCGCCGAGGTGCCCGTGTGCCCGTCAGTACAGCCCGTGCCCTGCTGCAGTGACCAGTCTGACGTCACCTACACAGTACACACACACACACACACACACACACAGAAGAGTCATAAACATGTGTGCAGACAACACACCCTCTCACACTATTACAAACAGTCAGTGGTAAGGAGCTACGCAATGACTAGGGAGGAAAAGAGGGAAAAGCCAGAAAAAATGGATAGAGTTGGAGATAGAGGGGCTGAAGGAGGAGAAAAAGTAGAGAGAAGTGCTAAAACAGACAGACAGGAACGGGTGAAGGAGGGGAGAGAAGTGGAGGGAGAGAGAGAAATGTATAGGAACACAGGGACAGGGAGACGGCAGAGAGAAAGGGGCTGCTGATGAATTCACTGGTAAACATGATCTCTGCGAGGTGGGAAGAGAGGTAACGGATAAACATGCTATAAAAGGCATTAGGGTGCCATTTGGGACGTAGCCATATAATACAGATCCAGACCATGCAGTACAGATCCAGACCATGTAGTACAGATCCAGACCATGTAGTACAGATCCAGACCATGCAGTACAGATCCAGACCATGCAGTACAGATCCAGACCATGCAGTACAGATCCAGACCATGCAGTACAGATCCAGACCATGCAGTACAGATCCAGACCATGTAGTACAGATCCAGACCATGTAGTACAGATCCAGACCATGCAGTACAGATCCAGACCATGCAGTACAGATCCAGACCATGCAGTACAGATCCAGACCATGTAGTACAGATCCAGACCATGTAGTACAGATCCAGACCATGCAGTACAGATCCAGACCATGCAGACAGTGCTGTCTAAACAGCTTGTCTTTCACATGAGTATGGGTCCTCTCTGGAGCGTTGGTGACACAGACACACAGCTAGGGGTGTTTGATCATAGGTGACGACAGGCCTGGTTGGACACAAGAGAGGAGAGAGGACAGACAGTCTGACAGGAGTACTACAGGCTCTCTGCTATGGAGGGAAAGCGACGGAGGAAGAATCCAGACATATGTTAACTAGAACGCCTTCTCTCATTTAAAGCAGCTGTCAAAGCCATGAAAGCACAGAGCGGAGGAGAGAGCTCACAGACTTCAGCACTGCTCAACATCAAATGGGACCCATGTGTTGTGAATGTGATGAGGGAATGGTACATAGCAGTGGTAGCACTGTAGCATAGCACATGGCAGCTAGAGGTGGTTGGCTGGTGGGTGGATGCACTACTGGTCAAAGGTAGTGCACTATATAGGGAATAGGGTGCCATTTGGGACACACCCAGTATGTGCAGCGCACTCGTGCGACAGCGTAGAACAGCTCTAGCCTAGCCCTAACACCACTTGGCCTGGTGTTTAGTGGTGGATTTGGCTTTTCAGGAAGTCACGGATGCCAGTTGAGGGTTTTGACCCAGGGCTTACATCACCCGGCCAAACCATGTTACCCAGGAGATGGCAACAAACAGCAGCAAACAGAGAGCTTTGCCTGACAGCTCTCCTCTCTACCTTCCTAAAACCCTCTCCTTTGCCCACGCTCAAAACGCAGCTTCATATGATGCAAAATGCATCATACTGGCTTTATTTCTGTATTTTGAAAGTTATGCATCTTGAAAACTTTATTGCTGACATGCAACATATTCTGGGACTATATCAACAATGGACTAATGAAACAAATACCAAAAGATAGTTTTTGGGTGGAGTTTTCCTTTAACTCACTAGCCATCAATGTGTTCTCTTCTCTGCTTCATTCAAAGATGTCTGGCACAGTACAGTATCATCTGTTATTATCCGACTGTCTAACTTTCTCATCAATCTACAGTTGGGGTCAGAAGTTTACATACACTAAGTTGACTGTGCCTTTAAACAGCTTGGAAAATTCCAGAAAATGATGGCTTTAGAAGCTTCTGATAGGCTAATTGACATAATTTGAGTCAATTGGAGGTGTACCTGTGGATGTATTTCAAGGCCTACCTTCAAACTCAGTGCCTATTTGCTTGACATCATGGGAAAATCAAAAGAAATCAGCCAAGACCTCAGAAAGAAAATTGTAGACCTCCACAAGTCTGGTTCTTCCTTGGGAACAATATCCAAACGCCTGAAGGTACCACGTTCATCTGTACAAACAATAGTACGCAAGTATTAACACCATGGGACCACGCAGCCGTCATACCACTCAGGATGGAGATGCGTTCTGTCTCCTAGAGATGAACGTACTTGGGTGTGAAAAGTGCAAATCAATCCCAGAACAACAGCAAAGGACCTTGTGAAGATGCTGGAGGAAACAGGTACAGAATTATCTATATCCACAGTAAAACAAGTCCTATATCGACATAACCTGAAAGGCCGCTCAGCAAGGAAGAAGCCACTGCTCCAAAACTACCATAAAAAAGCCAGACTACGGTTTGCAACTGCACATGGGGACAAAGATCGTACTTTTTGGAGAAATGTCCTCTGGTCTGATGAAACAAAAATAGAACTGTTTGGCCATAATGACCATCGTTATGTTTGGAGGAAAAAGGGGGCTGCTTGCAAGCCGAAGAACACCATCCCAAACGTGAAGAACGGGAGTGGCAGCATCATGCTGTGGGGGTGCTTTGCTGCAGGAGGGACTGGTGCACTTCACAAAATAGATGGCATCATGAGGAAGGAAAGTTATGTGGTTATATTGAAGCAACATCTCAAGACATCAGTCGGGAAGTTAAAGCTTGGTAGCAAATGGGTCTTCAAAATAAATAATAAATAAATAATATGCTTTTTCTTTGATGGACAATGACCCCAAGCATACTCCCAAAGTTGTGGCAAAATGGCTTAAGGACAACAAAGTCAGGCAGAACTGAGAAAGCGTGTGTATGTCTTAAGGGCCAAGGCGCAACCAGTCTTTGTAAGGGGGATTCCATTCGTACCATGGTGCAGTTCACTGCAGGTGAGAATGCAGTCCAGACCAAACACAGGAAAAGCACCAGAGGTGCGCAGTATTATTGGCTGTTTGACTGCGAGCATTTAATGAAATGAAATGCACGCAGTACCATAACTTGGTATCTCTGAAACATTCTGTGAGTAGCAGCGCATTTATGAGCGCATCCGATGCAGATTAGGGGAGAGGGGGGCTATACCGGGGATATAGGCTATGGAATATAGCCTATTCAGGTCAGAGTTAGAGTGGCTATTGCGCTGTTTAGTCCCGCATGTTGTTGGAAGACTAAAGCAAAATAAATATTACATTTGGGATACACAAGTTATGCTTGTTGATAATCATAGAGCATTTTTCTCCAATAGACAAATAACAATTATAGTTTGTTTGACATTTGGCGATATGAAACCAAACAGACCAAATGAAAAAAATACAATGTAACAAATAACTCTGATTCGAACTATAGCTCAGAACTATGTGTGAAAACGCCCTAAATGGTGTGTGTGTTACTATCAGTACAGACTCACAATACTGCGTAGCGATCTGGCCCCACTGCTGAAGGTGACAGCCAGCATGGAGGCACACTCCTCAGCATAGAAGGGCATCTTCCCTTCCTCATTTACTGCTCCTACAAGAGACACACATACACACGATTAGAAACACTCAACACACAGACACAGAGACATATAACATTGCTCCTATTCACTTACCAATGGTAACAGTGTAGATTGAGTTAGCATAGCCATCGTAGTTGCAGTTGTCCTTGTATTGGCCCCCGTTGCCACTGGCGACGACAAAGATACTGCCGAAGCCCCTTCTGCCAGCAATAACTCCGTGCTGCAGCGCCGCCTTCCGGCAAAACAAGGAAACATTCGCTTCAGTTAGTCACACCTAGTAACTTCTTGTAGACTAATACAGCCAACCAGAGTATATAGCAACATTTTAAAATGGTTAACAAGGCTCCTCATTGGTGAGCAGCATTCACAGGCCTAGTCATACCTGAATATTCAATATTGAGTATAGAAAACATCAAGAACACCTGCTCCTTCCATGATATAGACTGACCAGGTGAATCCAGCTGAAAGCTATGATCCCTTATTGCTGTCACTTGTTAAATCCACTTCAAATCAGTGTAGATGAAGGGGAGGAGACCGGTAAAATTGGAGTCAACATGGGCCAGCATCCCTGTGGAATGCTTTCAACAGCTGTAGAGTCCATGCCCCAACGAGACTGTTCTGAGGTGTTTCTAATGTTTGTGTACTCAGTGTATGACACTATAATCATAGAATTATATGATCACTATGTGTGTATACCTCCATTCTTAGGTTTGTGAAAAGCTGGAAGCCGCAGCTATCATGCATTTCTATTAGACCATGAGGACTGGCTGAGGGGATTTGGTAGTTCTGATTCATTTCCACAGTGCCTGCCAAAGCCATTCAGGGAGTGAGGAACACCTAGGCAACGAACATGACCAGAAAAAGCCAGACACTCTGTCTCGAGTCAGAGTGTGTGTGTGTGTGTGTGTGTATGTGCATGCATGTGTGTAAGGGATGTGCTTTCTCTTTTTTCACACAAACTGTGCCCTGTAGTGCAACAGTATACTGCCCTCTGCTGGTACAGAAGAGTGGTGCAGAAATGCATTTTCATAATGCATTTCTATAAAGAGACTAGGACTGGCAATACGTGTTAGAAATGGGTTGTGTGGAGTAACGCATGTTGTATCCACGCTAACCTTGCCCAAGGGGTGTGGTCCATCGACAGTGCGGCCATCATCATCAGGACCCCAACTGAGGAGGAGGAGGAAAGAGGAGAGGACAGTTGAGACACATTTTTCCTATAGCCACTGAAGAGCACCGTGGGAAAAGTCTAGAGAGAGAGAAGGGCATATCTTTATAACCATGCATAGAGCTGTGGTTGGCTGTATATTCCTGTTAGTAGTTTGCTTTATGCTGAGATTATAAGCAAACCAAGCATGTTCAGAGTCATGTGAGGCTGAGCTGTACACGGTTGTACCTGCAGCTGTAGACATCGTTGATCTGGTAGTGCTTGTTGAAAGCCACTGCCTCCATACTGTCTGTGAGCGGCCCATCCAGGACTCTGATACCTGAACAGACAAAACATGACGTGAAGAAAGGACTTCAAAACATAAGAATTTCATAGCACCATCTACATAACTAGGGCCATGAGATTTTCCTCAGCACCTGACGAGACCAGGGTTGTATTCACTAGGGGCCCGATTCAGACTTAGGAAATGTATGCCTTTCCTACACGTTTTGATTTAAGCACTTCTCAGTATTTGGTATTCAGACTTACCTTATGCAGGTGCGAAATGAGCTCTTTGGGAGTGGCTCCATTATGCGCACTGAATACATTTAATGAAACTGCTGAAAACCCTCCCACTTGCTGGCCAACAGATTTCCTCATGGAGTTTTCATTCAATGGGGTTTTCAGTACATGTATCTAAAGCCATCCCTTTAAAATACTGTGTACCTTTAATTTGAATTTTCTCGACTGACAATATAACATATAGAGAGAAAGGGTTCCGAATATTAGGGATCAATAAAAGAAAGCAACAATTGGTCGATTTGAAAATACTCTAATATTGTAGAAAATTTAGGCTTAGAAAAGTATTTATGAATCATAAAAAAACAGGTTTGGAGACCCTTTACGCACAAAATATATGGTTTGATTCATCCTGAAAGTTGCCATATTCAAATTGTTCAATCCATAAAATATTGGAAGGTGAGAAAAGTGTAAAACAGGAGTTGACCAATAGTCCTATAAACCTACCCTACTAATCATGGAACTGTATGACAACGATCCAGTCATTGTGAACTGTGCACCGGGCTCAAACGGTGTGTGGTATGAGTTCCATAATGATTGAAATAATAGGCTAACATGTCCCAAATTACTGCACAACGTTAGCCTAATATGTTCCACTATTGCTAGCAATCCTCAGAAACAACTACACGGACATGACAGAGGAAAGAATGGTAAACGGAACTGAATGGAATGATGAAAACTGTAGGCTACAAATTGAAGGAAACTAACACTAAAATGGCAGTTATACATGTATGTGGGAATTACTGACAGTGGCTACCGATAGTGGCTAATATTTAGCATGATACAAATTAAAGAAAAACTGAGAATAGCCTGTGCATATAATTAAAACATTCTAGAGCGCATAAATCAACTCGGTAGGTTTGGTGCTACAGAAGCCTATAGCTTGGGTCTCCAAATTTCATCCACGCAAATTATGACGAACGGCAAAGCTAATTATAGCCTACTTCACTGTATACAGTGCATTCGGAAAGTATTCAGACCCCTTGACTTTTACCACATTTTGTTACTTTACAGCCTTATTCTAAAATGAATTAAATTAAATAAATCCTCATCAATACCCCATAATGACAAAGCGAAAACAGGTTTTTAGACATTTTTGCAAATGTATTACAAATAAAAAACAGAAATAACTTATTTACATAAGTATTCAGACCCTTTGCTATGAGACTTGAAATTGAGCTCAGGTGCATCCTGTTTCCATTGATCCTCTTAGAGAAGTTTCTACAAGTTTCTACAACTTGATTGGAGTCCACCTGTGGTAAATTCAATTGATTGGACATGATTTGGAAAGGCACACACCTGTCTTATAAGGTCCCACAGTTGACAGTGCATGTCAGAGCAAAAACCAAGCCATCAGGTTGAAGGAATTGTCCGTAGAGCTCCAAGACAGGATTGTGTCGAGGCACAGATCTGGGGAAGTGTACCAAAACATTTCTGCAGCATTGAAGGTCCCCAAGAACACAGTGGCCTCCATCATTCTTAAATGGAAGAAGTTTGGAACCACCAAGACTAGAGCTGGCCGCCAGGCCAAACTGAGCAATCGGGGGAGAAGGGCCTTGGTCAGGGAGGTGACTAAGAACCCGATGGTCACTCTGACAGAGCTCCACAGTTCCTCTGTGGAGATGGGAGAACCTTCCAGAAGGACAACCCTCTCTGCAGCACTCCATCAATCAGGCCTTTATGGTAGAGTGGCCAGACGTAAGACACTCCTCAGTAAAAGGCATATGACAGCCTGCTTGGAGTATGCCAAAGGGCACCTAAATTACTCTCAGACCATGAGAAACAAGATGCTCTGGTCTGATGAAACCAAGATTGAACTCTTTGGCCTGAATGCCAAGCGTCACGTCTGGAGGAAACCTGGCACCATCCCTACGGTGAAGCATGGTGGTGGCAGCATCATGCTGTGGGGATGTTTTTCAGCGGCAGGGATTGGGAGACTAGTCAGGATCGAGGGAAAGATGAACGGAGCAAAGTACAGAGAGATCCTTGATGAAAACCTGCTCCAGAGTGCTCAGGACCTCAGACTGGGGCGAAGGTTCACCTTCCAACAGGACAACGATCCTAAGCACACAGCCAAGACAATGCAGGAGTGGCTTCGCGACAAGTCTATGAATGTCCTTGAGTGGCCCAGCCTGAGCCCGGACTTGAACCCAACCGTACATCTCTGGAGAGACCTGAAAATAGCTGTGCAGCGATGCTCCCTATCCAACCTGACAGAGCTTAAGAGGATCTGCAGAGAAGAATGGGAGAAACTCCCCAAATACAGGTGTCCCAAGCTTGAAGCGTTATACTCAAGAAGACTCGAGGCTGTAATCGATGCCAAAGGTGCTTCAACAAAGTACTGAGTAAAGGGTCTGAATACTTATGTAAATGTGATATATCTTTTTCTTTTTTTTTAGCAAACCTTTCTAAAAACCTGTTTTTGCTTTGTCATTATGGGGTATTGTGTGTAGATTGATAAGGGGGGAAAACAATTTAATACATTTTAGAATAAGGCTGTAACGTAACAAAATGTGGAAAAAGTCAAGGGGTCTGAATACTTTCTGAATGCACTGTAAAAGGGGCCTAAATACATGTCATGTTGATTTTATTTTCAGTTTGCTTCTATGACTGGTTTCACAGTCTCTAGCAATAATCTAAAACAATTGCTATTTGCAATTACAATCCCCTTCTTCAAACGGATTACTCATTTATCTAGCGCTTATCAATTTATACATTACCATGCATGGAGAATGATATTATTTATATCAGAAATAGTTTATGTTTTTCCACTTGGAACCGACAGGTGCTCTACCTTATTCATGGGTTCCTTGCGCGTAACGGTGGTGGAGCTATGAGGGAATTAAGTCAAGGTCAGAATACGGCGTACACCTCTGCCACCTCAATTTCTATGATACCCACCCCAAGCGTTTAGCTGGCTGTCACATGTGTTTCCTAATGCTCAAGTTCAAGATCAGAATACTCGTTGAGAGAAAAGTGCATAAAAAGGGAATAAACTTCCATTTATGCACGGGTAACTTGGGTCTGAATTCCCCCCTAGGCACCAAACTAAAGAAAACTGATGAACACAAATGTTCATTTTCCGTGCAAAACTATTTGCTACGGTTTGCACTAATGAATACAACCCCGTCACAATAACCAAGCTTTCCAAACACACAACGTACCTGCCACTTTACTGCCATAGGCCACGCCCACAGCGCAGAAGCTGTTGTTGGAGACAGCAGCGATCTCCCCGGCGCAGCGCGTGCCGTGGTGGTTGTCACTGCGGGCGTCCGGGTGGGGCATGGGGTCTGGGTCGTTGGAGTTCAAGTCATAACTGCCCTCTGGACTCTAAAGGGACAGAATGAAGCACAAGAACATTTGTATTTGGGAAGACTAAAGCATGTGAATTTGGAAAAGAACATACTACATGATGACAAAAGCAAAAAGCTTTAAAAAGAAAGAAATTATGCTCCCAAATATTTTATGGGTATAGCAACCAACGTTTTGGCACACAGTGCCTTCTTCAGAGCATTGAACCCTAACCCTGAAGAAGGCACTGCGTGCGGGAACGTTGGTTGCGATACCCATGAAATATTTGGGAGCATAATTACAGTACACAACTTACTTTCTTTCTTTTTATAGTTTACTCTCCGTTAGTCAGAACCTCTACAAAATATTTTGTGGTGTGCGTCAGCTTATGCCTTTTAATGGCAAAAAGCTTAAAAGGAAATAGGCCTAGATGTGGCCAGCATGAAACTCACATAGTTTGGCTGAATATCCTGGAGGGTGTGCTGAACCCCATCGTCCACGACCACCACTGTCACCCCTGTCCCTGTGATGTTGCGCTCCCATACACCAGTCACATTGATGTCCATGCCCGGCCTGACATCGTTGTGCTGCGGGCGGGTGGAGAGGAGGAAGAAAGAGTGGATGGAGGAGGAGAAGAGCGGGGAAGTGACAGGTTAGAGTCGAAGACATTGTTCGTTAGCAAATGAGGAATGAAAATAAACGTGGCATATAGCCGACTCAGTTAAAAAAGTACTGTGCATTCTTACAGATCTGAATATTCTATAGGCTAAAATGTGCAGTAAGTAAATCTAAATGTTGCTTTGCTATGAAACAGTTCTGAAGACAAATAAAAGATAAGACAAATTACGCCTAATTCTCACCAGGTGCCACTGTAAGGGGTATCTGGGGTCGTTGAAGGCCATTGCCCTCTTGGAGCGGCTGAGGACATGCTCCTGGGAGTGCCAGAGCACATGAGGGTGGGCTGCCAGCACGTCCCCCGGCCTGCCCTCCTCCTCGGACCCGGCACAGAACAGGTAATGGCCCTCCAGCTGCCCTATCTGGCCCCTGTTCTCCAGGCCTGCCTGCTCAGCCACCCTGCTGGCCAGCTCGTACAGGCTGGTGCCTTCAGCCTCCAGCAGCTCTGAGTCTGTGTGCAACCGGACGGCCCAGGACTGGCCCGGCCCACAGGAGGGGGGAGGAGCCAGGGGAGGGGCGGACGTGTGGAGGGTATGAACAGTCAGGAGGAGCATAGGGGTCAGGCCCAGGAGGAGCAGGAACAAGGGGGGTGAACCCATGGCAACACAGGCACGTGCTCAACGCAAGTTCTGCTCCGTCTCCACATTAGGACCTGCAGCCTGAGGAGACAGAGTGGTGAGGAGTAGAGAAGGTAGCTGAACACACAGAAGAGGGAGCGATGGCTCCACTGCAATGTGGTATTCAAAAGGCAGTAGCGAGATTTCACAACAACAGCCTAGTTCTCATATTCAACAGCCCTCAAAGTAATGCACTGGTACAAATCCTTCATTGGCACACTGTTCATATCAGAACTCCAGCCAATCACTGCACCAGCCCTATATAACATTGTGCTGTTAATGACACTAACACTGGAGAGGCGGCTGGTACTTGTTGTACCATATCCATGTGACACTACAATCCTGCTAATGATAGGCTAGTCTAACCACAGAATAGAAGGACAAATCCATGTAGCATATGAATCAACTCAAGTTCTACAAAATGCCAAAGCCATCTCGGGCAACGCATATTTTGCTGAGTATTGACATGTCCTTTTTCTCTGTTAGGAAAGAATAGTACTATAACCCGACTAAGACAACCCATGTGTGTTATTCATGTTACAGCACACACAGACTTCTCCTGACACGATTTCACACAAATATTGTTGTTTTTTACTGGGTGCGGACAGAGGCCATTTGAACCCACTTGTACACACTTTGTCAAGCTTGTAAATTAAGATGAGATAATTTAGTTTTCAAAGCAGAATAAGCTAGGCTACATCAACAAAGGGAAAGACTTGGGTTGTCATTTCTGGGTCGTTCAACAAGTTATTCCAAAGACATCAACACTTGGGCAGGGATAGCCCATTCATAGACGCTAAATAGGGTTAGGGTTCCCACACGGCCATATTTCCATGCTACAGCACTTGTTTATGGAAAACAGACGGAAGACATGTGAAACGTTTGTGGGAGCCGAGGAGAGGGTTGGGAAACCCTGCTTTAATCCATTATGGGGCTAGGGCAAGGTCAACAGTGTCATTAATCAGTAGTAAAGAAATTGAGTATGGATATCAATGTTGACAGATGTTCACACTTTTACACATTTTAAGAAAAACATGTTAGGCCTACTTCTACGAAACTAGCTAGTTAACTCAGCCTCCTATCTCCCAATTCCAAAATAAATTGAATCAACTTGACATAGCTAGTTAGCTAACGTTAGATGGCTAGATATCATACACCGATGTAAAACCCCAATGTTGCTTGTTTCGAAAGTGTAGTTATCTGTACAGTAACGTAGGCTAGCTCGTTACTCCTAGCTAGCTACTGTAGTTAGCTGCAGTCCTAGCTAACGTTACAGTACAGCAGTTTGGAAGCTCGTTTCATAACAGACAGCGACGGAAACAAAATAGCGAAACACATAGCTAACTGTATTTTTGTTATTCAACAGCTAATTAGCTATGTAAATAGCCAGAGAACTCCTTAGTTAATCTTCCTACACTAGCTATAAACTGACAGTATGGCTCAAGTGACAAGCGGATGTTGTTGTCAGAGCTAGCCAGCTAACGTTAGCTAGCCCTCAACACGCAAGCAAGTACTATAATCACATGGCTAAATTTCATACTGATTTATGTATTTTACCTTTTCGTCGAAGTCTTTATTCTACAGTTTATTTGTGGACGACAATTTCATTTACGATAGCTATTTGGCTGTCACCTGAGAGACTGTCACTTCCGCAACAACTTCGCCGTCTATAATTTGTTTCTCCACTTGGGGGAGATCTAGTCTGTTATTATGTGTACCAGTATGTTTAGCCATCATTGCACTCCTTGTCATGCTAAACAGACTGGTACCCAGGCTGAGACCTAGGTAGGTTAACAGGTGGTTGAAATGTACAGATCTCTCACAGCTAGATAATCATAACCTCTAGGAATTATTAAGTTGCTACATACATTTTTAGACTTTTAAATGAATGATATATTCCCATTTATTCTTCCAAAATATAACTTAAGTTATTGGTTATTCTAATCATGATACTGCAGTATTTGGTATTTTACTTAGAGACCTTCAGTATTTTCAACCTACATGAAATGTGGCAATACAAGATGCAGGATTGATTTACACAATAGTGACATTATAAGTCCAGATGTCTGTATCCCGCTCATCAGGGAAGGGGAATTAATCTCATGACACAGATTCAGTTATATTTGTTACTTTATTTATTGGTAGTCTGTGGTCAGTGCAGTGTCAGGTGCATCTGACAGATATACATTTCAGATGTATTTACAGCAGGTCGATGAAAGTAGAATCTGTCCCTCATTGAGACAGTTTACTATTGTGTTCATTTACATAAAATCATCTCAAAACTATTTATATTCAAGCGCACCATGGGGATAGTGCAGTTGACTGGGGCACATGAATGTGTGTTACTGTCCGGGTCTGTGTCGGTGAGTTTTTGTATGTGAGCTGTTAAGGGGTTGGCTGAGATGTTCAAGCTATTTGGAGGTTTTGAAGACCTCTGTATGAGTGGGAGAATCATTGCGTGTGTGTGTGTGCGTGCAAGTGTGTGTCCGTGCTTGTCTTTTTGTGTGAATTAGTACATTCACTAGCAGTGAGGTGATGTACCAACTTAATCAACAAGAGCCATATAAAAGTGTCATATCTGATATTAACTGTATTAAATACATAATCTAAGCTTCTTAATGTACACCAAGTAACATGGCTTCACCATAAAAGTTCATTGCATCTGATATTTGAGTGCTAATTTTACTCTCTTGAAAAGTTCACCCAGTTAGCACTCATGATTAGCGTTCCTTAGCTGGTACTGTTGATGTAAAATCAAACAAATCAAATATATTCAATAATCAGGTCCATCCTTAAATTCTAGATCACCTAATTTGTATATGTGATCCATAAACCATAAACACACATTCATACATACATACATACACTACCGGTCAAAAGTTTTAGAACACCTACTCATTCAAGGGTTTTTCTTTATTTTTACTATTTTCTACATTGTAGAATAATAGTGAAGACATCAAAACTATGAAATAACACATATGGAATCATGTAGTAACCAAAAAAGTGTTAAACATATCCAAATATATTTTTATATTTGAGATTCTTCAAATAGTCACTCTTTGCCTTGATGACAGCTTTGCACACTCTTGGCATTCTCTCAACCAGCTTCATGAGGTAGTCACCTGGAATGCATTTCAATTAACAGGTGTGCCTTCTTAAGAGTTCATTTGTGGAATTTCTTTCCTTCTTAATGCGTTTAAGCCAATCAGTTGTGGTGTGACAAGGTAGGGGTGGTATACAGAATATATCCCTATTTGGTAAAAGACCAAGTCCATATTATGGCAAGAACAGCTCAAATAAGCAAAGAGAAATGACAGTCCATCATTACTTTAAGACATGAAGGTCAGTCAATAGGGAACATTTCAAGAACTTTTAAAGTTTCTTCAAGTGCAGTTGCAAAAACCATCAAGCGCTATGATGAAACTGGCTCTCATGAGGACTGCCACAGGAAAGGAAGTTCATGAGAGTTACCAGCCTCAGAAATTGCAGCCCAAATAAATGCTTCACAGAGTTCAACTAACAGACACATCTCAACATCAACTGTTCAGAGGAGACTGTGTGAATCAGGCTTTCATGGTCGAATTGCTGCAAAGAAATCATTACTAAAGCTCACCAATAATAAGAAGAGACTGGTTCCAACTGCCGTGTCATTGTGAGACGCGGTGTGGGTGAATGGATGATCTCCGCATGTGTATTTCCCACCGTAAAGCATGGAGGAGGAGGTGTTATGGTGTGGGGGTGCTTTGCTGGTGACACTGTTTGTGATTTATTTAGAATTCAAGGCACACTTAACCAGCATGGCTACCACAGCATTCTGCAGCAATACGCCATCCCATATGGTTTGGGCTTAGTGGGACTATCATTTGTTTTTCATCAGGACAAAGACCCAACACACCTCCAGGCTGTGTAAGGGCTATTTTACCAAGAAGGAGAGTGATGGAGTGCTGCATCAGATGACCTGGCCTCCACAATCCCCCGACCTCAACCAAATTGAGATGGTTTGGGATGAGTGAAGGAAAAGCAGCCAACATGTGCTCAGCATATGTGGGAACTCCTTCAAGACTGTTGGAAAAGCATTCCAGTTGAAGCTGGTTGAAATAATGCCAAGAGTGCGCAAAGATGTCATCAAGGCAAACAGTGGCTATTTGAAGAATCTCAAATATAAATTATATTTTGATTTGTTTAACACTTTTTTGGTTACTGCATGATTCCATATGTGTTATTTCATAGTTTTGATGTCTTCACTATTATTCTACAATGTAGAAAATAGTAAAAAAAATAAAGGCAAACCCTTGAATGAGTAGGTGTTCTAAAACTTTTGACCGGTAGTGTACATACATACCTCATACAATCACAAACACTCACACACACCTATCCATACTGTATATTTATATCATGCCCTTCTATCAATAAAGTTGTCCACTGAATCCAGGAAGCCATTTAACCCAGCTTGCTGGTATATCCACCTTTGATGAATCCAAAGTAAGTGGCCATTGGCTTATTTGGTCATTGTGCTACCCGCCCAAACCACAACCAACACCATCCTACATGTTAATCTGTTTCTGCATTACTCAATGAGGCTGATGTGCCCTCAACAACAATAAGAAAAGCCTCCATTTCCATTTCTGGTAGGCTTGCCTCTCCTGTGTACTGTATGTCCATGCCTCTCTATCATTTGAGGAGTGAGATATCATCAGCCAAGTCCCCAGCTCCAGGTGGGCGGAGGCAGCGGGAGAAGCGCCACTGGCACACCATGAGGCACAGGGGCAGCATGAAGAGGGCACAGATGCCCGCCATGATGTAGGCAATGGTCATGAGGGTGGACTCGTCCGTCTGCGGGATGTTGTAGCCGCAGTCCTCCAGGTCCACGCCGTGGAACGGCCCCTCAACGGAGGCCGTGCGGAACTCATCGTGCACTGTGGCATAGAAATACACATAGATCAGCAACATACATACAGGCACACACACATAAATCTTTCTTTAACATGTCTCCTCCCCTTCATCTACACTGATTGAAGTGGATTTAACAAGTGACATCAATAAGGGATCATAGCTTTCACCTGGATTCACCTGGTCAGTCTATGTCATAGAAAGAGCAGGTGTTTATAATGTTTTTTTCACTCAGTGTATATATACACTGAACAAAAATATAAACGCAACATGTAAAGTGTTGGTCCCATGTTTCATGCGCTGAAATAAAAGATCCCAGAAATTTTACATACGCACAAAAAGCTTATTTCTCTCAAATGTTGTGCACAAATGTGTTTACATCCATGTTAGAGAGCATTTCTCCTTTGCCAATATAATCCATCCACCTGACAGGTGTGGCATATCAAGAAGCTGATTAAACAGCATGATCATTACACAAGTGCACCTTGTGCTGGGGCCAATAAAAAATGTGCCGTTTTGTCACACAACACAATGCCACAGATGTCTCAAGTTTTGAGGGAGTGTGAAATTGGCATGCTGACTCCAGGAATGTCCACCAGAGTTGTTGCCAGAGAATGTAATGTTCATTTCTCTACTATAAGCCGCCTTTGGCAGTACGTCCAACCGGTCTCACAACCGCAGACCACGTGTAACCACTCCTGCCCAGGACCTCCACATCCGGCTTCTTTACCTGCAGGATCGTCTGAGACCAGCCACCCGGACAGCTGATGAAACTGAGGAGTATTTCTGTATGTAATAAAGCCCTTTTTTGGGGAAAAACACATTCTGATTGGCTGGGCCTGGCTCCCCAGTGGGTGGGCCTGGCTCCCAAGTGGGTGGGCCTATGCCCTCCCAGGCCCAGCAATGGCTGCGCCCCTGCCCAGTCATGTGAAATCCATAGATTAGGGCCTAAATCATTTATTTAAATTGACTGATTTCCTGATATCAAATCAAATCAAATCACATTTTATTCCTCACATGTGCCGAATACAACAGGTGTAGACCTTACCGTGAAATGCTTAATTACAAGCCCTTAACCAACAATGCAGTTTTAAGAAAATATTTACTAAATAAACTAAAGTAAAAAAGTAAAAGGGGGGGGGTGCAAAGCTGTCATCAAGGCAAAGGGTGGCTATTTGAAGAATCTCAAATATAAAATCTATTTTATTTTTGTTTAACACTTTTTTGGTTACTACATGATTCCATATGTGTTATTTCATCGTTTTGATGTCTTCACTCTTATTCTACAATGTAAAAAATAGTAAAAATAAAGAAAAACCCTTGAATGAGTAGGTGTGTCCAAACTTTTGACTGGTAGTGTATATATATACCATCTCCCCCTCTCCCTCCTTCTCATACTCCCTCCGCCCCCCCTCACCATGGCAGGTGCTGACGGCGAATCCGATGCGTTTCCTCTGGCGATCGAACACCACATAGAAGCCCTCCATGATGACGGCGCCCATGACGGTGCCCGTGCTGGACTGGGATACGGCAAACTTATAGCAGTCCTCCTGGGCCGAGGCCACGTCCTCCACGGGTCGCAGGTACTGCTGCAGGGGGCACAAAGAAACAGCGGACATCAGTCAGTAGAGAACACCTACAATGGATGGTAAGAATAAACCAGGAGAAATACAGCAATAGGATAATAAGCTCACAACACTTTTTTGTGCTTGTCTATGCAGTTTGGGTTTGGTGTAAGCATGAACTAACCAGTCCGTGCATGAGTGAGGAATATACTCACTACTTTCAACATTTTTATATAAGCTTAACATTAATTATCAATGTTAACTGTTGCTAGTCGAAGGTTCAAGGCCAGCGCTGACTGCCTCTACTGTCCCAATACAAGCTGCTCTCCACTTCTATCTCATTGCCATTGAAACAGTGATTATATTAATCACCACTATCTCCAAGGTCCAGTCTCTGATTGGAATAACATACATCAAATACTCTCTGTAGTTCTCAACACATCTAAATTGAATGAAAAGTGAAAGGAGTTTAAGATAGGATCATCATTAGATCATTGAATTGATTAATTGAATAATGAAGATGTATTGTATTCAATGACAGGTAAGTACACAGACAGACACTGTTACCTGTGGGAGAATGGAGATGCGGAAGGACTGGTTGCGGTTCTCACTCATTAGGTAGAGCGAGATGACAGGGAAGATGTGCCACGGGGTGGTGCCAGCCTGCCAGCACACCAGCTGCTCCCCCAACCAGAACCCAGAGGGAAACTGCTCCGTCTGATAAGAAGACATGGGGTTTGTGTGTGTGTGTGTGTGTGTGTGTGTGTGTGTGTGTGTGTGTGTGTGTGTGTGTGTGTGTGTGTGGGAGAGAGGGATATAAAGAATATTTAGCAATTGCAGAAACTAGAGAAAGATGATAGCTATGAAACTATTACAGACATTACACCTGAGAAAGGGGATTTCACATGACACTAGCTGAAACTGTCAGCTACAAAGAAGAGAGGGAACAAAACAACAGAGAGAGAGGGGGAGTGAGAGAGAGATGAGAAAAGGTATGAGGAGGGACTCACAGACGAGGCTGCCTCGATGGCCTTCACGGCTGCCTGGAACACTTTGCGAGGGAGCCGGAGGTTGGTGGTGCCGCTGTCCACAATGCTCTTATCATAGTTGTACTGATAGAAACACAAGCCAAGAGAGAGGAAACAAATTGTCATTCTTTATTCACTGTCACTTACTGCACCATTATTAGTGATAGATAGATATTCAGGATTAACTAAAGAGAATACAGGAGCAAATAAAATATAAAAAGAGAAGGGGCCACCCTTACTTAAAATGTACGCACACATGCCTATAAGTCGCTTTGGATATTAAAGAGAAAGTGGAATGAAATAGGGAGGATAATGTTGATTAAAGGGTCTTCAGCAAACCCGTCAGCTACAGTATCTCACCTCCTTGCAGTCCATGTTGAGATCCTGACCATTGACCTCAATGCGCACAATGATGACCTCATAATACCACTCCCGGCGGATCGGGGTGTACCACAGGTCCCCAACATAGAGAGAAGAATCCACTCCACCAATGATCTAAGAAAACAGCAAATCAGACAGTATCATAGGCTGGGTCCAAAACTCTCAACACACTTTCCATTTCATATTGCCTTTGCAATACAAATTATAACTAAACAATACTGACCTACCTGCCTGGCACATACAATCTCTATATATAACCCTCTTGGTTACACTAACACAACACACCACTTCTGTGTATTTCCCTCAAACAGAAAATGTGTCTGTGCCTTTTCCTATCGACTGTATGTCTATCTCTCTCACCATGCTGCCACCCACGGTGGCACTGCCCAGGCTGTAGTTCTGGGTGAACCCTGCGCCACACATCTGCAGGGAGAACAGGTTGGGCACGGGGGTCTGCCGCACCAGCGAGTCAAAGAAAGGCTCCAGCGTCTCATCAGGCTAAACAGATATGGGGGGTTTAGAGGATTTAGAAAGGATTTAAAGATGGGTAACGAATAACTATATTAAAGTGAGGGGGTTGAAAAATCTAAAACAATTCTGTGGTAATTTTAGCCATCTTGTTGACAACAAGCCTAAACTGACATTGTATCTCCACAAATCCATCACTGTGCATTTTCCACATTACCCTCACCAGTGACCCTCTAGCTGATCACTCTCTCCCTCCCTCCCTCCCTCACTCTCACCCAGGCAATCTCTGCTCAGCCCTCTCTCTTTTCCCTCTCTCCCTCCCTCTCCATCTTCCTCTTCCCCCCTCTCACCCATGTGTTTTCTGCCCAGCCCATTTCCCTTTCCCTCCCTCTCTCTCCCCCCCTCTCACCCGGGCGATCTCGGCGTAGGCCAGGCCCAGGATGCCCTCCCAGTTGGATCCGTTGATGAAGAAGCGGTCCGACTGGGTAATGGCAGCGATGTTGGCACGGAGCGAGGCATTGGGGCCGTGCGGCACAGACACCAGGTCAGTGCCCAGCTCGCCCTCCCAGCGGCCCTGGGTGTAGGGTACGTAAACACTGCGCCCAAGGTCGCGGTAGGAGTTAGACCTATGAACAGCAGGGGAGAAAAGGTGCTTACTGTATAAGTCCACCAAGGGAAGTATGTACAGGGTAATCTAAAAGGGAGAGATCCCACTGAGATTCACTGTTCAATGGGATTCATATTTAATATAATATTTAAAGGGATAGTTTACGCATTAGTCCACTGTTGATATGGTCCCAAAGCATTGTGCATGTCAGCAGTAAAGTTTTCAAGCACTTTCAGTGTATTGTAATAAGAACCCGTGGTACTCACAGTGAGCGATGGTAGTATCTGCGGAGGAAAGGGTGAGCAGCTGCCCCCACTGCAAAGTTACTGCTGCCTGTGTCCACCAGGATATTCAACTGATTCACAAACACAACAAAGTTGTTATTGTAATGAAACCATATTACATATTCACTCAGCATTTTTCCAAAGCTAGGCCTATATATTGTGACAGGTATTGAGTAGGTATACAGTGGGGAAAAAAAGTATTTAGTCAGCCACCAATTGTGCAAGTTCTCCCACTTAAAAAGATGAGAGAGGCCTGTAATTTTCATCATAGGTACACGTCAACTATGACAGACAAAATGAGAAAAAAAAATCCAGAAAATCACATTGTAGGATTTTTAATGAATTTATTGGCATATGATGGTGGAAAAAAAGTATTTGGTCAATAACAAAAGTTTCTCAATACTTTGTTATATACCCTTTGTTGGCAATGACACAGGTCAAACGTTTTCTGTAAGTCTTCACAAGGTTTTCACACACTGTTGCTGGTATTTTGGCCCATTCCTCCATGCAGATCTCCTCTAGAGCAGTGATGTTTTGGGGCTGTCGCTGGGCAACACAGACTTTCAACTCCCTCCAAAGATTTTCTATGGGGGTTGAGATCTGGAGACTGGCTAGGCCACTCCAGGACCTTGAAATGCTTCTTACGAAGCCACTCCTTCGTTGCCCGGGCGGTGTGTTTGGGATCATTGTCATGCTGAAAGACCCAGCCACGTTTCATCTTCAATGCCCTTGCTGATGGAAGGAGGGTTTCACTCAAAATCTCACGATACATGGCCCCATTCATTCTTTCCTTTACACGGATCAGTCGTCCTGGTCCCTTTACAGAAAAACAGCCCCAAAGCATGATGTTTCCAACCCCATGCTTCACAGTAGGTATGGTGTTCTTTGGATGCAACTCAGCATTCTTTGTCCTCCAAACATGACGAGTTGAGTTTTTACCAAAAAGTTATATTTTGGTTTCATCTGACCATATGACATTCTCCCAATCCTCTTCTGGATCATCCAAATGCACTTCAGACGGGCCTGGACATGTACTGGCTTAAGCAGGGGGACACGTCTCGCACTGCAGGATTTGAGTCCCTGGCGGCGTAGTGTGTTACTGATGGTTGGCTTTGTTACTTTGGTCCCAGCTCTCTGCAGGTCATTCACTAGGTCCCCCCGTGTGGTTCTGGGATTTTTGCTCACCGTTCTTGTGATCATTTTGACCCCACGGGGTGAGATCTTGCGTGGAGCCCCAGATCGAGGGAGATTATCAGTGGTCTTGTATGTCTTCCATTTCCTAATAATTGCTCCCACAGTTGATTTCTTCAAACCAAGCTGCTTACCTATTGCAGATTCAGTCTTCCCAGCCTGGTGCAGGTCTACAATTTTGTTTTTGGTGTCGCTTTGACAGCTCTTTGGTCTTGGCCATTGTGAAGTTTGGAGTGTGACTGTTTGAGGTTGTGGACAGGTGTCTTTTATACTGATAATAAGTTCAAACAGGTGCCATTAATACAGGTAACGAGTGGAGGACAGAGGAGCCTCTTAAAGAAGAAGTTACGGTCTGTGAGAGCCAGAAATCTTGCTTGTTTGTAGGTGACCAAATACTTATTTTCCACCATAATTTGCAAATAAATTCATTAAAAATCCTACAATGGGATTTTCTGGATTTTTTTTTTTAATTTGTCTGTCATAGTTGACGTGTACCTATGATGAAAATTACAGGCCTCTCTCATCTTTTTAAGTGGGAGAACTTGCACAATTGGTGGCTGACTAAATACTTTTTTTCCCCACTGTATGTGGTGTTTTTAGGTGTGTGTGTGTGTGCGTTCTTGCGTCTTCCAGGGTTAAAGGACAGAATACATTGAAATACACTGATGATAAGGACATGATCTCTGTTACCCTGGAGACAGCCATGCCTATTCATAAAATGTTTCCCTGCAGCTGCTGCTAAAACACTTCTTCATTTCAGCCATTTAGAGTCACTTTCTCTCTCTCTCACCTCCTGGCATTATGTTACTGGTAGTTGCTATGTATTGGTTTATTTTGCTCCAAATGTCCTTCTCCTTTCCTTTCCCACTGCATCCAACCCCTAGGCTGTTCTCAGATTGCCCTCTCTCTATCTCTGTCTCTCTCTCTGTCTCCCTCCTTCCCTCTCCTTCCGGTGTGAGTCTCACATTTTGCTCAGTCAGTGAGTCAGACTGGCAGCCATGTTGTCTCTCTGGTGACCAGCAGGACCCTGATCAATAATAGATCTGCTCCTGAAATATCCAGGTATGCATCCCCAACTGGCACCCTATTCCCTATGTAGGGAATAGGGTGCCATTTGGGACACAGTCCAGGAAGTGGCAGAGCCAAGAGCCTCAAGGACTGTGTGCATGGAAGATTCCCCAGCCTGTTGCCTCAGTCTCTCACCCAGTCCCACACACACTCTCCACACAAATGCCCACGCACACACACACACACACACACATCCCACCAACACAAACGTGTCGCTTGAGACACACTCATCACATGCACCCTGCTGTTCCATAACATATCCATGTCATCTTCTAATCTAATCACAGGGGTGTCAATTGGATATGGCAGTCGCCATACCCTACAACACAAACAATTTAAAATAGGCTTCTAAAATAATTAAAATCCTGATTAAAAGGCAAATGCAGTTTAGCGGAACTATACGGGCTGACTTTAGGACCATGCAGACACCTAGGAGCAGGAGGGAAGGCTGTTTGTATGGATGGATGAATGGCTTTATGGAGAGAACATCACGCAGCTGCAGGGAACTGCGCAACCTTTTCTCAAAACAGTGCAGAGGTAAAGATGGCTGTAGTAGATGGCTTTGGCTAGGTAACTGCTGTTTGACTTGACATGAAACCAAACTAGAGTTTTAATCCTGGTGCTGAGCTAGTGCGTAGCAGCTAATTCTTGTATGACATGTTTGTAGCACAGGAGGTTGGTGGTACCTTAATTGGGGAGAACGGGCTCGTGGTAATGGCTGGAGTGGAATACGTGGAATGGTAACAAATACAACAAACACATGGTTTCCAGGTGTTTGATGCTATTCCATTTGCTCAGTTCCAGCCATTAAAATGAGCCATCCTCCCCTCAGCAGCCTCCACTGGTTTTCTAGAATGTTAAGTCCCCTATTGACTGAGGTGAATGAAGCTACAGCAACAAGGTCCAAATTGCATTTTAGAGTTTTTAAATTGTGTAGAAATGCAGTAAAGGAGCTTCAATTGGATAAACATTCATTGGAGGAGAATGTCCCTTTGCCATCCATTCCCTAGGTTTAGCTGACATGATGCCCCTGCCCTACCACCAAACCACATTCACCCCCTCCACACACATCAAAACACCAAGCCATGCAAACACAGAGACATTGCAATGAATTGTGGGAGAAACTCAAATCAAACAGGGTTACTAGGGAGATTGTGCATAACAGTCTGTGTGGACCCATTTGCATGTTATATGATTTGAATAAATAAAGAATCACCTTAGCATTATGAGGTAGTCCTGTAAAGAGTGATTTAACTTTAACCTGCATAAACTCTCCCTCAGTCAGCCTCTTGGCCTGCTCTCCTCCTTTCTCTCTCTGATTGTAGTGTAGCGGGTGTATTTTGGTGAGGAATACGCTGATGTCTCACAATTGATCTGTCCTGCCCGCATCCTGCTTCCCTTCACACACACCACCCGAGACGCCTGGCCCGCAGCTGCATCCTGACACACACACACACACACACACACTTTGGACTTGCTACGACCCTGCTACACTTCCTTCTACACTTCCTCTAGCTGGCAGAAGCCTAGAATCCCTGTCGCAAACCTAATCTATTATTTTAGATGAGGTATGTCTGAAGCGTCTCAGAGGAGTGCTGATGTAGGATCAGTTGAGCCTTTTAGATCACAATTAATACGATTACATGGACAGGGGGGACCTGATCCTAGATCAGTACTTCTACTCTGTGATAATTGATACATACAGCCCCTGGTTTACATTTGCTGCTCAAACATCTTGAAGTTACTGTAACAGTCTTATAGTAGTCTATACAGTAGACCTATGTGGCAATTTGTTTGGTTTGTATTGCTGTAACAAAGCAATATAGTAATAGAATTCCCTTCGATTACATGAGGGAAATATTTTGTTATGTGTCTTTTAGTGTGTTGTATTCATAGTTATTAATACTGGATCAATCTCTATGGTTGTATTTGTATCAATGTTTCTAAATGTTTGTGAGTGGATGGAAGCCAGTGATGGTTTATCCTCCTAGTGGCATAATGGGAGTGTCCTAGGCAGGGCATAACGTTGGCTCTGTCACACATTAATCCCTCTGGTGTGCCAGTCTGTACCCTGCAGCTGCTTAGCTGCACCTCACTGGGAATTATCTCCCCCCCTCTTTCTCTCTGCAGAATTAAAGGCTTCATTCTCTCCTTCTTTCTCTCTCCTTCTCTCACATGCAAGCACACAGGCACAGACACACACATTTATTATTGTTGTTGTTGTTCTTCTTCTTCTTCACCATCTGCCATTTTAGAAGCCAGGTTACCAAGGTTTATGAAGGCCAGTCTTTCTTAATTCTGGTCCTGGGGACCCAAATGGGTGTTTTTGCCCTACTACTGAACACGTGATTCCACTAATCAAAAGTTTGATAGGGTAGGTTTGATGTGCCACAATGCAGAGGATATAGGGCACAGGTGCGCAAAACGTCATTCAGGGTCAATGGAATGGGCGTCTCAATGACACAGAGAGAGAGAGAGAGAGAGAGAGAGAGAGAGAGAGAGAGAGAGAGAGAGAGAGAGAGAGAGAGAGAGAGAGAGAGAGAGAGAGAGAGAGAGAGAGAGAGAGAGAGAGAGAGAGAGAGAGAGAGAGAGAGAGAGAGAGAGTCAGTCACCTTCTGTAGCGGTGAGCCCACAGCCATCTCCACGTAGTAGCCCTGTCCAGATTTCCCACGGAGGTTGTCGATCATGTCCACGAAATTGATGCGGCTGACCCCTCTGCGCCTCCGCGCTGCACTCGAAGAGCGCTGCGGGGCCACAGGCGGGGGTTGGGTTTCGGAGAGAGGGCCCTGCCGCAGTGGGAAGTGGATAGCCAGTGGGCCAGAGCTGTTTGGTTCTACTTCAGCCTCGTTGGAGCCGAAACTGACACACACAAACAGGCCGACAATCGTCCATAAAAATACCATCCAGCGAGGACAGAGTGCCTCCATTTTGAAATGTTATTTTAGGCTATATATTTTAGGACACTTAATTTGCGCGCTCGACCGTCTCCTTTCAGTTTGGCATCATTAGAACTGCTGCAGAATTGTTGTTTATAGCACCAAGATCAAACGCTGATGCTGCGAAATAATTGACAGTTGCAGCCATAATGCAATAATGTTGACATCTTTATTAAAATACAGCGGAGTTCCCTTGATTTGAAAATCTGTCCGTGTACAGGTGGTGTCGTATCGAGCGCTTTGCTGCCGCGACCATATATCTTGTCCTCGCCTTATAAGAAAAATAACAATAATTTACAAAATCTTATATAAACGATAGAAATATCCATGTGCCAATAGCCTATAGTTGTCGACAAAACAATCAAATTCAGTATAATGAAATCATCAACTGCGCAAATAGGCCGATAATAAAAGAAAACATAGAACGCATGAATTAGAGATTGTCCAAAAAGGCTGAGGTCCCAATATCAACAATCTAGAAGCCCGTTACCCGTCCGATCATCGTTCTGTCACACGACCAAAAATCCCAGTCACCATAATCCGCATCTCTCCTCTGTGCATTATCTCCGCTACCTTCCCGCATTCACCCGCCTCCTCCATCAATCCTGCATCATGTTGTAACTGAGCGGAACATCTCCCTTCAAACACAACCTCAGTTGGGAAATAGGAGCGCACAGGGCATTGTGGGTATAGTAGTTTTTCTATTTAATCATGGGTATAAAAAATTGCCTTTAATAAAAAATAGCCTATAATAAATGATAAAGCAAAAGAGCAAATTATTTTAAATTGGTCTTTATTGACATCATTTGAATAACAATATTTTCCACTTCAAACAATTAATTTCCCTATATTGCCTTGTGTGCTTTGTGTAAAAAATATCTAAAATCACCAACCCAAGATGAAACAATCAAAGAAAATAGAAAATAAGCTAAAGGATTGAGCTCATGATAGAACATTTTCACTTGGTTCCTTTGAGAAATAATGAAGAGAGATATTCACATATTGAAGGAGAATGTGGGCTACTGTAGGAAGATCTGTAGTAATGGAACTATGGAAGAAATTCCCTCCTCTCATCCCAGGTTCAGTCTCTCTGAAGTACCTGGACATTCCCAGAGGGTGGGAAGGGGGATGAAAGTCAAGGGTGGAAAAATATTATTCTCCACATCCTTTCTCTCACTGGTACAGCTGATGTCTTCCCTGCAATGGTGGCCTAGTTCACGATGCAGTGTTGATAAAGAGACAATGTTTGAATCCTCTTGTCCTACAGAGGAAGAAAGAAGTCGAGAAAGGGGAGGAAAAAACCAAGAGTTTAAAATATCATTTATCTGACCAAAGATTAGTGCACATTATGGAGTGACAGTGATGGCTGTATATTGCCTAAAACATGCCCAGTATTTCATTGTGACACTGATGTTTCGAGGGAGGAGGACAGGGAGATTCCTGGGTCTCAGTCGCTCACTTGATAGACTCTTTAGGTTCTGTGCTCGCTGCTCTCCTGACATACTGCCAGGCTCATGGCTGCCCTCCTGTGGCTGCCAGGTGGGCAGAGAGTGAGGCAGGGGCCTGGCGTTGCCCACCCTGCCCACCCTGAACACACAACGACACACAGTTACATTACTATCAAAGAACAGTTAGGAAGAATTACAACAGGTTAAAAACAGGTTACCAACATCAGTCACCTTTTACCCTATCATGTTATGCTTGGCCTTAATAAGCCTAATTGAGTGTCTGTTGTGTTGTCATATGTAGAGGCCATGATCAAAATTCAGGATTCATGTTGCGATTGCTCCTTAACCTGAATATCAGGTGATAAGAGAGCGAGCGATAAGGATGTACAATGTTGCAGTTATTATTTAATTGAGTGTTTCCATGGAACAATCTAGATTTTACATTAATTGTAGGAGGGAAGCCACCTGAATCCGACAATCAGTCCTCAATGTCTGAATTTGGTTGTTGTCCTTTGACTTTTATGTTCAACGTATCACCGAAATGATTCTGAAGTTCTAGACGCTAACAAACAAAGAACATGTTTATTTGTTTTACCAGGCGTCAGGATTAGTAGTTCGGAAGCCCTTTGCAAACGGGTTACTGGCTATCTTCAACTGGGTGATCTGAGAGAGAGAGAGAGAGAGAGAGAGAGAGAGAGAGAGAGAGATTTTTAGTTTTTTACCAGATCCCTATTAGCTGACGCCAATGGCGACAGCTATAATTTTACTGGGGTCTGACACATAACGAAAAAGACATTACAGACAAAATACTTTACAATTTACATACATTTAAAAACATTAACATGTAGTGTGCGTGTGTGTGTATCTATCAGTTACACATACATTTCCGTACATACAAAAAGTAGGTCACATGGGGGAGAGGCGTTTTGCCGTGAGGTGTTGCTTTATTTGTTTTTTGGAACCAGGTTTGCTGTTCACTTGTGCTATATGAGATGGAAGGGAGTTCCATGCAATCATGGCTCTGTATAATACTGTACATTTCCTTGGATTTGTTCTGGACCTGGGGACTTTGAAAAGACCCCTGGTGGCATGTCTGGTGGGGTAAATTTGTGTGTCAGTGCTGTATATAAGTTGACTATGAAAACAGTTTGGAATTTCCAATACATTGTTTCTTATAAAAACTAGAAGCGATGCAGTCAGTCTTTCCTCAGCTCTTAGCCAAAAGAGACTGGCATGCATAGTACTGATATTAGCCCTCTGATTACAATGAAGAGCAAGATGTGCTGCTCTGTTCTGGGCCAGCTGCAGCTTAACTAGGTCCTTCTTTGCGGTACTTGACCATATGACTGGACTGGACTATAATCAAGATAAGATAAAACTAGAGCCTGCTTTGTGGAGTGTGGTGTCAAAAAAGCAGAGCATCTCTTTATCACGGACAGACATCTCCCCATCTTTACAACCATTGAATCAATATGTTTTGACCATGACAGTTTACAATCTAAGGTAACACCAACTAATTTAGTCTACTCAACTTGCTAAACAGCAACACCATTCAGATTCAGCTGAGGTCTAGAACTTAGGGAATGATTTGTACAAATACAATGCTGTTAGTTTTAGAGATGTTCAGGACCAGTTTATTACTGGCCACCCATTCTAAAACTGACTGCAACTCTTTGTTTAGGTTTGCAGTCATTTCACTAGCTGTGGTTGCTGACACGTATAGGGTTGAATCATCAGCATACATGGACACACAGGCTTTGTTTAATGCCAGTGGCAGGTCATTGGTAAAAATGTTAAACACTTTACATGTTTAACATTAGAGAAGCTTCCATTAAAGAAAACCCTCTGTGTTCTATTAGATAGATAGCTCTGAATCCACGATATGGCAGAGGTTGAAAAGCCATAACACATACGTTTTTCAACAACAGGTTATGGTCAATAATATCAAAAGCTGCACTGAAATCTAACAGTACAGCTCCCACAATCTTCTTATTATCAATTTCTTTCAAACAATCATCAGTCATTTGTGTCAGTGCAGTACATGTTGAGTGCCCTTCTTTATAAGCATGCTGAAAGTCTGTTGTTAATTTGTTTACTGAGAAATAGCATTGTATTTGGTCAAACACTGTTTTTTCCGACAGTTTGCTAAGAGCTGGCAGCAAGCTGATAGGTTGGCTCTTAGAACCAGTAAAGGCCGCTTTACCATTCTTTGGTAGCGGATTGACTTTGGCTTCCCTCCAGGCCTGAGGACAAACACTTTCCTCTAGGCTCAGATTAAATATATGACAGATAGGAGGTTTGACATTATTGATTGATAACAATTATTAACATTACAAAATACAAACGTATAATGCTTTTCATTCATTATTCATTTTCTTATGCATGAATATGATGGCTCACTGTTCGTTGTTGGCATTTCCTGCCTAAGTATGCCCACTTTGCCAATGAACTAATCATTAAAATAATTGGCAATATCAAATGGTTTTCTGATGAATAAGCCATCTGATTCGATGAAAGATGGAGTTGAATTTGTCTTTCTGACCATAATTTCATTTGAAGTTCTCAACCACAAAAAAATGTCATCATCATAATACAGTTTCTTCTTCTTTTTGTTGAGTTTAGTCACATAATTTCTCAATTTGCAGTAAGTTAGCCAGTCAGATGTGCAGCCAGACTTATTAGCCACTCCTTTTGCCCCATCTCTTTCATACAGTTTTTAAATTCCTCATCAATCCATGGAGCCTTAACAGTTCTAACAGTTTCTTAACAGGTGCATGTTTATAAATAATTGGAAGGATGCTCCTTATTAATCACATCAGACCAACAAATATTTTTAACATCATCCACACAAGAGTCAGCTAAATATACACTATTTTAGGCACAGCTTTTGGAACTTTGGCTTTCCTGGATATAGCCACTATATTGTGATCACTGCATCCAATGGGTACAGATACAGCTTTAGAACAAAGTTCTACTGTATTAGTAAAAATGTGATCGATACATGTGGATGATATAGTTCCTGTAGTGTTTGTAAACACCCTGGTAGATTGATTAATAACCTGAACCAGATTACAGGCACTGGTTACAGTGAGAAGCTTCCTCTTGAGCGGACAGCTTGATGAAAATCAGTCAAAATTCAGGTCCCCAAGAAAGTAGACCTCTCTGTTTACATCACTTACTCTGTCAAGCATTTCACATTTTAACTTTATTTCTAAGGCTACATATATTAATAAGGGCCAGAGAAAGAGAGAGAGAGAGAGAGAGAGAGAGAGAGAGAGAGAGAGAGAGAGAGAGAGAGAGAGAGAGAGAGAGAGAGAGAGAGAGAGAGAGAGAGAGAGAGAGAGAGAGAGAGAGCATTATCTGTCATCAATTTCAAGGTAGTATGTAGGGTGAATCTCCAATGGTCATAATTCATACAAGACTGGACTAGTTTGTCTCTTCAACATCATATGAAGTGACAGTTATAACATAGTCATTACAATACCCTGTGGTTCTGGTAGGCAGTGACGGCTATGAAGTGTGTTTCAGGGAAGGAGAAGGTGCAGAAGTTGCGGTGGGCATGAAGCTGGCTGTCCCGCCGTGGGTCCACATACACCACATGGAATCGAGGCTGGTAACGATGCATGGAGTTCAAGATCATCTGGGTGTGTGACAAACAAACACAATGCACATCACATACACACACAGGTACAAAGACTCAGAAATACAAAGAATGTATAAAGAACGCGAGCAAGTACTGATTGTAAAGATGTGTGTGTGTGTGTGTGTGTGTGTGCATGCATGTGTGTCTGCGTCTGGACTGGTCGGTGTGTGTGTCTGTGTCTGGTCTGGACTGGTCTGTGTCGGTGTGTATGTGTGTGTGCTTATCTCACATGTCCATTATCATCCAGCAGGTTGTTGGTCAGTTTGAGTGCGTCGAAGGAGACCATCTGTTTCATCCACTGGGACCCTCTGGCGGGGGAGTCTGGGTGGAAGTGCATCCTCCCCGGGGCTGCCACATCGGCCCGGCCCGCCACCAGCCACGAGGAGCTGTGGAACGCATATCTACATACAGGAGAGCAAAGATACTATATTAATTGGTTGCACGTTGTGTCACTCCACTATTGAACGTTCTGTTACACCAGGCTGAAAGTTCTACTCAATGCTTTTTCAATTGGCGCTGGTTAAGATTTTGTGCATTATCTGGTACATATTATGTGGTACAATCAAGAAGAGGCTGCCAGGTTATGTACTGTACATCATAACCACAATATACTGTATGATGATTCCCCACAAACACTATTATGAGTAGATCTAGTGTATGTCTCATATGCTGGCAGAGTGTAGGTAAAACCACAGATCCTATGAATCACATTCTATGTAACTCTATGGATAAAACTCACCTGTATCTCTTGTCATCCACAGGGATGAAGTCCATGAGCAGCACATATTCCGCTGCAGGGTCCATCCCTGAGATACTGACCTGGAAGGTAGGGAACATCCTCCTACAAGGACCATGCAGGACACAGCAGCAACGCAGTGATATGTGATTAGTTCAACCACAGTGAGTGTGTGTGTTTATGTGTGTGTGTGTGTCTGTGTCCGTATGTGTTAACATCTTCCTACCTCCCAGCCTTGGTGACGATCATCTCTGTGCCCAGCTGGTCAAACTGTTGCCACAGCGCGTGCATCTCCAGCTGAACTGTGACCCCAGTGACCTGGGGGGCTTTGGCACAGGTGACCCCACCAGCTTCCGCACAGCAGGCCAGTGTGAGGGAACACCTGTGAGACAGTTGAGGAACTGGAGAGGAGGAAAAAAACACATGAAAAACAGGATTTCACAAGAAAAGTCAGGTAGGAACCATGAATTCAAACTAATGCAGTGAAGCTCCAGTACCATTCATACTGTTCGTGTTACAGTCAGAATCTCCAGTGGTGGGCAATGCTTCAGATTTGTCCACTTTCAACTTCCATCAATTGGTTGTTTCTGCTCTGTTGTTCCACTGTTCACTGACCAGTCTGCTGTCCAGATTAGAGTAGAACTTTGACCACATAAAATCCCCTGCTTTAGTCTGAGACCGTTAGCTGTCCTTGGAAAACAAGAATGTCTGTGTGGTTCAGTGTACCACTGACTGGGTCTGGGACAGAGGACTGGAACACCAAGCAGGCTTTATACAGGCTGGGATACTCAAGGGACCCTCGATCGCACCTCATCCATTACACCGTAATAAAGCCACTGACATGCAATATTAACACACACACACACACTCACACACATACACTGAGAGGGATATCACACACACTCTGCACATATACATAGGTACATGCACATAAGATGTGACAGAAAACATTTATCAAAACATTTATTACTGCTTTCAGACATTTCTTTACAGTTTTTATACCATAATAAGATGCACAATGTGTTATTTTCATTGAGATGCACTTCACTTTTTAGAAATAGGTCATTAATTACACTAGTTATCCTCTGTTATTGAGTGAGGACAGACATCCGACAGAGAGCCACTGCTGCTATTGATTTAAAAATAAATCTATTTCACCATTCAACACAATGCTAATTGCAATCTTCAACTCTAATCTAAAGTTGCCTTGAGATGTTTGCCAAAATAGCTTCACCTTGTGTCTAGTCTGGGAAGTATCCTTATACGTGCCGTGTCCATAGGAATAACATAATAATAATATATGCCATTTAAAATAAGCTTTTATCCAAAGCAACTTACAGTCATGCATGTATATATTTTTCATATGGGTGGCCCCGGGAATCGAACTCACAGTCATTAAAAAATATAAGATAAGTTAAGACAAACCAAGAAAACAATAAGTGGATCACGTAGCAAAACAAATTACAAACAAACCAAAACCAAATAGCAGCAGATACAAGTATACTTAGTATAGGTTTATTATCAAAACTATTACAACTTAACAGTAGATATCAGCAGATATTATTTAATAATACTGTTAGTACAGATAACAGTACCCACAATCCTGATGTTGCAAGCATCATGCTCTACTAACTGAGTCAATGAAGGCCTCACCCATCACTACCCTCTTGCTTATTATCAAGTATTGTTACATGTGAGGGGACAGAAGTTGGTATTGGTGGAAGAAGTCTACTCTATAGAGAACCAACTTATGTCTAGATGGCATGATTGATAAACAACCTTAGAACTCAAGAAGTATAAATTCATAAAGTTTAGTTTTTTTCCCCACAGTCTTACCCCCTCCCAGTGTGTGTGTGTGTGTGTGTGTGTGTGTGTGTGTGTGCACATACTCTGTGATGGGACGGTGTTGATGGGGCTCAGCCTGAGAGGTGCAGAGTAGCGACCCCATCCATCTAACACCGTCTCTAATGAAACTCTACCAGGTCACAGCCTGCCAATACACTGACACCTCCTGCTTATTAACCCATTCATCAACCCTCTATGGCCACCAACACTAAGACTCATATGAACTCCCATGATCTCCATGAATGGTCACTGGTTTTCAGCGAAAATTATTATGAAAGTCCATTTGTTTTGAATTTTGATCAGTTATCATTTTTAGATGAACCATTCTTTTAAACCAATGTGAATACTGTTACAGTGACATGATATCCATGTAAGAGACATTTGTTTGTTTCATTGTCATATGTGTGCATTGCTTATGAAGTGATAAGAGTTGCATCACTTCATTTTGATCATGTTGAGATAGGAGACTTTAAAGATGAATGAAATTATTTTGTGGTTCAAAATCCTGTAATAGAACACATAATGTTTTAGAACACAGAAGTGTGTGATACAAGGCGTTCATACATAAACCCAACATGGCTATTTTGTCACAGAGCGAATGTTAGTTGTGAGGGCCGTATATAAAGGCTAGTTCTAAACAATACAATCCAAAGAAGTCAAACTCAGAGAATGAAATAGTATGAAACAGTATGGTGTTTATTGAGCTGTTTTGAAGCACACAGCTATCTTGAACAAGCAGCAACACAATAATATTAACACTTGATGTTCATAGTACAGTCAAGATTGTGCAGGCCCAGGATTGTGCATACAGGCCCTGAACACAATTCAAAACGGAATGTATGCAATAGTGCGTTAGTGTCTGCGCTTGCGTGTGCTTGAGCGCGTTAGTGGTGCGTTACAGAGAGCAAGAGTCCTGCCATGTCGCTGCAGAGGAAGTGCATCAGTTTGGCATTGGCGTGGTACGTATGGTGTGTGAGTCAGTGTGAGTGAGAAGGGAAGGAAGGGAGAGAGGGTCCGGTTGAGGGCATGTTTATGCCTTCATGGCCTGGATGATGGTCTCGTAGATAGACATGAGCTTTAGCCTAGCCTGCTCGGCGGCGGGGCCCACCTGGCCCTTGAAGTCCTCAGTCAGGGGCACCACCTTCTCACGCACCTCTTCAACAGCCTTGATCATCTGCTCCTTGTACTCCTCAGCGTAGGGGGCGGCCAGGGTCCTCAGCTCTTCCAGACGCTCGGTCAGCTTGGCACGGACGGTCTCCACGATGGGCATGAGCTTGGCCTTGGTCTCCTCCACATTGGCGGACACCTTGGCGCGCATCTCCTCCACAACGGGCTCCATCTTGACCCTGAAGGCCTCCATCTCGGTGCGGCGCTGGTCGATGTGCTCCTTGATCAGGGGCTCCAGCTTCTCACGGTACTCCTCCATGTGCTTTTCCAGGACTGCCTTGAGCTCGGCACGCTTGGGCTCCAGCTGGGTGCGCAGCTCCTCCACGTCCTTCATGACCTCAGCGCGCACGGCGGCGGTGGCATCAGTCAACTGGGTGCCGAAGGCCTCGCTGTAGGGGGCCAGGGACTGGGAGGCGGACTGGGCATACTGCTGGAGGTTGTCAAGGCTCTGGGACAGCTGCTGCCTGAAAGGGACACCAAGAAGAGGAGGGAGGGAGGGAGAGAGAGAGAGAGAGAGAGAGAGAGAGAGAGAGAGAGAGAGAGAGAGAGAGAGAGAGAGAGAGAGAGAGAGAGAGAGAGAGAGAGAGAGAGAGAGAGAGAGAGAGAGAGAGAGAGAGAGAGAGAGAGAGAGAGAGATTGGTTTAGTTATCTGTGGAGGTTGGGCACCATTGAATTGAACCTTTTACATTTGAATGGAGTGAGTAAGTGAGTGAGTGAGTGAGTGAGTGAGTGAGTGAGTGAAGAGGGAGCGAGAAGATAGAGAAGATAGAGAAGATAGAGAAGATGAAATGCAACATGTCCTTACTTGTACTCTTTGTACTCTGTGTCATCCAGAAGGTCGATGGACCTCTGTGCGGTCTCCTTCACCTGAGTCATGTACACCATCATGGCTGCCTTCACATGCTCCAGCTGAGAGGGAGCATCGGCCTGCATAGGAACAGCCTGGGTACCTGGGAGAGGAGAGAGAGGGGAAGAGGGTCAGGCATTGGTTGGGCAACAGTGGTGAATGGCCCAGCACTTTAATAGAATTGAGTAAGATTTCATTTTGAATTGTTCAATATACCAGAGCATGGTACACACACAATGCATTAAAATGTCATTACTACATTATCAATTTGGCGGCACTATGACAAGGCTGGGATACTAACCTGCGGCCAGCAGGATGGTGAGTGCGAGAGCCAGGAATTTCATGATGGTGGTCTGAGGGGAAAAAAGAGAACGAATGGTGCGCGATGAGTAAGACAAGAATTCAGATATTCACAATTGAAACTGTAAACATTTTACATTTACATTTTAGTCATTTAGCAGACGCTCTTATCCAGAGCGACTTACAGTTAGTGAGTGCATAATTTTTATTTATTTTTTATACTGGAATCGAACCCACAACCCTGGCGTTGCAAATGCCATGCTCTACCAACTGAGCTACATCCCTGCCGGCCATTCCCTCCCCTACCCTGGACGACACTGGGCCAATTGTGCACCGCCCCATGGGTCTCCCGGTCACGGCCGGCTACGACAGAGCCTGGATTCAAACCAGGATCTCTAGTGGCACAGCTAGCACTGCGATGCAGTGCCTTAGACCACTGCGCCACTCGGTAAACCATGGGAAGTCAACATTGAATGGTTCAAAATAGATTTAAAGCTAACAATATTTGAACAATGCAACAAATCACTAATTGCAAAACACTTTAAATCAAACTTTAAATGTCACCAAAACCAAACAAGCCAATAATTCAAAGTCTGACTCTAAGTAGTTCTCCAGTGATTTGGGGAATCAGAAGGAGCAAACCCCCAAAGACACGCAACTCCAGGCTGCCCTCAATCAGTTTACCCTATGCCATATGTCAGCCTATTAAAAGGACCTCTAATCTGGTCAGATTGCACAGAGCTGGATAGAGTTATACCATTCCTACAAAGAGATTAACCCTCATCTCCTACCACCTAATCCTCAATCCCTGCACTAAGACAGACACATCGCTGGATCACTGTAGCCCGGACAGAGGTTACACTTAAACAGTTGTTCAGAGTAATTCCAGATGCACTGAAAGCTATTGGCATAGGAAGAAAATTAGCTACATCTTTTTTTCTAGGACATTTTATAACATTATTTCTCCATTGTTCCCTCCCATCTCTCTAGTAGATTATAGTAAACTGTCTGAAAGAAGCATTGCTAAAGTGATAACTGCTGCTTAATGCATGTGTAACAGTTCATATCAAAGTAGTAATAAGCGTTCAAAATAAGAGACAAAAAAAGTTTCCAGAAAAATTATAGTCTGCCTTTCTCTCTACTAGTTCCTCAGTGTATGCAAACCAAGTCCTTGGCCTCTAGCCCCAGCCCTTAGCTCTCCCACTCATTCTCTTACCTGGTGGCTGATTGGTCGTTATGAGACTGGGGAACAGGAGGGCCAGCTCTGTTTTTTTATAGGGCTGGAGCAGCAGGAGGGGGGAGAGGTGTGAGAGGTTGTGTGCCTCCGTGGAGGTGGACCTCACCCCCACACCGTCTCACAGGGAGGAGCCGGGTACAATGGTCACCTGCAGAGTGCATTCAGCGGGAGTCAGCAAAGTGAAACGCTGAGGACACACTCCCACACTAGTGTATGCGCACACACTCACATGCACACACACTTGTCTGTGTGTGCATTATCTTGGATAATCAAATGTTCTCGATTCTATCTTGTGTCTTTCTAAATGGCCATCTATTTTAATTGTGATGTGATTTACTTTGCAGGTTAATAGTTACAATCTCCACTCTGGCTGTGCTCCCAATGGCACAAACAACTCAGTCACCCTGTGTGATGGTAAAACTTTCACACACAATACAACCACCATGTGCTCCATGATTGCCTCAGACATTTGGCCTCCATGACAATGGCCATTCTTGCCTGGCCTTGCTGGACTACCTGAGCTGCTGTCTCCTGTGGCATTACCATGAGACATGAAAGGGCCAGTCATACTGAGCAGGAACCAGGGAGATGAGCCAGACAGCAGGGGAGAGAAAGGTGACAGGAGCACCCTGAGGATGCATTAGCATCTTGATGCTACCAAAGAACATTCACCATTCAAGGAGGAACATCTGTACCCTATGATGTAACTACAATGATGAGATAGATGTTCTTCTTCTTTGTTTTTATTATCTCGCTGTCATACTGTGTTCAACCGTGTTCCATCTTGCCTAGCCATCTTGTTTCAAGAGGACCACAATGGAAATAAGTCCCAGACTTTATTGTGTGTTATCCTCTATGATTTTACTCATGTGCATGTATGGCTTTTTCAAGTTTTATGTGCGCTTGTTTTTTTTAAATGGTTGAATGAATAAACTAAACTAAACTAGCCTCAAGCTATCTTGTTAATTTGTTCACTGCATTGTTCACTAAAAGGAGAATGGATTATACATTATTGGAGGGATTAGGGTTACCAAATGAGGGACACATGAGAGTTGGCCCTGATTCAGCAATGAATATTAATCAAAAAGAAACATTCTTATAAATAATAAGATTCTAAAGAGATAATAGTGAGAGTTGTCTAGTTTTAAATACTTAAAGGTTTAAAATACTGGATTAGCACTATTGGTTGCCTCCATGGTTTGATTTGTGGAGACCTACAGTATGTCAGAGTGTATATGTATCACTTTCTTAATTTTCTATGGGCCAGTTATATAAATCTGGTAGAACTTTTGGAGCACTGTCAAAGAGAAGAGAGTAAGTTGAATGCAATCAACCTAATAACATTCTGCTATCAATTCTGATTCCTTCTTTTGTGTGTTGGCTGTTGCGTTGGAGCCCGTGTGGGGGTGGGACAGCGTTTGCTGTCTTGATTAAGATCACTGATAAGACACACATAGAGGGCATCAGGTCCAGGGCCATAAACCCCATAGGGTATGTTGTAATTTCCATTGGAACACAGTGTTTCTCTATCACTCCATTAAAACTAATGCCAGTTGGGTGTGTGGGTGTGTGTGTGAGTGAGAGAAAGAGAGAGAGAGAGAGAGAGAGAGAGAGAGAGAGTGTGTGTGTGTCTGCCGCATGCTCCATGGTGATTAATAGGTTAAAAGGTCAGTGTTGAGCTGTAACTTGTTCCGTCATCGACGGACTTTGTCGCTGTGGCTCCATGTCAATTGGAGGAATTGGAATTTCCTTGGGATAGAGGAATGAGTGTCTGTCATCATAGTGTTTGTGTGTCATCAGATATCCATTGATATATTGTAAGCGAACTTGTAAATAGCCTTGTACATGGCCTCATTATTGTTTTTATTGTGTTACTATTTCCTTTTTATTTTATTTAGTCTTACTTTTTTAACTCTGCATTGTTGGGAATGAGCTCGTAAGTAAGCATTTCACTGTAAAGTCTACACCTGTTTTATTCTGCGCATGTGACCAATACATTTGATTTGATTTGAACTTCAAGTTTTACACACTGGATTAGTGAGCTCCATAGAACTTGTTCATTTATTAGTGGGACAACCATGCAGATCCCTGGGCTTGAGTTCTAGCTGAAATTTGAGCGTTCTGTGGTTTGAAAACAGTTCATGAAGAACATGAATTCTAAATCAATTTGACTGGAATTGTATACAGTGCATTCGGAAAGTATTCAGACCTCTTGACTTTTTCCACATTTTGTTACGTTACAGCCTAATTCTAAAAAGTATTAAATAAATAAAAATCCTCATCAATCTACACACAATAACCCATAATGACAAAGTCAAAATGTTGCTAATTTATAAAAAAAATTAAACAGAAATTACTTATTTATATTGGTATTCAGACACTTTGCTATGAGTCTTGAAATTGAGCTCAGGTGCATCCTGTTTCCATTGATCATCCTTGAGATGTTTCTACAATTGATTGGACATGATTTGGAAAGGCACACACCTGTCTATATAAGGTCCCACAGTTGACAGTGCATGTCAGAGCAAAAACCAAGCCATGAGGTTGTAGGAATTGTCCGTAGAGCTCAGAGACAGGATTTTGTCGAGGCACAGATCTGGGGAAGGGTACCAAAACATTTTTGCAGCATTGAAGGTCCTGAAGAACACAGTGGCCTCCATCATTCTTAAATGGAAGAAGTTTGGAACCACCAAGACTCTTCCTAGAGCTGGCCGCCCGGCCAAACTGAGCAATTGGGGGAGAAGGGCCTTGGTCAGAGAGGTGACCAAGAACCCGATGGTCACTCTGACAGAGCTCAAGAGTTCCTCTGTAGAGATGGGAGAACCTTCCAGAAGGACAATCATCTCTGCAGCACTCCACCAATCAGGCCTTTATGGTAGAGTGGGCAGACGGAAGCCACTCCTCAGTAAAAGGCACGACAGTCCGCTTGGAGTTTGCCAAAAGGCCCCTAAAGGACTCTCAGACCATTAGAAACAAGATTCTCTGGTCTGATGAAACCAAGATTGAACTCTTTGGCCTGTATGCCAAGCGTCACGTCTGGAGGAAACCTGGCACCATCCCTACGGTGAAGCATGGTGGTGGCAGCATCATGCTGTGGGGATGTTTTTCTGCGGCAGGGACTGGGAGACTAGTCAGGATTGAGAGACAGATGAACGGAGCAAAGTACAGAGAGATCCTTGATGAAAACCTGCTCCAGAGCGCTCAGGACCTCAGACTGGGGTGAAGGTTCACCTTCCAACAGGACAACGACCCTAAGCACACAGCCAAGACAACGCAGGAATGGCTTCGGGACAAGTCTCTGAATGTCCTTGAGTGGCCCAGCCAGAGCCCGGACTTGAACCCGATCGAACATCTCTAGAGAGACCTGAAAATAGCTGTGCAGCGACGCTCCCCATCCAACCTGACAGAGCTTGAGGGGATCTGCAGAGAAGAATGGGAGAAACTCCCCAAATACAGGTGTGCCAAGCTTGTAGCGTCATACCCAAGAAGACTTGAGACTGTAATCACTGCCAAAGGTGCTTCAACAAAGTAATGAGTAAAGGGTCTGAATACTTATGTTGTAAATGTAATATTTCAATTTTTTGTTTTTAATAAATGTGCAAAAAAATCTACAAATCTGTTTTTGCTTTGTCATTATGGGCTATTGTGTGTAGATTGATGAGGGGAAAAAACGATGTAATCAATTTTAGAATAAGGCTGTAATGTAACAAAATGTGGAAAAAGTCAAGGGGTCTGTATACTTCCCGAATGCACTGTATATACTTCTCAGCTGAATACACCAAGATTGATAGTAATTTGTTGATTGCCAAATCAGTGTGCTGAGGAAATATATTTCTTCCATATCTCTCTTTTCTCAGAATGGTCAATTATGTAAAATAAGGAGAAATGTGCTGGAATGCGCTTTGTCGGTCGTGTACAATCTAGACTAGAGCAGTCAGCAACTGTATATTTTAATGACACAACTGAGGGTTACATTGGGTAGCTAACATTACAGTTACAATAGGTGGTTGCTATCTGGGAAGGTCCAGAGCAGTCTCACACATGTGTGCAATGCACTGTGAAATAGTTCAGCGTTCCTACTTATGAATCTGATAGAGCGCTTTTATCAAAATCAAGTATAATTAATAATACAATCCCACTGGGGATAAACTGGTTGAATCAATGTGATTACGTTTAATCAATGTGGAAAACTGATTAGATTTGCCAAAAGTCATCAACGTAAGGGCATTTCGGCCTTTTTTCACCAAATTCAGAATTTGCTCAAATTGAGCTGTATTTTACGATTTTTTATACAAAAAGCACTACAAGAATATTGACGTCTTGATTTTGTCCAAAGTAACGGTTATCAAAATTAGGTAAATTGATAAAGCACACTTTCATTCAATGTCAACTTGTTTTGACATCATATTGTTGTGATTGTTTTAGCTGTATAGATGTATTTTGTTTTCAGTGTATTTTGAAGGCTTTCAGAGCCTCTGCCTCTAACCCTAGGAAGCTCTTTGCCACCTTATCCTCCCTGCTGAATCCTCCTCCATTTTGAAAAGAAGGTTGATAAAGCACACTTTCATTCAATGTCAACTTGTTTTGACATCATATTGTTGTGATTGTTTTAGCTGTATAGATGTATTTTGTTTTCAGTGTATTTTGAAGGCTTTCAGAGCCTCTGCCTCTAACCCTAGGAAGCTCTTTGCCACCTTATCCTCCCTGCTGAATCCTCCTCCATTTTGAAAAGAAGGTTGACAACATCCTCATTTATTAAGACAAATGACACCGCTGGTCCTGCTCACACTGCCCTACCCTATGCTTTGACTTCTTTCTCCCCTCTCTCTCCAGATGAAATCTTGCGACTTGTGACGGCCAGCCGCCCAACAACCTGCCCGCTTGACCCTATCCCCTCCTCTCTTCTCCAGACCATTTCCGGAGACCTTCTCCCTTACTTCACCTCGCTCATCAACTCATCCTTGACCACTGACTATGTCCCTTCCGTCTTCAAGAGAGCGAGAGTTGCACCCCTTTTAAAAAAAACTACACTCGATCCCTCCAATGTCAACAACTACAGACCAGTATCCCTTCTTTCTTTTCTCTCCAAAACTCTTGAGCGTGCCGTCTCTAGCCAACTCTCTTGTTATCTCTCTCAGAATGACCTTCTTGATCCAAACCAGTCAGGTTTCAAGACTGGTCATTCAACTGAGACTGTTCTTCTCTGTGTCACGGAGGCTCTCCGCACTGCTAAAGCTAACTCTCTCTCCTCTGCTCTCATCCTTCTAGACCTATCTGCTGCCTTTGATACTGTGAACCATCAGATCCTCCTCTCCACCCTCTCCGAGTTTGGCATCTCCGGCGCGGCTCACTCTTGGATTGCGTCCTACGTCACAGGTCTCTCCTACCAGGTGGCGTGGCGAGAATCTGTGCTCTCACCACTGGTGTCCCCCAGGGCTCAGTTCTAGGCCCTCTCCTATTCTCTCTATACACCAAGTCACTTGGCTCTGTCATATCCTCACATGGTCTCTCCTATCATTGCTACGCAGACGACACACAATTAATCTTCTCCTTACCTTCTGATAACCAGGTGGCGAATCGCATCTCTGCATGTCTGGCAGACATATCAGTGTGGATGACGAATCACCACCTCAAACTGAACCTCGGCAAGACGGAGCTGCTCTTCCTCCCGGGGAAGGACTGCCCGCTCCATGATCTCGCCATCACGGTTGACAACTCTGTTGTGTCCTCCTCCCAGAGTGCAAAGAACCTTGGCGTGGCCCTGTAGGTTCATGCTCTACAACATTCGCAGAGTACGACCCTACCTTACACAGGAAGCGGCACAGGTCCTAATCCAGGCACTTGTCATCTCCCGTCTAGATTACTGCAACTCGCTGTTGGCTGGGCTCCCTGCCTGTGCCATTAAACCCCTACAACTCATCCAGAACGCTGCAGCCCGTCTGGTGTTCAACCTTCCCAAGTTCTCTCATGTCACCCCGCTCCTCCGCACACACCACTGGCTTCCAGTTGAAGCCCGCATCTGCTACAAGACCATGGTGCTTGCCTACGGAGCTGTGAGGGGAACGGCACCTCCGTACCTTCAGGCTCTGATCAGTCCCTACACCCAAACGAGGGCATTGCGTTCATCCACCTCTGGCCTGCTGGCCCCCCTACCTCTTCGGAAGCACAGTTCCCACTCAGCCCAGTCAAAACTGTTCTCTGCTCTGGCACCCCAATGGTGGAACAAGCTCCCCCCCCAAAAAAAATAAAACAAATAATAATAATAAGATTTATATTTTTATATATTGTAAAGTGGTTGTCCCACTGGCTATCATAAGGTGAATGCACCAATTTGTAAGTCGCTCTGGATAAGAGCGTCTGCTAAATGACGAAAATGTAAAATAAAAAAATAAAAATTAATCACAATAAAAAAATGTTTTGCACTAAAATTACACAAAGTTATCTGATTAACTCTGACAGCTCTAATTTCAACACATTGTAATTGTTGAGTTGCATGGAATTACATCACCTTTGTCAATCATTGCATGTAATGACTCATTTCACTCTCTGTATCACACAGCTCCTGTGGTATATTTGAATGTGTTTACTTCCCAACCTCTGTATTGTTATTCTACTGAACATATATTCTTTCTCAGCCTATCCAGATGCCCTATTTCCTGTTCTCATTTCTTCTTTTTTATGCATATTTACACACTCATTCCCCCGTGTCCTCTTTTACCCCCACCTCTCTCTCATTCAATCTATTCTTCCTGGATCACTCCCCCCTGTTGGTGCACTGAAACCCCATTGAGCTTTATGAATGGCTGAAGACAGAGTGGCTGATGGAGCCTGTCTCCTGTCCTGTCACCTGACTCGGCCTGCATGACTCTACCTAGGAAACTGGGACTAAGACTGTTTTACCATTTGTTACCTTATAATGAGATTAAATAAAAGAGGAAATAACAATATTAGTATCAAAACCTTCCCACTGGGCAAAAACTGGTTGAATCAATGTCGTTTGGATAAAAAGCGGATAAGAGCGTCTGCTAAATGACAAAAAATGTAAAATGTATGTTTCCACATCATTTCAACAACAAAAAAACAATGTGGTGTCGTTGAATCAATGTGGGAAACTGATTGGATTTGCAGAAAGTCATCAATGTAAGGACATTTAGTCATTTTATCATCCAATCTTTAACCTAAATCAAATGTCATGGTGACAATTTTTGTTGATTTCACATTGAATTCAAATTAGCTGACAATTTCACAAACCTATCCCTTTAAAATATCTTGCAATAACTACTAATAGGTGAGACATTCCTTTCATTATCACTCAGTCAGAAATACAACAAGTATTGCATGGTCATAAATCAGTGCTGTATCTTTTTTATACATTTTGCTTTAAAGACTGACCCATCACACCTCTTTTTTAAAATCCATTTATGTAACACACATCTTATGCTGCTGCATATGCCTATGGACAATAATGCAAACTAAACTGGCTTTTTATGAGATATAAGATGACGACTGTGGGTAGGGTGCGCATCTTGCCGGTTCCCACTCGACTTGACTTTTTTATGGCTATTTTTGAGCAAATTATTACTTTGTTTGCTCCTGTATTTCTACTGAGCTCATTTTGTTTTTTGTTTTTTATTCGTATCTTTTACTATTTCTTATTCTTAATATTGTCGCATTATCGAGAGGGAACATGCAAGTAAGCATTTCGTTGGACTGTGTGTGTACAATGTGTATCCTGTGAGTATGACAAATAAACTTGAACTTGTACTAGTGGTCTGCAGAGGCCCACAGTCAGTTCACTATCATAGGGCATTGAGCTGGCTTTACTTGATCATGAGGACCTACCTTTTTTGGCATTGATGGTAGACTATCACAGCAAAAATTCTACTCTGTATAAGCTGTGCTGACCAGATAAACAAGGCATGGATGTTCATTGAATGAGTGTTATCTTAACAACCTTTGAAACTGCTATCATTGCACCACATTTATCCTGACAGAGGTTGCCATCATGATTACAGGGCCATAACGACTTTATCTAAGTAGCCTCTGCATTTACTGCCACAATTATTCAGCTAGGTAATTTATGATAGCAGGCCTAGAACAAGATAGTGGAATATAATTATTAAATTCTATTAGAAGTGACATCTGTAAGAGCAACTATAAGCACAGTGACAAATGACAGGGTAACACTGTCAGGGGTATTTCCAGTGTCATACTACATTGGGTAAAATTGCCATATGCTGTAAATATTTAGTCAGCCAATCACCACTTCATCAGGTGTTGGCCTTAGTTCAAAAGTCAAGTTGTTTGTTCTGCTCCCTCCAGCTGTCCCTCTGATTGAGCATTGCTCAGAACCAGCAGGGAAGGTTTTCCACTAGAAATGAACATATGGCTGAATGGTGACCCCCCTCCCTCACTCTTTACTGATTGATCTCCACAGTGACAAGTAGCATTGCAACCACAAATCTGTTGGAAACCAGGTGACGTCTTTGACTTCAGAAGAGATTTGAATTCCCCTTTTCCCTATACGTTTATCTACATGTAGAGATAATGGAAGCAAAGCAACATAAGTTGCATCCACCCTGCACTTGAATAACCTCTTGAATGGTAGGATCCCACTGGGCACAGAATAATTTAGGTTAAAAGTTGGGTGAAACAAAGACAAAATTCCCTTAAGTTGATGACCTTTTGCAAATCCAATCAGTTTTCCACTTTGATTCACATTGAATTTTGGGGTTGAAATGACATGGAAATAATGTTGATTCAACCAGTTTTTGCCCAGTTGGATGTTGCCAAGTGTTGGTGATAAGGAGACTTTAGGATGAGATACGGTCACATAGAAAGACTGTAAACCAGGCCAGCACTTGGTAACACGTATCTGTGAAGTGTAAATAAGAACACAACCAGTGCAACCTCGGTTCCAATGACTCACAGCTGAGTTTTCTGTATCCTCAACTGATATCTTCTCTGTGTGGAATTTATGGTTGCGAATCAGTGGGTCCAACTATTATCTCCTTCAGATGCCGTTCAACATTAACACAAAATCGTCATTTTTTAACCTTTTTTTACAACACTCTTGCACTGGCTCTATGCACACTCACTAGACTCTACTCACACACTCACATATATTACACTGACACTCCAACACACACAACACACACATGCATATTTATGCAACACACACACTCACACATAGACACACTTTCACACTCTTTCACATACGCTGCTGCTGCTACTCTGTTTATTATCTATCCTGATTGCCTAGTCACTTTTACCCCTACCTACATGTACACACTGTATTACCTCAATGACCTCAACTACCTCGTACCCCTGCACATTGACTCAGTACTGGTAGTCCTTGTATATAGACTCGTTATTTTCATTTTATTGTGTTACTATTTACTTTTTGGGGCGGGGGGGTACCAATACATTTGATTTGAATTTACACATTGATTCCAAAAAGTAATCTATGTTTTTTTCAATTCCTTGAAGTCTGAGTACTCGAGATGCAAGAAGTCAAATTTATAAGCAAGAGATGTTGTGTGTTTAGATGTGTAGATGTTGTTATTTAAGTTCCATGGCCTGTGTTTGTGTACTAGTGCCTATCACTGCCGGGAATTAGGGGGCATTCACCTAGGACCTCGGCCAAACCACCTACACAATACGTAATACAGAAAAGAAAGATAAAGCAGTGCCTAATTCAGGGGCCAAATACAGCAATGTCAAATTAATATACTCTTAGAAAAAAAGGTGCTACAGTATCTAGAACCTTGAAGGGTTCTTCGGCTGTCCCCATAGGATAACCCTTTGAAGAACCCTTTTGGGTTCCATGTAGAACCCTTTTTTACAGAGGGTTCTACATGGAACCCAAAAGAGTTATCCTATGGGGAAAGCTGAAGAACCCTTTTGGAACCCTTTTTTCTAAGAGTGTAGATGCCATCTATCCATTTTGGAAAGAATTCGGCAAACTTTGCCACAGATCTTACACAACCGTGACATTGACAATCAGTCAATGACCTTCAGATTTGGCAGACACTAGATCAGGGATATGCTGAAAATACCAGTGGAGGGTTAACATGAACACAAACATATGTATATTTTTTACAGCCATTAAACAAATAAACATCTACCCACACAAACTGAACCAGTCATGCCAACTGGGTGTGAGGCTTTCATTCCATCAATGTGATCTAGGCTATTTCAAGATTTCAAGATCTTTATCTATTTCTCATAGCAACAGAGGACTGCAAAGCCAATAATTGAATTACTGTGTAGATTAGGCTACTGTGTAGATAACATCTCACGTTCAAGTTCATGGAGGACATGTTCAAAGACAGCTACATAAGCATAATATTTCTGAAAATCTGATTGGCATTCGTGCCTAAATTCTCTGCTGTCTTGTACAACAAGGCCTATAAACAATTAGCTCATTGATTTGTCTTCTGCAATTTTAGGAGGGTCTCACGGTAGAAATGGCTGGTGGATGTTTTTTTGTAGAGGAACTAGGCGATGATGCAAAGTGATGATGACACACAGATGCATCTTTCAGATTTTTATTAGGAGCAAAGCCAATGAACAGTCACTGCTCGGCGGCGAAAGCAGAGGATTTCTCTGACTGATTTGCTGCCACCTTATGGTAGATGCGTGTGTTGCATTAGGGGCCAAACAAACTGCATAGACCAGCATACCTTTCAAGCTTGTCCATGCTGGTCTATGGTGATCCATCCTGGTCAGTGCTGGTCTGATGCTGGTCAAGTTGGTTGGACCAGCATGGTCTAGCTGGTCACGCTGGTCTTAGCTGGTCAAGCATATGCTGGTCTATGCTGTTTTTTTAAGCAGGTATTGTGACAATGTTTTTGAAATCAGACATACTTTTAAACTATATTATTGTTATTATTGAAAAGGAAACAACAGTAAAAAAGCCATCATTTTGGTGGCAAATTAATGGGGGATAAACCCCAACTGAGTGCATATACCTTTTGGTTGCTGTCAATAACATAATGTTGCCCACAACAAAGCAGGATGCATTCGTCAAGGAACCACTTCATTGACACCTCATCATACTGGAAGACTCCTATTGTTGATGTCATTTGGAAGTGGCACTGCAATACTGTATTAATTGCATGCAAATTAGAGTCTTCAATTGTAACTAATCTGACCTGTGTTCAAGGGAGAAACACTGCCGCTAACTCACTCTCTAACCAAGGTGCATGAATTGAGGAACAAACTGAAGTGAAGTGGAACGAACTCTTCGAGTACAGTGGAAGTGGATAAAGGTATTGTTTTACAGAAAGAGAAAATACATTTTATAATGGCCTACTATGGGCTGAGGGACCAATCACAGTGGGAATACAAAAAAAACCTGACGTGATTGGTTAAATTGCAGAAATCCGACCAATTATTTTTTACATAGACTGACCAATAGATTGTGGTTACATGTATTTTTCTAAGTTTATTCATGTTTATTACATTTTCTGCAAAATGCATTCATTTTTCCAATGAGAATGTGGAGATATGAAAGCACTAGCATATTGCACTATGAGATTACCTGCCAATGGGATGAAACTGTACTAGCTAGTAAATTACAGTACTGTAAATAATTTTAGGGGCAGTGATTAGATCAAATGAGAGGTGTCCTCTGCATCACTGCCAATGAGAGGTGTCCTCTGCATCACTGTTGTCCAATCTACTAGTAGCGCGATATTTCTGAGTGGTAGGCGGGTGCTACGTGGTTGCTAGGGATGATAGAACCGGAAACTGACTAAAGCGTCCCTGGAAGCTCCATCAGGGGATTCTGATTTGATATGTTGTGGTTGCAGACCCAGTGCAACCAATCTACTCAAGGGAAATTGTCGATTATAATCGCACTTGATTAATCTTGCCCTTACTGGGACAGGAGAATAACTTGTAGTTAGGTAGGTAAATCGTATTTTTTTTGTCCAAGTTGAAGTTTCTAGCTAGCCAATATGCTAACGTTACTACTAACTACAGTAACGTTAGCTAGCTAACGTTTTCCTCTGAGATGTGACACCACCCCGCCTTGGTCTGTCAGGAAACCTAACGTTAGCCAGCGATCTAGCTATAAAACCATGTCGACAGTTATTCTAATTTAAACGGCCAACTAGCTAATGTAGCTAGCTAGCTCGATATGTAGCTAAACTTACGTTAGCTAACTACACGTACTAGCTAGCTAAAAGGTAAATATACTGTAGTTTTAACTCGCTAAGTTAGCTAACTAACGTTAACTCCCGCTACCCTCTTTTAGTTTTAAATTGAAAAGGTTTCCCCTTTTAACTGTGGTAAAGGGTTCTTCATTGTGACTAGCTACACGACTTAGCTAGCCAAAACCCAATAGCATAGACCCAAAGGCAGTGGTGTAATGTACTTAAGTAAAAATACTTAAGTAGTTTTTGGGGTATATGTACTTTACTATTTATATTTTTGACAATTTTTACTAAACTACATTCCTAAAGAATATTAACATTTTCCTGACACCCAAAAGTGTCACAAACTGATTGTCTCAAAGGCATTAAGAAGGAAAGAAATTCCACAAATTAACTTTTAAGAAGGCACACCTGTTAATTGAAATGCATTCCAGGTGACTACCTCATGAAGCTGGTTGAGAGAATTGAGACAATGCCAAGAGTGTGCAAAGCTGTCATCAAGGCAAAGGGTGGCTATTTGAAGAATCTCAAATATAAAATATATTTTGATTAGTTTAACACTTTTTTTAGTTACTAAATGATTCCATATGTGTTATTTCATAGTTTTGATGTCTTCACTATTATTCTACAATGTAGAAAATAGTAACAAATAAAGAAACACCCTTGAATGAGTAGGTGTTCTAAAACTTTTGACCAGTATTGTAGTTTATACATTTACTTTAACTTTTGATACTTAAGTATATTTTTGCAATTACATTTACTTTTGATACTTAAGTATATTTAAAACCAAATACTTTTATACTTTTACTGAAGTAGTACTTTACTGGGTGACTTTCACTTTTACTTGAGTCATTTTCTATTAAGGTATCTTTACTTTTACTCAAGTATGACAATTGGGTGCTTTTTCCACCACTGCCCATAGGACTGTACACAAATAGAGGTCCCATATAGGGTTTGGTTTGTAGTGATGCATGCGCTACTTGCAAATTCAATTCAACCAAGCTAAAATGTTCAAATGGCATCTACAACATGACTATTTTCCCCCTAAGTAACCATGACAGCAGCTGCTGCTCTACAGATTGGAGACCAGCTGATCCTGGAAGAGGACTACGATGAGAGCTATATCCCCTCTGAACAAGGTAGAGAGGAAGGATACAGAAGGGCAGTATGGCTCCGTTTCTAGTTGACAGATCAGTAGACTGTATGCTACATTGCTGAAACAGAACTACACAAGCATCAAACACATAGGCACATCTCAAAACCAAGCAATGCTCTGTTTTACATAGATAAGACACATGCTGTGCTTCATGACACATTCACTAACTTATTTTGGTTGTGTGAGAAGTAATGTAATGTTAGCTGGATATTTTCCTCACTGCTTTCTTCCCCTCCCCTGTCAGAGATCCACGAGTACGCACGAGAGATTGGCATTGATCCCAATCAGGAGTCAGAGCTCCTATGGCTGGCCAGGGAGGGCATTGTTGCCCCACTGCCTGCCGAATGGAAACCCTGGTAAGCAGGCAGGCATCTGCCACTATAACAGAAATGGAGTCTGAACATGGTGGCGTCGGTCGGTAACATTCACTCAAGTGAATTTGAAACCGAACACAAATATTCTCACCTGTGTGGTGAATTTGTGTGTGTCAACACATTTGTAGAGGGGGGATGCTTTTTGTGCTACTCCAATTAATTGCAGTAAAACAGTACTTTGTGTTTTATTTTTAACAGTACTTTTTCGATAGTGATTCATTAACCACAAATAACACAGATTTGGTCATACTGACTCATCACAATGTCACCCTTGTCTTGCATGGATCAGTTGTGTCTTGGTCGTGGTCTCGATTCACAGTCTTTTTTACTATGATCTGAGTTTGAAGACACCTGACATTGACTCCATCTCTGGCCCCTAGTAGTGTGTCAACAGTGGTAGACTGCCCAGGATTCCCAGACACCATATACACCTACAATCACCCTGTCAAAGGAAAACCACTTTCTCCACATCTTTCCTACTCTAGAGATCCTTCCTAGCTGGCCTAGTTCAGTGAATGGTTTCTCAAATCCCACTGTTAGTGCCACTGTTATTTTAACGTTCACTGGTCTCTTCTCCCTTCTCTGGGCTCTGAGGTGCTGAAGTGACCCCCTCCTCTCCCTCCTCTCGCAGTCAGGACGTGACGGGGGACGTGTACTACTTCAACTTCTCCTCGGGCCAGTCCACCTGGGACCACCCGTGTGACGAACAATACCGCAGCCTGGTAAAACAGGAGCGCGAACGAGCCGGCACCCAGCCCCACGGGCCCCCCACCACCGCCGCTAAAAAGGAGAAGAAGAAGAAAAAAGATAAGAAGGAGAAAAAGAAGAAGGAGAAAGACCAAGAGCTCCTGAAACCTCCAGGAGTGAGTGGGCGTTGTTATGTTCTGAAATACACCAAGCGCATGAAGTGACTCACAACACTGCAGTGCTGTTGTGTGTAGATGTATTGGTCTTGAAATAACTTGAACTCTAAATAATGTCAAAGAAGCACGGCTATTCCACTTTGTCACTGAGGCGTAGCAGAAAATACTGTAAATAGTAGAAAGGAAACAAAGTACAAAGAGTGGCTTGGCTGGACCAATACATTATTATATTATATTGTCTTGGTCATCAACACAACAGTCACATACTTCTGCTTGGTTGCTTCATGCCCCTGAGTTGCTAGGTGATACAGATATACCGATATAGTGATTATCGTAGTGGTAATAGAGTAATAAACAAGTCATTGTCCTAAGTCGTTCTCCATTTCCTATGTGTATCCTTTCTTAACAGTCTGTATTCAAAGGGGAAAGTCCTGCATTGAAGGAGAGCCAGACAGAAACAGGGAAGGCCACTCTTGGATTACAGGGACCCTCTGCACCCACCCAGCCCCCTCTCTCCCCCTTGAACGTCAGCTATGCTGCCCTCTCTAATACAGCACCCCCCAGCTTGGCTCCACTATCCCACCTGTCCACCCTCCCTCCTCTCACCTGGGCTGTATCTCCTCTCTCCCCCCTGGGTGGGTCTGTCTGCTGCAGTAAGGCCCTAGCGGACGCCCAAGAGATCCTGGGCCTTTCCCCTGGCTTCTCCAGAGCTTTCTCTGACCCAGTCCCAGAGACTCAGCCTCCACCTGCCTCCTCACACCCTCCCAACACCCCTGGGAGGGGGTTCAAACTGACATGGGGGCTAGCGCTATACGATGAGGAATGGGACAGGGCAGTGGGGTTTGGCCCAGGGCCCACTGATGTCACACAGAGCCAAGCTGATGCAGTTAGTCATGGTAGTCTCGAGGGGGGAGCAGAGGGCTTTGTCACTGAGGAGGTGGTGGAATGGAGGGGGGCAGCAGAAGACGGTAGGGAGAGCAGTAGTGATTTCAGCGACAAGGTGGTCTGTTTAGAAGTGGAGGTAGAGGAAGGAAAGGCTATTGAACCCCAATTGCCTTCATATGGTCATTCTACACCTGGGGCAGTGATGATGGAAACATATGAGGGAAGAGAAAGCCAAGCCAAGCAGGAGGGAAAGTTCATCCCAGGAGTTCACTTACTTGATGCCAGGGACAGTGAGCAGGACCTCGTGCCCTACATGGCCCCTCTCTGTCTCTCCCCTGGCCCCATGTCCCCCTACCTCTCAGCCGAGAGACAGGGGATGGGAGAGAGCATGGCTGATCCTGTAGGGCAGGGCAGTGCAGGGAGTCGGCAGGTAGGACCACAGATTACAGACAGGCAATAGTAAGACATAGGCTCAGAGCGTAAAGGAATTGTTGGAGTCACAGGAGAAGGATTGGTAGAAGCAGATGAATGATGCCAAATTTGACTCCGTTTCGATAAGATCCTTGAATATCATGATGATTACTATTAACCTGACCCCTCTCTACACAACATATTTGTTCACGTGTTTCTCTCTCTCTCAGCCATTGAGCTTGGCCCTTGGGCCCCTGCAGGCCCCGTTGGGGAGCCTGGGGAGCCTTGCTCCTCTACGGGATCTTGATGGCCCGGCCTTGAGGGGGTCCCTGGGCAGCTCTGGAGGGCTGGAGCCCCTGAAGAGTCCCCTTGGGGTAAGAGCTTTCACCTTGATGAAAAATAATGATTGTTAATTACCTTATGTACTGTATTACCCTTATGCTTATAGTGTGCTGTAGAGAGTCCTTAACCTTTTACCTCACTATTTCTCTCCCTTCCTCTCTCTCTCTCTCTCTCTCTCTCTCTCTCTCTCTCTCTCTCTCTCTCTCTCTCTCTCTCGTCATTCACTTCCTCCCTCCCTTCCTTCATCCCTCCCTCCCTCCCCCAAGGGTCCTCTCTCAAGCTTGGGGTCCAGTCTACTGGGAGGGCGACAGGAGGAGCGTGTGGCTTTCTCTCTGCCTGGGTTCGATGATGAGGATATCATCTCAGAGGATGAGCAGCTGGTACGTCTTTCAACTGGCAACGTGCATACCAGAACAGGGCACTGTGAAACAGAATTTTTGGAGAACAAAAGTATTTAATTTGTGGAGTGTAAGTTAGATGTATGACTGTCATGCTGTTTGCAGAGTCCTTGTGGCTCGGCCAGACTGTTACAGAACCTGCACCTGGACTTGGATGCGTTGGGAGGAGGGCTGCAGTATGAGGTACATCACCTTCTTCATCATGCACAATAACACAGCACAAGAACATCAAATAGGGGTCATTCCACACTCCTAACAGAACACATACCATGCTCATAACATTACATAACACACCTACCACTCAACTTGAACTGTGAAGCATTTCACAGAACATTTCTATTTTATGGCATAGCCCCCTTGGGACTTTTCACCTACTTTCAACTCCATCAGTATATGATACCAGTGCAGATAAGCACAGTCCCATGTCATTATTACATTAGAAAACCTCTTTGTACAATGGATTTAGGCTCAACCATGTGTGTGTCACCCTGTGTGTTGTGTGGCTAACAGGACAGTGAGGCCAGTGGAGTGGCCCCACTAGAGGAGAGGACAGAACCAGAGCTACAGGACCTGGCCCTGTCTGGAGAGCACATCCCTGACCCCCCCTCTCAACAGGTAACACACACACTACTGATGTGGCTCAATCTAGTACTTCTCTCACTGTCTCTTTCTCTCTTTTCATCCCACTGTCAATCCGGTGGTGTATGTCAGTTTTAGGACTTTCTAGTAGTTTAAACTACATACTTAGATATATTGAACAGTCTCAAACCCATGACTATGTTATCTGATCTATCTGAAGAGAGATCACGAGATGCAGACCTAGATAGAACTGCTCTTGTGTACTAGATTGCCTTTAACCAAAACCAACACTTGAGGGATTGTAAGTGTAAGCTATCATTGGGAAACGGTGTATGCCTATTCATTAATTGAGACATAACATCTTTGTCATTTATCAACTCTCATAAGTGTGTGTGTGTGTGTGACTCTAAACATGTGTTTTGGTTCTTGTGTCTGTATCTCTTCCTGGTTGTGTAGATGTTGTGTCAATGGGAGCTGTGCTATGGTCACGGCTGCCACTGTTTCTTTCTGTTTGTCACTGTTTGTTTGCTGTCTGAGTCTTTCATTTGATCACCCCTCACGTTGGTCTTAGAGGTCTGTCTGGGTGGGTGTGTGTATTTAACTGTGTACTTCCTCTGATTTTGTCACACTTCTCTGTGTTGTTTGTTGTTGTTGACATGACTGTTCTCTTTCGATGAGCTCTACCTACGGAATGTGTGAGTGGTTTGCATGCCGGTCAGGTCCCTGTGTCTTCTCCTTGTCACAATATTTTGTCCTCCCCAACCCCCTTTCTCTCCGGGTGCCACCATCCTCCCCTTCCAACCAAGGACTCCCTTCGTGGAGGCCACCTCCTCTCCTCCCCACCACGCGGAGGCAGCAGGGACTGCAGTAGTGCTGGGGTCTGCCCCTCTACCCCAGACCCCCAGCCTGCTAAAACTAGAGACAGTGGTGAGCCAGATTATGAGGAAGGGTGGGGAGAGGACGGAGAGAGTGTGGCTGAGGAGGAAGGAGGTGAAGAGGAGGACCAGGGAGAAGAGGGACAAGCGAGTGAGAGGAAGAAAGGAGAGGAAGAGGAGGAGGAGGGAGAGGAGGGCAAGGACGTTGAGACTGAGGTCAGTGAGGAGGTAGAGTGTGAAGAAAAGTTGGAGGAGGGAGAGGAAGAAAGTGATGAGGTCATAAAGAGTGAGGAAAAGGGGGAAGGGGAGGAAGAGGGGACTGGTGATGTTGTTGAGAATGTCAATAAAAAGGAGGAAGAAGAAGGAAGTGATGAAATGAGAGAGAGATATCTTGGAGAGCAAGAAGAGAGTGATGCGGTAGTAGAGCGACGTGTTAACAATGAAGAGCTAGAAGTAGAGCATGACAAACAGGTGGAGGAAAGCAATGAGCTAGTTGAGAGCAGTGTAAAAAGTGAGGAAGAACAAAAAGCAGAAGAGAGTGGTGAGGGAGTTGACAGATGCAATAAAAGTGAGGAAGAAGGAGAGGAAAAAGAGGGGGAACAGGAGGAAGAGAGTGATGAGGTAGTAGAGAGATATATTAAAGAGGCGGAGGAGATGGAGGGAGGAGATGAAGAGGAAAGTGAGGTAGTGGTGGAGAGATATTTCAAAAGCAAGCATGTGGAAAGGAAGGAAGAGACTGTCAGAGACAGTATAGAGGAGGAAGATGAGGCAAAGGGAGATGAGGATAGTGATGAAGTGGTTGAGAGGTGGTTGAAAGAGGAGGAGGTGGAAGAGGAGGAAGGCAAAGTTGAGGCTGAGGAGGGAGAGAGTGAGGTGGTGGAGAGGTGTGAGGAAGAGAAAGAGGAGGGGTGTAAAGGAGAGGCTGAAGAGAGAGAGAGTGAGGTGGTGGAGAGGTGTGTGAAAAGTGAGGAAGAGGAGGCTGAGGAGGGCGAGAGTGAGGTGGTGGAGAGGTGTGTGAAAAGTGAGGAAGAGGAGGCTGAGGAGGGGGAGAGTGAGGTGGTGGAGAGGTGTGTGAAAAGTGAGGAAGAGGAGGCTGAGGAGGGCGAGAGTGAGGTGGTGGAGAGGTGTGTGAAAAGTGAGGAAGAGGAGGCTGAGGAGGGCGAGAGTGAGGTGGTGGAGAGGTGTGTGAAAAGTGAGGAAGGGGAGGAAAGTGACAAAGTCTTAGAGAGATGCTTGCTGAGTGAAAAATGGGCTAGTGAAGGAGAGGAGAGCAGTGAGGATGAGGTGGAGAGGTGCGTCAAAAGCGAAGGAAAAGAAAAGGAAGGAGACAAACTTGAAGACAGCGATGAGGTGGTGGAAAACTGCATTCAGACCATGCAAGCCTCACTGAAACCAAAAACATCCACAAGCTCAGAGGAAGTAATCGAGAGATTCAAACCACAAACGGTCCAAGCTAGGTCACTGGGGCAGAAGAAGAAGTTAGCGAACCTTAAACAAAGTGACAAAATGGAGGTGTATGTGGGGAAGAAGAAGAATGTGCCCAAACACAGCCCTCTACCAGCAGAGGTAGGGGTTTGGTGTGCTTTGACCATGTCGTGGCCCCTGCCCTGTGTGCTCCCACTCTGCATGCACCTCTGCCCCTCTCTCAGCCAAAGGAGACACCAATCCACTCCCTGAGGGGCTGTGTGTGTCCCAAGTCCCAACCCTGGTGAATCCAGCACCCCAGTCTCCCTCTCACATCACATTGGTGTCTTTGGTCTTTAAACATGTTTTTGCCAGTCCACCAAACCTCCAGCCATTGGGCTTCTAACACTTGAGCCCCTGAGGACTGGATTGGAATATTCTGGTCCCCTTGCCAGTTTTGCATTCATCCCTCTTCCTCCAGAGCTGAGAACTGCAGCCCTATCCTCTCAGCCAGCCCCCCAGGCAGCCCCATCCTCTCAGCCAGCCCCCCAAGGCAGCCCCATCCTCTCAGCCAGCCCCCAAGGCAGCCCCATCCTCTCAGCCAGCCCCCCAAGGCAGCCCCATCCTCTCAGCCAGCCCCCCAAGGCAGCCCCATCCTCTCAGCCAGCCCCCTAGCTGCCCACCATCTCAGACAGCCCCAAAGGTAGCCCCGTCCTCTGTCCAAACTGCAGTGCTGTAGCCATTGTTTCTTTGTCTCTACTGCCTGCTTGACCAGCCCTGTGTCTGAGTGGTAGGGGCATTTTGTCTGACTCTTTTCCTCTTGTCTGCCCAAGCTTTGCTGATCAAGCCATGGGATGGCTGCTCTGTGCTGTTGACTAGTGTATTGTCCCTTTGCTGCTGTACTTGCTTTGCCCTACTACGGTAGCCTTCATAGTTGCTGTGTGTGTCCTCCTGTTTGACTGGGTGTGTGTCGCTGAGAATGGCAGCATGCATCCATGTTTTCTATCTGTCTGTGTGTGAGTGCATGCGTCTGTGTGTGTGTCTGTCTGTGTGTGTGTGTGTGTGTGTACACGGTGTTGAGGTGATACGGTGGCACTATGCTTCATGTCAGTGACTGAGTGTGTGTTTACATCAACAGTCCGAGGCCAGCGAGCACATCGAGGTGGCATCCTCCTCCACTGAGGACCTCAAGGTACTTTTTTATGGATTGAGAACATGTCCCTATAGATAGGCCTATAGAATAGATACTTTATAATGTACAATTTTAACAGATATTATCAAAGGGAATGTTTAGTAAAGACTAACAGTGTTGTGTTCCATTTTCCCTTTAGTCTGGTTTTGGCTCCAAGTTGTCAGAGAAAGTCCTGGAGCTGAAGGATCTTTTCCCTGCTGTTAGTCCACGCCTGCAGGTACCACACTTTCTCCTCCTCTCCTTCTCCTCCTCTCCTTTCTTTTTCTCACTCGCTCACCCCTCTTCACCCTGGTTCTCCTCTTCACCTCCTTCCTCACTTGGGTGTTCTCAGTCACAGTGGTTGTCTGGCTGTCGAGTTTGTAGGCACAGTTTGTACCGTTCTTTTATTTTGAGAGTAACACTCACATCATGCCATGTAGAGTTACATGTTAGCGTTTGCTATTCATCTAAAAAAAAGTATATTTTCTCCAGGAAGACGAGGGGAATGTGAAAGTCAGTGCGGAGGAGGAGAAGGAACGGAGGAAGAGGGCAGAAGCTGCAGAGAGGTTGGCAGACGAGCCTTTCTGATTCTGATAAATGCCCATATTTCCGGATTTGAAATTTGGAACACACATTGTGATACAAGCATAATGTCATTGTCATTGGTGCAGTAGCGATTGGTGCAGTAGTCTGCCTCTGGCACAGATCAGCAAGTCTAGAGCTGAGACAAGTAATTGATCTGACTTCCCTCCCCTTTCTCTCTCTCTCTCTCTCTCTCTCTCCCCGCCCCCACTCTGCAGGCGTCTCCATGCTGCAGGCAGGGAGGATCCAGCAATGGAGGACAGGCCCCCCAGCCAGCCCAGTGAAGCCCATCAGGACACAGGGTCCTCCCATTCTGAGCCGGAGCCCCGGCCGCGGGCCGAGGGGGTCAGCACCAGCGCCAGCCTAGGGGTGCCGGGAGTCCAGGGGATCCAGCGTCCTGACACCTCCAGAGGCCGCCTGGTTAGGAGCCCCCACGCCCACAACCAGGAGGAAGCCCCCAGACAGGGGGAGGACAGCAGAAGGGCCCAGGAGGAGGAGGAGAGGGAGAAGGAGAGGAGGAAGACTGAGAGGGAGATAAAGGAGGAGAAGGAGCGTGCGCTGCGCGAGAGGCAGGAGAAGGTGCGCTTCCTTCAGGAGGAGCTGAGGCGGGAGGAGGAAGAGGAGGAACGGAGGCTGAAGGAGGAGAGCGAGGAGAGGGTCAGGTAGGCCTTCAGGCAGCAGGCCACAGAGTAGTCAACCTCCCTCACTCTCCACTGTTATAGTAGTATTTGTGAGCTGTGATGCTTCCTGCCCTCTAATGCCCTGTGATGTGTGAGGATGTGACTCAATGTTGATGCTTAGGCCTGTGTGACAGTGCTGGTTATCTCACCCGCTGCTGTGTGTGTGTGTCCTTGTCCTGACCGGTCTTCCAGGAGCCTGAGGCAGAGGCTCCAGAGTAAGGGGAGGGAAGAGGAGAGCAGGCTGAGTGTGGAGTCTGAAAGCAGGCTACTGGAGCTGAGGGAGACGGCCCGGAGGGAGAGAGAGAACCAGCAACGCACTGTCAGGTGACTCATCTCATCTCTCTCTACTATTCATCCATTTGCTTAAGCACACACACACATTCATTGGCATGACAGCCATCTCCCTGGAGTGCTCCACTGACCCTTAGATCACATGACCAGCGACCATAGCCGTATTAATATGACACTACGTCACATAACTATTCTGTGCGTAGGCTATACTATTCTTACTACACATACAGTAGGTATAGCAATACTGCTTGGTCACTGTAAAAAACAAGACAAAAAAATATTTGAGCTAGAAATGATTGTGTGTGTGTGCGTGCTTGCTACGTTTGTTTGTGTGTGTGTTGTTTTTATCAGGGAGGAGGGCGAGGCGATGCTGAGGGAGCTGCGTGCCACCCTGGAGGCGGAGAGAGAGGCGGAGCGAGAGAGGATAGCGGCCCAGAGGAGGCGGGACCTGGAGCGACTGAGGGAGGAGTCAGAGGAGGAGCTACATGCAGAGAAGCGGAGACTGCTTGGGGAGCGGGTGGAGCAACTCAGCTCCCTCAAACAGGAGGTGAGAGAGGGGGAGGGGAGAGTGGCGATGGGGGTGGGAGAAGGGAGAGGTGGAGGTATAGGAGAGGGGCCTTCCAATACACACCTGTACTCGAAACAACTGAATGTGAACTGTCTGGACTCATGTGTTTGAGTTTTTGTGTGGGAAATACATGGAGTGAGTCTAGGATAGTGTGTGTGTGTGTGTGTGTGTGTGTCACACAGTGTGTTGTTGTGTTCCTTAGGGGAGAAGCAGTGCCAGTGAGAGGCGGAGGGAGTTGAAGAGCCCTCGTAGCCCAGAGCAGCATCTAGCAGAGTACCAAAGAGAGGTGAGCGAGCACACACACACGCACACACACACACACACACACACATTACTTCCCACACAAAACCTTAGCCCCTCATCTCACTCACTGCATATACACATATTACAGTATTATAACAGTATGTCAGTCTAAACCCTATGTAGAGTGTTGTGACATTATGTATCCCTCCCACTCACTGTGTCTTGGTCCAGTTGGCAGACGTGCTCCAGGAAGTGAGGGAGGAAGTGCAGCGTGACCACGCCAGGAAGCTGGAGCAGCTCAAAGACGACCACCGCAGAGAACTCAACTCTATCAGAGAGAATCATGTGGACCAGGTGAGACACAGTTCAAAGGTCACAGCTTCTTGTAACTGCCAGCTGCTACTGTCATTGTTGCTTTGGCTGTTGCCTCTGCACTGTCCTTACATGTAATGCTGCAGTTAAATATTGTGGAAAGTAACTCATGATCTATTTGTGTGTGTGTGTGTGTGTGTGTGTGTGTGCGTGTGCGTGTGCGTGTGCGCATGTCTGCATGTGTGTGTGTTTGTCCTCCAGGAGGCTGTCCAAAGGGAGCAGTTGCTGTGTGCCCTGCAGGAGGAGAGAGATCGCCTGCTGGCCGTCCACAGCACCCAGCTGGAGAGACTCCGTACACAGCTAGACACCCAGCTCTCCAAGACCCGCCAGACACACACACGCAAGGTGATGACAGAGAGAGACACACACACACACACACACACACACATACACTCCCATGTATCATCTCTAAACACCTAAAGTATGTCATCCCTCAGGAGGCAGAGATTCAGGAGCTGGGGGACAAGCTGGAGCTGAGGGCCAGAGAACTGAAGAGCCAGGAGGCAATACTGAAGACCCAGGTAATCAATCAATCACTGTTGCATTGATATGTGTATTCGTGACTATCTGAAACGCTTGTCCTAGGCTATGGATTGATTGATTACTGTATGTGGTTGGGCGCTGTTGATTAAAGGACATATACGTTTGGCACTTTTCAGGCAGCGAATTTGAAGAAGAGGAGGCAGCAGCTTGGGGATGAAGAGGATGAGATAGACAGAGGAATAGAGGTGAGGATTCATCATCATCATCATCACCACCTCTGTCTTCATCATGCTGTAGATATTAAGCCTGTGATGTTTTCAGGCTGTGCCTCGAGTCATGCAGCAGAGAGATGGACTGAGAGAGGATCTGGAGCGGGTGAAAGAAGAGAGGGATAGGGCGAGGCAGGAGGCGGAGAGAGCGAGGGAGGAGAGGACCAAAGCGAGAGACGAGGCGGAGAGAGCGAGGGAGGAGAGGGACAAAGCGAAGGAGGAGAGCAGGAGGATGAAGGAGGAGCGGGACCGGCTGGAGAGCAAGGTGGAGCTGCTGCAGGAGCGCTGTGAGAGTCTGAGCCGCAGAGTCAGGTACACGCACACGCACACACACACACACACACACACACACACTTGGCCTGTTAGTTGGGGTCAACCTCCGTTCACTCCTGTTTCATTGTCATCTTGCAGCTGGCAGTAGCATGTCTTCCAGACTTAATGTGAGACTTCAAGTCTAGCTTGCCAGACTACTGAGCTCTTTGTCAAGCGGTTGATCAAGTCATACTAATGGTTCAATGTTATCCCAATACCAGTACTTTCTCAGTGACGAACATATGATTCTATTGCAGTGATCTGGAGCAGAGTGAGATCAAGAGGCCCTCTAGACTGGACAGAACAGAGGAGGAGGTGGAGAGGGAGAAGGATAGCGAGGCAGCGCCCTCTACTGCTGGACGGGAGAAAGTGCTGCATGTGGAAGACCTGAAAGAACCGCCTCTCTCCCCCATCTCCAGAGACAGCGAGAGCAGCTTGGACGAGTATGTGTGTGCGTGTGTGTGTGAGTCAGAGCATGCATGTTGCACCCTTCTATCCTGACTAACTTCTATGTGTGTGTGTGTGTGTGTGTGTGTGTGCCTGTGTGTGTCTCCCTCTTCCTGTCCCTCTCCCAGCTTGCGTCAGTATATCTCCTCTGAGGGGCTGTCCCTGCAGAAGGCCCGGCGCTTCCTGGAGAGGGAGAGTGGTCGTCTGAGGGAAAGACAGACAGCCCTGCAGCTAGCCCAGGCCCGGTCCAGCTCCTCTCAGTACCCCAGCACCACCACCCAAACCCAGGCCACACAGGAGATGTACAGGAACCTGCAGCAGGTACGTGTAAGTGTGACTCCCTTATCCCTTATAGACTCCTACACTCTGCCCCAGTGCCCTTGTGTTGAACATTCATGAAGTGAGAGAGTATGCATGACTACCGTGTGTAACTGTCCCTGAATCTCTCTCTCTTTCTCTCCCTCTCTGTCTCTCCCTCTCTGTCTCTCCTTCGTTTCCTCTTCTGTTCCTCAGGAGGCCAGTGACGTGGAGGAGTTGCGGGTGACTGTACAGAGGGGGAACTCGTTGTTACGCAGGAAGGAGGAGAGACTGCAACAGCTAGAGAGCTCTGTAGCTGAAGAGGTGCTTTATTACGACACCAGAAAACCTTTATATACCACATATCCTGTCCCCTGTACACCACCTATACTACATACCATGCACATAACCTTATACATACTGGAATAGATTGCTAATAAACAACACACTATACACTGAGTGGACAAAACATTAAGAACACCTGCTCTTTCCATGACAGACTGGACCAGGTGAATCCAGGTGAAAGCTATGATCCCTTATTGATGTCACTTGTTAAATCCACGTCAATCAGTGTAGATGAAGGGGAGGAGACAGGTTAAAGAAGGACTTTTAAGCCTTGAGACAATTGAGACATGGATTGTGTATGTATGCCATTCAGAGGGTGAATGGGCAAAACAAAATATTGAAGTGCCTTTGAACGGGGTGTGGTGGTAGGGGTCAGGTGTACCGGTTTGTGTCAAGAACTGCAACGCTGCTGGGTTTTTCACACTCAACAATTTCCAGTGTGTATCAAGAATGGTCCATCACCCAAAGGACATTCAGCTAACTTGACACAACTGTGGGAAGCATTGTAGTCAACATGGGCCAGCATCCCTGTGGAACGCTTTCAACACCTTGTAGAGTCCATGCCCTGACGAATTGAGGCTGTTCTGAGGGCAAATGGGGGTGCACCTCAATATTAGGTTCCTAATGTTCCTAATGTGTTGTACACATACATATTGTGTATGCGTTTTTACATTACATTTTTGTCATTTAGCAGACACTCCTATCCAGAGCGACTTACAGTCAGTGCATTTAACTTAAGGTAGCTAGGTAAGACAATCGCATATCACAATCATTGTAAGTAAAACTTTCCTCAATAAAGCAGTTATCAGCAAAATCAGTGATGGTAAGAGAAGACAAGTGTTAGTGTTAGAAAGGCAAGTACAAAAGTATGGAGTTTGTTTTTTCTCTTGCTTTCCCTTGCCCAGGTCTCCCATCATCACTACTATGATGACCAGGACAGACTAGCGGCTGATAGGAAGGTGACCTTTGATGTGACTGAATCAGATATGAGCAGCGTCAGCAACGGCCATGATGGCCTAGGTGAGAGAGACAGACATACGGGAATATTCATTCCTTACACACTCACAACAGGAAGGCCTGTACTCCTCCTCTGCCATATTCTTATCATACTCTCTCTCTCTCCCCCTTCATTGTTCCTCCTTTTTTCCCCTTTCGCCCACTCCTTCCTTCCTTTCTTTCACACCTCGTCCCTTGCTTTTCTCCCTCTTTCTTCTCGTTTTCTGACATTCGCTCCCTTTCACTCAAGCACTCTCTCTCCCTCTCTCTTTCCCTCTCTATCTCTCCACTCTAGGTGGAGAGCCCACAGTGCCAGCTAAGGTGCAGCACTTAACCGAGTCGCTTCAGCACATCTCTGGCCAGCTCAACACAGTCCTGGGTGCCCTGGGCTCCCTGACCCAACGCCAGACCCCTTACCAGCCTCTCCCCCTACCCCTGCCCCTCTCCCAGCCCCGCACCCCCACCTCAATGCCTCTTTCACAGCTCTCCATGCCTTTGTCTGGGCCCTCCTGGGCGTGGGCCCCCCACAGCACCTCCACCCAGCCACGGGGTTCTGAGGACCTGCTCAACAGCCGCTGGGCCAAGCTCTTCCCTGGTACATCTGAACCAAAGAGCTACAATATCATATATGTTATATTAAATATGCGTTCTATTTAATTATGTCGTCTGAAGAACTCTCTGTTCAGTGTTTGTGTAGTTTCAGGTAGGGTGAGTTGTTGGTTTATTGGTTTAAGACTACACTTATCTTTGTCCCTTCTTCCATAGGGGCTCCTATTGAGCCCATAGCCACCAGTTCCTTGAGGACCAATGCACTTTATTCAGGGTACAGCCCTGCAAGGTAAATATGCTTTTTTTTTACTCAACTGTCACTCATCCCTTTCACAGTAGTCTATCTTGTTGAATGAAGGTACTAAAGAAATGTGTGTTTGTGTGTGTTAGTGAGCAGGCTCGTAGTCTGTCCTCAATGCAGCCTAAATCAGTGGAGATGGATGGCCAGAGGCTACAGGGTATGATCGATGGCAACAAGAGATGGCTGGAGACGCGCAGGAAAGACCCCAGTGTGTATCCTTCTGTAAACATACTTACACACACAACATTGAACAACTTATAATGGAGCTTGGTTCAGTCTTGTAAATTTCCTTAACAGGTTTTCATCAGACCTCTGTTCACGCGTTATCGGACCCCCCCAACTATGAGTGGACTGGTCCAACTGAGCCTGGATGACAACAACCAGATTAAAGTGTACCATTACTAAAGGGGGGAGGGGGAAGCTACAGACGGAGCAAGGATCAACATAAGCAGATAAAGATGTACTGTTACTGAAAAAGGGCTAAGGACGGGTGGGTTTTTAAAATTCACTTTGAGTAATGCAGGGATCCCTCTAGCTCTGGTCCAGGGCATTACTAGAGGAACCCCCTCAACTATGTGTGGACCAAAGGAACGCACTAACACCCTGGACCAGAGCTAGGATTCCTCTACAATCAGATTACTGTAAGAAACATTTTTAAGACCTCTGACCTCTGGTGAACTCCTCACCCTCAGTTTAGCAGTGATTGTGTGACAGAAGAGTGAGAGGACACTAGGGCTGTTTCAGTGGTCTCTGTAATTTCATTCCATTGGCGTGCAAGGGTGAATAGCTTAGGAGGATGGTGAATAGGCCCGTAGTCAACAAATCCGTTTATTTCCCTTTTTTTTTGCCTCTAGCTATTTAAATGTTTCAAAGCAGAATGCGTAGTTGTTACATATACAGTAGGTGCTTCACTTTATTAGGAGAGACATCAAGGTTTATGAGCGAGATATTGCTGAGCCTCATAACTGATGTGAGGTGATAAGTGACTAAAGATCATTGTCATGGTATCAGGTTGTATACGATATGTTGTATCACTAATTCCACACCATAATAACCACTACAAGGGCAAGACAATGACTTGTGAAGCATTCACAGTCTGTATGAAATTCTGGTAAGAGAGACCCTCTTTCAGTGTGTTTACTGTGCAGATAGTGTGTGTGACATACAGTATTTTTATAAGAAATATTTTAATAAATGTAAAGTGGTGTATATTCATAATGCTCATGTCAAGCTTTCATTGTTTTTCATGCAACAGCTTTTCAGTATTTCATTTGTCTGCATTACATAGTAATCACCAGGGTTGTATTCATTGGGACACCCAACGGAAAGTGTTGTAACTTTTTGCAACAAAAATTCAGGTAGTCCCTCCCTGATTGTCAGTTATCTTCCGTTTGGTGTCTAATGAACACAACCCAGGTCCTTACAAGTCTGGATTTCCTGTTCATCCTGCTTATCAGTTACTTAAAATGCAAAACCTAGAGACAGATTGTACTAATGCTAAGACTACACCTTTATCATTGTGGACACAAACTTTATTCAGTAACTGTTGCATCACACAGTGCCAAGTTATTATCCTACAGTGCAAAATATATTTTCCTCACCAGCTAAGGACGTAGTTAGTAATTAAAATACAATCATTGATATCTCTCAGGGACAGATCAATTCCCATCCGGCATACAGTATCAGACAGCCATAGAAACACATACAGACCACGCACATGATTAGAACATTAAAGGCCACCGACAGACTGGACATGGAGTGTGTTCCCACACACACACTTATGCTCAATCATATATACACAGACTATACAAGTTTAAATGCATTGATGGAGTTGCAGGTCAATAATGATGCAATATAAAATAAATTAAATTCAAAACGGTTAACATGATTTTTATCAGCAATATGAAAACACAACGACCACAGTAATATTGGATGGCAGTAAGGAGAAATGTCAGCATGTCCTGGTGAACCAGACTCATTGATTGGCACGCCAAGTGTCCATACATATTCCAACTCGGGGGAGGGCGCACCGTCCTTCCCCAGCTCTTTGATTGGCTGAGATGCCCAGCTCGCCTGCAGTCAGGGAGACAGGCCATTGGGTGTCTCAGTTGCCACTGTGTTACTATTGGCCAGCGAGAGACGTTAAGGCAGAGCCAGAGAGTTGCTTTCTCAGAAGACAAAGATCTTGTCTCTTTGGACGTCGTCCAAGTCATCATCCATGGTGAGGAGAACCTGGCAGAGAAAGCAGAGGAGTCAGTCACTATCTAATATGTTACAATCTGGGTATGTATGGGTCAGAAATGGGAGGTCTTCATCAAAGCTCAGCCACTCATGATTTTCTATTGCTGAATGACGTGTGCAAGAACCATGTCCATGGTGTGAAATCTGTGTATTCCCCTCCAATTTATAATACTATGAAATTAGTGTCACATGGCCCTCCCCAGAGGCACACACACACTCACTAGGAAGGAACCAAACATGGCGATGGAGGACAGGAAGTGCCAGATGTCGTGGTCGTCGAAGAAGGAGAGCACGATGCAATCACGGTTGTGTTCCCGGGACTCGGCAGGGGTTTTCTACGGCGGGGGAGAGGGGACAAAGCAGTAAATTGGGATTATGTGACCATGACGTGATGTGTAAACATGTAGTGTGTGATGTTTGTTTTCAAGTGTGGTACTACAGATACCATGAGTCCCATGGGGCAGGGGTTCCCAAACCTCTCCTCGGGGACCCCCAGACCTTTCACCATTTTGTTGTAGACCTGAACTAGCATACCTGATTCAACTTACCTACACAGACAAGTGCTTGATTATAAGTTGACAAGTTGAATCAGGTGTGCTAGCTCTGGAACAGTATGAATACATGGAATGGCTGGGGGTCCCCGAGGAGAGGTTTGAAAACCACTGCCATGGGGTGTGTAAGGCTGACTTGTGGTAGAAGCCAGTGATCTGTAAGGTCTGTGTGTGTGTGTTTGTGTGTGTGTGTAGTAGGTGTGTGCGGTGCTGACCTGCCAGGTGCTGAGGCCCTGGAAGAAGAAGAAGAGAGCGAAGCCCCACACTACGGCCGTGAAGAGGATACACACAATGGCCATGCACTGGATCCTCTCACCACTGCGGAGCTACACACACATTCACAGAAACACAACATCATCTGTTATTGTACACCCAGAACATGTTCTATGTTGTTTCATGTGTCAGATGTGCACTTTCTACATACAATACTGTTAGAATACGTCAACAATCAAACAAAGCACATTTAGTAGAATGTTTGAATTAGCTAGAGATATATTTTATTTGTTGCATGGGTGATATCGCCCTTCCGCATCTGCAGTGAAAGGTGGCAGAGCTAGAGCGGTGTTAGTCAGACCATTACGACATCCCGAAAATCGGTCTTCTTACAAAAACGTCTGTAGCGTCCAAACATATTATGACCACTCTATTGAAAGATGAGACTCTCACGATGGCGTTCCCCGTTTTGCTCCCGGTTTTGCCCCCGGTACCAGTGAAAAATGTTTTATGGAAGTATATACAGTATGGGGATAGTTTATTGCCTAAGATATGGGGATAAATATTTATGTTATTTTTTTATATAGTTCAGAACAAACTTCCTTTAGATTTTTTGGGGGACTATCTGTTGTTCCATGTAGTGAATCTGTTATTCAATGCATTTCTATTGGCTAATAGCAGTAAGGCCAAATTCAACGTTTCATCCCCCCAAAAAATAATATATATTTTTTGTTACCTTAAGGGGTCTTAAAATTCTAAATCAAATAGCTAAATGATTCTTGGTATGACAATCTTAAAACAATTCCATATGTTAGCTTAGACCCCCTCCCAGAGCTTAGACAGGGCTTAGACTCTAGAGGGTTAATGAATTAATAAATATATTGTGGCATGTCTTTTTTGAGTGAGATTGGTCCATAGAAAATGAATAAACAAGCACACACACACACACACACACACACACACACCTTCATGATGATATAGAAGGCAAAGTAGAGTAGCAGGTTGCAGATGGCGATGGCCAGCAGGTAAGAGGCAAAGTCATTGGGTGTCTTTAGAAGCCCATAGGCAGCTCTGGACAGACAGAACACAACAATACAATGTATGTCAGTGATGAGTTGTCTACTCTACTCTCCACCCATGGTTGTGGGTGAGTAATGACTATTATAAAGAGTAAATATACCTTGTCTCATCAAGCTGAGTGAGTCACAATAAAACACATTGACAGAAAGGGACTTAAATTAATCACTTAAAAAGTAGGTGTGAAAGACCTTTGATAAAAAAAAACACTGCATGATGATGTCAAACAATGTACAGATCTGCCATCTTAATTTCACCCTGTTTCTCACAGCAGGAAAATTATCCTGCAGCAACAGGAAATGTGAATTATTACGTGTATTATATTAGTGGACATTTTTTGTAGGGGTTGATAAATATTTCATTAGGGCAAATCAAGTCTGACATTTTAAAGTGGAAATTACAAACTTTAGAAGCCTTTTTACACCCGAATACACTACAATTAGCATTTCATGCTTCGCAGGAAAATTCTCTGCGACAACAGAGTGATCAAATTAAGATATCAGATCTGTAATGTACCCTGCAAACCTGACCGAAAACAAAATAATCAAAAAATGTGTCACATATAAAGAACACTGCAGTAAAGGCATTCCAGTCTGAATAAGATAGTGAGTGAATGAAGGAAATACTCACAGAGACCAGTTCACTATGTTTCCCATCACCAGCAGAACCATTCGGTCCTAACACACACACACACACACAAAGACACACACAGAGACAGAGAGAGAGAGTGGGAGAGAAACGTTTACTTGTGGATTTGTGAATCTTAGTCTCCATACAGTATGTGTATGTACAGTATACCAATGACTGTATATATGAATGGACAAAGCCATCGATCACATGACACCATTCATTCCTATGTGAAGACTCAATAGCGTATTGAAGTAAAATGAAGTCTGTTAAGATGGCGTCTCATGGAGACATAACATGCGCAGTTTGATATACTCCAGGAAGTGACGTTGCAGCCTAGCTCAGTGCTGCAGGTAGCCATTAGCAACTAAATTATCCTTATAACTTATTCTGTGTGCGATTTAAAAAATCAAATTGGTTCAAGGACATACTGTGTAATACTGGGTGTATTAGAAGCAATTATTAGCACCATGATTGTCTTCCAACATTTTTTTTTTACACAAAGATTGACCACGAAGATTGCAATTTTTCCATTCACTATAATGGGGGATCCTGTTTATGCAAACAATGCAAACAATGCCTGCAGTGCCGCAGTCAGCCTTGAACCTCCGTAGTTTCAAAGAGAGGGGGCAGTAGTTCTCCACTGATGTATACTCACAATATACATGGGGCTACTGCACTGGCGGATACAGTCGGTGTAGATCACATACACAATCCTGCGCAGGATGCCAGAATCTGAAACACAAACAAATAGAATAGACTGACACCTGTCCATAGCCCCTGTAACGTTACAAGGTAAAAGCTAACCCTGACCCCAGGACTGTTCCTAGCCCTTACTCCTAGGTTTCTTCCTAGGTTCCTGCCTTCTAGGTCGTTTTTCCTAGCCACTGTGCTTCTACTTCTGCATTGCCTTCTCTTGGGGTTTTGGGCTGGGTATCCGTAAAGCACTTTGTGACAACTGCCAATGTAAAAAGGGCTTTTAAAAATAACAAATAAATGTGATTGATTGATTGACTCCTTACCCAGTCTCCAGCGGCCCATGTAGTAGAGCTGGGTGCTGAGCAGCATGGTGGCCAGGATGTGGATGACAGAGAAGACGATCCAGAACACCATGTTGCCCTTCCCAAACACCTGGACACAACACACACACACCGCCATCATCAGGATACATCAGGAATTTGACACTTGCTGAATGATGATTGTATAGGTTGTGTATGTCAGAGTCTACTGTTGGGTGTTTGTTGTGTTTCGGTCTGTCTCGGTGTGTATATGTGCGTGCCCCTAGTCCCTCACCACTCCTAGTACAGAGAAGAAGATGACAGCAGCCAGACAGGCGTAGGCAGTGTAAGCGCTGGCATTGATATCTGGGTGTCTCTTCTGGTATAGCTTTAGCACACAGAGCCCAGCTATCATATACATGAAGGAGGTGTCTGGGAGACAGAGTAGGAAAGGGTGACATTAATGATATTTCTTACAGTACAGTTATTGTGAAGTAGCCAGAGTCCCAGATCTGTTTGTGCCGTCTTGCAGTCACAGCAATTAAGTTGGCAAGACAACATGAACCGATCTGGGACTGATTGGGGGCTGATTGAGAAACCCATCTATTGAGGATCTGTGTTACAGTATCTTCAGGATCTCCCAATTATCCAACCATGACATTAGTCTCTCAGTCTTACCGAACTGGAAGTTGGTGTAGTTGGGGCAGACGTGGTAGCAGGCACTCAGCAGTCCCTCCATCATCAGAGCTGTGCCCATGGCGTAGAACAGCCCAAAGTGCTTAGGGATGCCACACTCCTGGAGACCGGCAGGGAGGGAGAGACAGAGGCTCAAAATTATATAATTGTCACTAGCTAGGTTTACATCCAATTGGCGACAGATTGTCATGCAAATATTCTAAAAATCTAAAAGGCTATGTGATGATGTAGTGAAAAGAGAACAATATGCACATCCAATGTTCATGCCTCTAGAGGTTATTTAAGTAGGTGTGTTTCACAGTGGTGTATGACCTGACAAAGATCCAACTCTGATCGAAACGTTGTCTTTATTGTGCGTCTGATTAACTCACCCTGGGAGCATACCAGATTTGTGGACATGTATTTTTTCTTTGATGATGTAGTACACATAAAAATAACTTTTGCGGTTACATTCCCATGTACAGTGGGGGAAAAAAGTATTTAGTCAGCCACCAATTGTGCAGGTTCTCCCACTTAAAAAGATGAGAGAGGCCTGTAATTTTCATCATAGGTACACGTCAACTATGACAGACAAATTGAGAATTTTTTTCTCCAGAAAATCACATTGTAGGATTTTTTATGAATTTATTTGCAAATTATGGTGGAAAATAAGTATTTGGTCACCTACAAACAAGCAAGATTTCTGGCTCTCACAGACCTGTAAATTCTTCTTTAAGAGGCTCCTCTGTCCTCCACTCGTTACCTGTATTAATGGCACCTGTTTGAACTTGTTATCAGTATAAAAGACACCTGTCCACAACCTCAAACAGTCACACTCCAAACTCCACTATGGCCAAGACCAAAGAGCTGTCAAAGGACACCAGAAACAAAATTGTAGACCTGCACCAGGCTGGGAAGACTGAATCTGCAATAGGTAAGCAGCTTGGTTTGAAGAAATCAACTGTGGGAGCAATTATTAGGAAATGGAAGACATACAAGACCACTGATAATCTCCCTCGATCTGGGGCTCCACGCAAGATCTCACCCTGTGGGGTCAAAATGATCACAAGAACGGTGAGCAAAAATCCCAGAACCACACGGGGGGACCTAGTGAATGACCTGCAGAGAGCTGGGACCAAAGTAACAAAGCCTACCATCAGTAACACACTACGCCGCCAGGGACTCAAATCCTGCAGTGCCAGACGTGTCCCCCTGCTTAAGCCAGTACATGTCCAGGCCCGTCTGAAGTTTGCTAGAGTGCATTTGGATGATCCAGAAGAGGATTGGGAAAATGTCATATGGTCAGATGAAACCAAAATAGAACTTTTTGGTAAAAACTCAACTCGTCGTGTTTGGAGGACAAAGAATGCTGAGTTGCATCCAAAGAACACCATACCTACTGTGAAGCATGGCGGTGGAAACATCATGCTTTGGGGCTGTTTTTCTGCAAAGGGACCAGGACGACTGATCCGTGTAAAGGAAAGAATGAATGGGGCCATGTATCGTGAGATTTTGAGTGAAAACCTCCTTCCATCAGCAAGGGCATTGAAGATGAAACGTGGCTGGGTCTTTCAGCATGACAATGATCCCAAACACACCGCCCGGGCAACGAAGGAGTGGCTTCGTAAGAAGCATTTCAAAGTCCTGGAGTGGCCTAGCCAGTCTCCAGATCTCAACCCCATAGAAAATCTTTGGAGGGAGTTGAAAGTCTGTGTTGCCCAGCGACAGCCCCAAAACATCACTGCTCTAGAGAAGATCTGCATGGAGGAATGGGCCAAAATACCAGCAACAGTGTGTGAAAACCTTGTGAAGACTTACAGAAAACGTTTGACCTGTGTCATTGCCAACAAAGGGTATATAACAAAGTATTGATAAACTTTTGTTATTGACCAAATACTTATTTTCCACCATAATTTGCAAATAAATTCATTAAAAATCCTACAATGTGATTTTCTGGAGAAAAAAATTCTCATTTTGTCTGTCATAGTTGACGTGTACCTATGATGAAAATTACAGGCCTCTCTCATCTTTTTAAGTGGGAGAACTTGCACAATTGGTGGCTGACTAAATACTTTTTTTCCCCCACTGTACGGAATAAAGTTAAATGGGTTTCCATTGCATTTAACTCTACTGACGGTTTTGTCACAAAAAATGTTGCGTTATTTGCGAATGTGCCCACTATGGTCTTGGCACAAGCGCTCTAGCCAACAGCTTGCAGATACAGTGCGGGCATAGCCTACATTAGATTTTATGGACAAAGGAGCGACCATTTTTATTTGTCAAACGGCAGCCAAGCATCAATCATCATGTCACCAGAATCAGATATTTATTGGAAAGGAGCCTCAAGCTCATCACCGTGCCCTTTCACCACCCTGTGAAGTTCATAACTTACTTCATCTGTAGCCTACTAAACCGCATGCTTTCCCTAATCATAGTGGGAGGACCACACAACATATCATTGCATGACTCCCAACTTTATTTCAATATGATGGTTATTTTATCAATATTTGCGCATAAAGGAGTTTCCACCACCATTTCTCGCATAATTAATTTTACCTACACAAAACTCACCTTGTCTAGCGTATTTCGTTTTTTCGATATTTGGAAAGTTCACCGACAAATTTGCTGTTTCCATCAGGCATTTCATGAAATGTTTTATACGACATGTACATTACTCGCATAAAAAGTTTGGATGGAAACCTGGTTACTGGTATTGAACGTTCCATAGTGTGTAGGAAATACCAATTGGACAAAACCCTCATGTCAACATCATGAGTGGTGATATGAATTCCATACATGGAAATGCCAATGTGTATGCATTTCATGTTCTATTGTGCATCACACTGCTATAATACACTATCTGTGCCAGGGGTCAGTTTAGAGGTTGTGCTACCACCGCTGGACCACATATTGCCCCTGGAGGCAGCAGTTCAATCCCCAGTTCCGCCACTCACGCTCTGTACTGTACCCCTGTCATCTTGCTACCTATCACATACTCTAATCTACACCTGTCAATCAAAATAAAAAAACTACAAAATACCCCCCAAAATATCTCTAAACAAAAGCACCATCGCATTTTGATCTCTCACCAGCGCGTTGAGGTCGTTGCGGTCCAGCGCTCTGCTGTGGATGATGTCTCTCTGCAGCACGATGAGCAGGAAGAGGAGGCCCAGCATCACGTAACCAAGGTTACTCAGTATGTTGTTGAAGGCACTGCACACCAGAGGGTAGAGAATGGATGTCATGAATGATACAAGTCATACATTACATGCACACCCATATGCGTTTTTCCTTATGATACACACACACACACACCTCAGATTCCCCAGGGGGTGTGCACACAGGAAGTTGTAGTAGCAGATGTCCTGATTTCCTGTCACGTTGACAACCTGGAGGAGAGAGGAACATGTCGTCAACAACAACAATGCACTACCCACCCACCATGTGTGGATTCTACAGTCATATCTACTCACTCGAAGGCAATTCCTTTACACACTACAAATGCACTCGTTATAACTCTGTAATAATGTGGTAAATCTGCAGTTGTGGAGTGTGAGTGAGGGTAGCACACAATACCGTTTGATAAGTGATGACCAGCTGGATGACAGGGAGGGCGTAGAACACACCTATGGTGGCAATATTCCTGAGGAGAGGAACACTGACATTAACTGCCATGACACTGATAGTTGTATAATTACTGTACAATCCGACTGATACAAAACAAACCTACACCCTATCCAAAGAAGCAACTGATGACTAGCTAATTGTTATCATGCATTTGACTAGAGTACTGATAGAGTGGAGGATGCCATAGGGTTATAGCCCCAGCATTGATGTACAGATTTTTAGCTAACTCTCAGTCCCACTCACCAGAAGTAGATTTGGTACTTTTTACTCAGAACCCTCTTGTCCTTGCGAGCGAGGTCCGACACACATAGGTACTTCTGCAAAAGGACAAGCGACCACAAGAGTTTCATTGGGAGGGAAAAACAACAGAAGATGAGTATAATATTGAGTGATGCACAGGGGAGGAGAGGTAGAGGGGGGGTGGAGGAGGGGCGGGTCAGACCTTGGTGCGGACGATGTTCTTGTCCGAGTCGATGTCGGCCAACGTGTCATAGTCATCCTCCTCTATTGAGCTCAGAGACTCCTGACGACTACGACCCGTAACACTCTCCAACGAACGCTCTGAGAGACGGAGAGAGGGGGAGACAGACAGAGACAGAGACGGGGGAGACAGAGAGGGAGAGAGAGAGATGGGGAGACAGAGACGGGGGAGACAGAGACGGGGGAGACAGAGACGGGGGAGAGAAAGCGAGAGAGACGAAAAAGTAACTAAGTTTACAGTATGTCAGTGACTGAGGGTTATATTTCTCGATTTTATAGTTTTTGTTGGTTTTACGGCTTGGAGTTTTTTGTAAAGATTTGGGACATATTCAATAGATTGGTGATTCTGGCCAATGACATTCCTGATAATCACAAAATGTATCATTGAAATCATTCTTGACATTCCATCATTATCTCTGCATACAGTCAAACATGATTGTTGACCATATGTGATCGTTTTGGTCTCCATCTGTGGTCATCAGATCATTAAATTACATCAAAAGGCGTATAGATCTTGAACACATTCCTAAGTGATTGACATGGTGCTGATTTATACAGTGAAGGGATGCGATTGGATGGCTGATTAAGGCAGTGAGTGTCACCAATGCGGATGGCTACGTGGTGGATGGCAGTTAGGAATGGTCTGCGTTTCAAAGTCTCCTGTCCTGATAAACAAACACAGATAAACCAATAAGAAACAAGAGCACTCTGCAGCCCTCCAATCAAGGGCCAGTTTGGTGGTGAAATGCTGTGCAACATAACTTGAAGACAGATTTTGTGCCATGTTGACCCCATTGTGTGTATTTGCACATATGTGTGTACAGTATAAGAGTGTATGTGTAAATATGTGTGTATTTGGTAATCCTTCTCCATACCCATGTATCCGTAGTTGCCATCTGATGCTATGCTGTCTGTGATGGCCTCTGAGCTCAACGTGCTGGCGTTGTCCGCTGTAGAAACAATACCAGAGGGAAACAACATTAAAGAGTGTTTGAACTGGTGTAAGTATTCACTTTGGCTATGCCCCAATTATCTCTCCTTCCTCCCAAAGTATTCACTTTCCTTCACTGATTTCAAGGAAATGACTGGTAAAAGAAATATGGTGAAAAGTGCAACTAGTCCATGACTCCCCCAATCAAATGCTTTTAGATTTGTGGGAAGTAGGGAAGGAGACTCATGTGCAGAAACAAAGGAATGAGACACACAACAGAACTATAACAGTGAAAGCCCCGTCATCCTCAGTTAGCTACATTGATTGTCAATATTTCACTCAAAACATTTCAAACATCGTCACACTTATAAAGAAAATGAGCACACACACTCACCAAAGGAGCCGTATTCATAAGGGGAGACTGGAGTCACACCTGGCTTTCCTGTGGTAACAGGTAGAGATAATGTCACAAACACACACACACACACACACACCAAACATATGCCACCATAGCAGTCAGTAGTCTACACCCTACCACAGCATCTAGATGACTGGTTAGTTAGAGGACACACCATGCCCTGTGGGTTCAGAGGCAAGGTTGAAAAGTGAGGCAAGGGTTAATGCAAGGGTGCTAATCAGTACCCTAGGGTGTGAGTCCAATGTGAGATAAAGAGTGACTATTGAAAAATAAGTCCATTTCAGTCAGACTCCAATTGGAACCAAACCACCGTAACCATCATATCATCCAATGCATGGCCATGGTCACAGTTTGACCATATAGTCATCCCACACCATGACAAGTGTTTGTGACTGCACTGGACAATGCTGTTAAGTCAGGCAACTCAGGAAGTCAACTGAAATTCCAATTCAATAATTGAAAAAGGGGGTTCTATTTTCAATGACTTCTCAATAAACTGAGAAGGAGAATATATTTATTTCAAATGTTTTTCCATATTTTAAATTGAAATCACTTCCTGAATTCGAAATTGACCCCAACAGTGGTGAAGGTCATTCATTAGACATGCATTATGATGATGATGATTCCTCATCCACCCAGATGAAAAGCTGTCATCCCTTCACTGGATGACATCATACTGGTGATAATGACTGTGAGATGGGTGTAATAATTTATATAGCGTGCACAAAGGGTAATAAGTAGTGTGAAACAGTGAGAGAAGTTCTGTCACAGGCAATATCTCATTACTCCAACTCCATTCTTACCCAGTAGAGAGGCTGAGTCAAAGAGTAGCATGGGGAGAAAGCGATAGACAAATTCAATACACAGTAATCCTTCATCTTATGGGGCAACTGTTAATGGTATGCATCCATCTTAAGCTCATTTTCAATCTTAAATACGGAGTTACAGAGATAGTTCTCTCCCCTCTTCATTGTACACCTCTCTGATACAATGGAGTGTGCCATTGTAGTGGGTTGCTGGGATACCTGTCTCCGCGGGCGACATGTCCGCTGGGTTCAGAAGCCCCTCCCTCCTCCTGTGCATCCTGACCAGAGAAAAGACCCAGAGAGAGACACTTGAGTTCCAAAGCCTCTATATGACAGTGTATGAAATAATGTACTTACTGTATACGACAGTGAAGCGATCGACAGACCTCTTGTTCTCCACACAGGCCACCAGGAAGGTGAGCAGGTAGAAGGACAGGAAGATGCCCAGGCAGAATAGCATGCCCATCACGTACACATCCGCTGAGACGGAGAGAGGGGAGATAGAGTGAGATAGAGGGAGAGGGGGGGGGATACAGGGATAGAGAGAGGGGAAGAGGGAGAAAGGAAGGAGAGAGGAAGAGAGAGACGAAGGAGAGAGGGGAAAGAGGGAGGGAGAAAGGAAGAGAGAGAGAGAGAGGTGTTCGAGAGAAATAGAGACAAATAGAAAGAGAGAGAGTCAGACATTAACATTTCTCTCTGCTACATTGGGAATTATGTACTGTTTGATGCAGCTGAAGTCCTTTGGCCTGCCAGGCTGAGTTACTCACAGTTGATAGCGGGCGAGACGACCACGTCCAGAGTTTTACTGCGGTTGCCGGCATCGATGAGTTCATCTGGACGGAGGGGGTAGAAGCGCAGGGGACCCCCACATGCCTCGTCCTCAGTCTTCACCACCACCACCACATAGAAACTGTTACTAGGGAAGTCCTTCCTCTGAGAGCCACAAGAGGAGAAAAGGGGAGAGGGGGAACAAGAGAGAGAGAGAGAGAGTAGATTAAATGGTTGTCCATTGTGGCAAGTGAGTGGTAAAAAAAAATAATAATAATCAATTACCTGATCTCTCCAGTGTGTGTGTGTGTGTTTACCTGATCTCTCCAGTGTGGTGTGTGTGTGTGTGTGTGTGTGTGTGTGTGTGTGTGTGTGTGTGTGTGTATTTTACCTGGACAGTGATGGCAGCTGTCTTGGTCATGGTTTGATACATTCCAATGAAGGCCACGTTGTTATCCAAGTCATACACTGGGCACTGATGATAAGGTAAAACACAGAATTTAGCAATCAGAGAGGAACGAGTGTCTGTCGGTGTGTGTGTCTGCCTGAGAGAAGAACAGGAGCAGCCATGGCTAATGTGGTTGCCACGGCAACAGGCGCGCCTCTGCACTCCCCATCAAGTGAGTGCAATGCAGATTTCTATATTGGCCTACATTTCAAAGACCCCCCCATGTGAGCTGATTACACACCAGACAGAGCTTTACATTGCGTTTTAGTAATGCCTCTCTTTCACAGCTTTAAGCTGCTTTAGGGTAAAACAAGTGCATTTCACAAGTTAATTCACAGCTGTCTAGTGGTTGATGGGTTGCTCAGAATGAACTCAACACTGCCCTTGTGTGGTGAATCGGAGGCTAGCCATTGGAGACAATAGGCTGATGGACCACAGCTCGGTGATGTCATGTGAGGTCAGAGGATGCAGGTAGAAGTAAGGTCATGGCAGTATTCATTAGGGTACACCATAGCAAAACGTTTTGCAACAGAAAACTAAAACAAGTGTTTATTTTAGCGTTTCTCAACAGTCCCGCCCCGTTTCAGTTTGCTTACTTCCAATTGGTGTCTTACAGAGTTGTGGACTCAAGTCACATGATGACTTGAGACTCGATAGAAAATAAAATAACTTGAGACTTGACTTGGAGCCTCAAGTCTCGGGACTCGACTTTGACTTGAGATTGATGACTTGAATTTATCTGGCCAGGTTTTGTAATGTTTTATCTGTCACTAATTTTTTGTGGCACAGAGTCTACGTTGATTATTCCACACGCAGCCAGAGACAGTACCCGCAGCATCGCCCTTGCAAAAAAAACCTGCAACAGATTGGCTAGTGAAACGCACACTCGGCACTCTGATTGGACTAGCAAACTGTCAATCAACACAGGTCGGGTGAGCTAGCGAACAGATTGCTGATTTGCTGTACAAGCTATAGGATCGGGTGCAGCACAAACGTCAAACTGTAGGAAGAGGATTGCCATAATAAATAAATGAGGCTCCAAAAATTGTTTGGTGATCAAGAATATGAACCGTTTACTTTGCAAGCTCATCAGCAATGGGGCAACAATGACTAACATAGGCCTACAGGTCTTTTGGTATGTAACACTTGCTTGAAATTCATAATTTGCTTATGAAGCTCGCATTTGGAATTTGTTGTTAAAATGAATTATTACTGCTGTGAGGACGCACCATAGGCGCAGCTCTTCACTTGCGCTCTACAAACTCGCGCCAGAGTGCTTTTTTTCTCTTGTTGAAATGTTTGCTGTTGCTTTCACACGTTTAAAATGCATAAGCCCAGTGGTAAATCTATATTCCATCTAATACTACAATAATTGCTAGCGTTTCATAATTCTATCCCCGTACATTTCGGTTCATGTTTGATAGGACTACGATACCTTTTCATTTAGCCAACCAGTTCTTACTCTCTGAGTGGCGTGATGTTTATTGTGCACATGAACATTCAAAATACTCATGAGGTAGAAGTTCTGTTTATTTAATTCAATGTATGGTTTCCTTTGTTCATATTTCCCTGGTTATGTCGGAGTTCCGTGTCTGTATCCTATTGCCGTGTTCAAAACAAATGTGAACTCGGAAATCTCCGACTTCTGATTTCAGTGCGTTCAAGACAACTGGGAACTTGGAAAAAACGAGCTCAGAGTGGGAAAAATCGTTTTGAACGGTCATCCAACTTGGAATTCCATCTCGGGAACTCGGGCCTCTTTCTAGAGCTCCGACTTTCCGACCTGAAGATCACGGATGTCATGATTTGACCTCATATTTTTCAGAGTTCCCAGTTGTCTTGAAAGCACCATTAGTCTCTGTCATTCTGATTGTGTGTAATAGGAGCGTGCGCCTCAGTGCCCATAGAAATAGGCTACGTGGCCTCCGCTCCATGCTTAAGAGAACGTTGAATAAGATAAAATGATTGTCCCATGTATGCATGGTGTTGAAATATCATTAAGTCTGATTAAGAGAAATGTAACAATGGATGTGGAAACTGCCTTTTACATTGTAGAGCCAGTTTATAGGTTGTAATTGCCAAATTGGGTAATTGTATGGTCCTGGGGGCCAAGTGCTTCTATTATTTATGCAGGCCTACCTGTTTGAGATCCTGTTAAGACAGATTCGATTTGGTTTCTCAAGGGGAGGCTGTACAGTCTTGCCCCCTACCTGTGTCCATTCAGATAGGACAGGTTAAGCCTGATTCAGAGGCTATTTCTTTTGGGCTATTGCCAATGTATATTTGGTAAATCTACTTATACATTTTGTATGATATGGCACTTTCACCATTGGATCACCAAGACCTGTAAATAATTCTACACTCTGAGCACGTCAACCTGCCTTGCCTTATGCCGAGTTCATGCCCTTACGACTGCTACAAGGTCCCCATTTTACAATTACATAGGCTCATCAAATGAGTTGTAGACAAAATAATGAAAAGGGCTGTCCTGTAGCCTCGATAAATAGACAAAGATTTCTAGATGAACAAGTCGTTGCATGCATAGATTTAGTTTTTTCATAGATTTTGTTTTTTACTTGACTTGAAAACATATGACTCGACTTGCTCTTAGAATGCACGACTTGGACTTGACTCGAGTCTTGACCCGTTCTACTTGGGACTCGACTTGAGACTCGGACCTTGTGACTTGCTTGTGACTCGAATAATAGTGACTTGGTCCCATCTCCGGTGCCTAATGAACAGGTATGGTCAAGTTAGTTTACCTGGATGTCCTGGATAGACATGACAGAGCATGGGAAGGTCATCTCAGAGTTGACCTTCACGATGACCGTGTCCACTCCGTCAGGGAACACATATTTGAAGTACTGAGAGAGAAAAATTGAGAGTTATAATAAAAAAGGTCACATTTCAGCAGAGTGAAATAAAAATATAATTTTTTAAATAATTTTCTTTTTCAAGCATACTTCCTAACAATACTATTCTATTATGTTGATAGAGCTACCGTTTTGAAAGACAAATCTTGCATAGAATACAAAACGCACAACATGTGTGTACACAAAATGTATGATGTAACAATACACAGTACCAGTCAAAAGTTTGGACACACCTACTCATTCAAGGGTTTTTCTTTATTTTTACTATTTTCTACATTGTAGAATAATAGTGAAGACATCAAAACTATGAAATAACACATATGGAATCATGTAGTAACCAAAAAAGTGTTACACAAAGAGATTCTTCAAAGTAGCCACCCTTTGCCTTGATGACAGCTTTGCACACTCTTGGCATTCTCTCAACCAGCTTCACCTGGAATATGCTGAGCACTTGTTGGCTGCTTTTCCTTCACTCTGCGGTCCAACTCATCCCAAACCATCTTCATTGGGTTGAGGTCGGGTGATTGTTGAGGCCAGGTCATCTGATGCAGCACTCCATCACTCTCCTTCTTGGTAAAATAGCCCTTACACAGCCTGGAGGTGTGTTGTGTCATTGTCCTGTTGAAAAACAAATGATAGTCCCACTAAGCCCAAACCAGATGGGATGGTGTATTGCTGCAGAATGCTGTGGTAGGCATTCTGGTTAAGTGTGCCTTGAATTCACCAGCAAAGCACCCCCACACCATCCCTCCTCCATGCTTCACGATGGGAACTACACATGCGGAGATCATCCGTTCACCCACACTGCGTCTCACAAAGACACAGCGGTTGGAACCAAGAATCTCCAATTTGGACTGTAGACCAAAGGGTAAAATCCCACCGGTCTAATGTCCATTGCTCGTGTTTCTTGGCCCAAGCAAGTCTCTTCTTCTTATTGGTGTCCTTTAGTAGTGGTTTCTTTGCAGCAATTCAACCATGAAGGCCTGATTCTCCTCTGAACAGTTGATGTTGAGATGTGTCTGTTACTTCAACTCTGTGAAGCATTTATTTGGGCTGCAATTTCTGTGGCTGGTAACTCGAATGAACTTATCCTCTGCAGCAGAGGTAACTCTGGGTCTTCCTTTCCTGTGGCAGTCCTCATGAGAGCCAGTTTCATCATAGCGCTTGATGGTTTTTGCGACTGCACTTGAAGAAACGTTCAAAGTTCTTGAAATGTTCTGTATTGATGGACCTTCATGTCTTAAAGTAATGATGGACTGTAATTTCTCTTTGCTTATTTGAGCTGTTCTTGCAATAATATGGACTTGGTCTTTTACCAAATAGGGCTATATTCTGTATACCCCCCTACCTTGTCACAACACAACTGATTGGCTCAAACGCATTAATAAGGAAATAAATTCCACAAATTAACTTTTAACAAGGCACACCTGTTAATTGAAATGCATTCCAGGTGACTACCTCATGAAGCTGGTTGAGAGAATGCCAAGAGTGTGCAAAGCTGTCATCAAGGCAAAGGGTGGCTACTTTGAAGAATCTAAAATATATTTTGATTTGTTTAACACTTTTTTGGTTACTACATGATTCCATATGTGTTATTTCATAATATAGTTTTGATGTCTTCACTACTATTGTACGATGTAGAAAATAGTAAACATAAAGAAAACCCCTTGAATGAGTAGGTGTGTCCAAACTTTTGGCTGGTAGTGTACATTTTCTCCTGTCTCTTTCTCTCCATCTCTGTTATGCAACACCTCAACAGATCACGCAAACACATTCATTATTTAATCCCCTTCTTGGCCCTGGCTTTTAGACTTAGGCACTCTAAAGAGGTAGTACCCAATCGTCTTCTCCACCCACACACACCTCTCATGGTCACGTGCAGTATAAGGGTTTTACGGGAAATATGCTGTGTGCTTATGTACACACGTGTGTATGGGTGTGAGTGACTATGTTTCTTACCTGGGGTTGGGACGGTGAGGCAGTGAAGCTGAACTTTTTGTCTGTACTGTAATTAAGAAGACAAGATGACAGGAAACACTCAACAACAACATTAGCCAGTCAGGTCACACATACAGTACACCATCCCTACTCTATGAGTGATGCTGCTACACAGGGTGTGTCTTGGCTTGCTGTAGAAATAGGCAGTCACGATTGTGTGTAGGCAAGAAGGCAGTATTCAATGCAAATTAGACCAGCTCTGCACAGTAGCATAATAGTGATATAAACTATGATGACTCAGAGTATTGAATATGTACTGCTGTGGGAGACTGTGTAAGGGATGCAGCTCCACAACCAGATATCAGGTATCATGTATTCGCTCAGCTAGCTAGCATGAGGGTAATGATCCCTGATGAAGATGACTCACTGCAGGGTGAAGCTGTCCACGCGGCTGATCCTCAGCTGGTACTGGGTGCCCAAGCTGGAAAGAGTGGATACGTCCACAAAGAAGTACTGGGTCTCGGTGAGGGTGCGGGTGGGGGGCTGGCACAGCGTTCGGCCAACATGGGCATAGGGGTACTTCCTCTGGTACCTGTGGCAGGGAGGGGGGAGGGCAAAGAGATATCACTTCTCCACTCATTTCTGTATTCATTTTTATTCATCCAGGAAGTCCCATTGAGGTCAGAAGACCTCTTTTATAAGGGAGACCTGGCCAAGAAGGTAGCTCAATATGCAAATCATGATGACAAACTTGAGCTCATAGAACATAAAAGGCCTGTATTAGACTAGGTCATGTCCAAAATTGCACTCTAATTGCTATGTAGTGCCATAATTGCACTACTTTTGAGCAGGGTCCATAGGGAAAATAGGGTGCCATTTCATATTACGTAGCCTAAGCCATTTTAAGGTTGAACTAAACAACCATGACCATTGCAGACAGCTCATAACAGTGCCTATGATGCAAGAATTATGATAAGAACAGGATGAAAAGAAAAACCACTGCTGAGAAAGGAATTGAATTGGCCTGTTGTGTCAACTACAGTCCCACAAAAAACTGTGTGCTAATGACAGAAAAACCCACAGTCTGCAACTTCCCAAACCACAACAACCTAGCTAGTACTGTAATTTATTTATTTATGATTATGGCTTGTGTCTATAGGAAATTAGGCCTATGCTTTATGTTTATGTGGAAGTGAAAGCTCAAGGTTCAACAATGACTCACTCTCAACTAGATGGCGTTACCACCTGACACAGGTGTTCTGGTATTGCGCAAGTCCATGGATTATGTTAAGCCATGAAAGACAGGCTACTGTAGCGTTTCCCAAACTCGGTCCTCGGGACCCCAAGGGGTGCACGTTTTGGTTTTTGCCCTAACACTACACAGCTGATTCAAATGATCAAAAACCAAAATGTGCACCCCTTGGGGTCATGAGGACCGAGTTTGGGAAACCCTTGCCTACTGTATAATAAAACAAATTATACACTGATCCAACAGGTAGGTTCTGCATGCAGGCTAAACACTTATATTATATAATAATTAGGGAGTGCTTATATAGTCCTGTTTCACTGTATATTCAAGTGGGTAACCTGTACAGGTGTGAATTGGTAATGTGTTTTTTGCATATCCCACCCTCGGAGAGTGGCGTCACGGCCAGGGATCAGCCATTATTGACGGCAACCCTGGAGCAATTAGGGTTAATTGCCTTGCTCAAGGGCAGAATTACAGATTTTACCTTGTCGGCTCGGGGATTCGAACAGCAACCTTTCGGTTACTGGCCCAACACTCCTAACCGCCAGATAGAGGATTTGCGGTTTTATTTTTCTTTGCATGTCTTATTGCCCTGCCATCACTCTCTTCAGTTAACACATTCAGTACTTCTACTGCACATCTCTCTGTACTGTTTATAATACAGTGATCTCCAAAAGTATTGGGACAGTGACACATTTGTTTTGTTTTGGCTCAGTACTCCAGTACTTTGGAAATGATACAATGACTATGTGGTTAAAGCGCAGACTGTCAGCTTTAATATTTTCATCCATATTGGGTGAACCGTTTAGAAATTACAGCACTTTTTGTACATAGTCCCCCCATTTTAGGGGACCAAAAGTATTGGGACAAATTCACTAATGTATTAAAGTAGTCAAAACTGTAGTATTTGTTCTCATATTCATAGCACACAATGATTACATCAAGCTTGTGACTCTACAAACTTGTTGGATGCATTTGCTGTTTGTGTTGCAGATTATTTTGTGCCCAATAGAAATGAATGGTAAATAATGTAGTGTCATTTTGAAGTCACTTTTAAGAATATAATATGTTTCTAAACACTTCTACATTAATGTGAATGCTACCATGATTACGAATAATCCTGAATGAATACTGAATAAGTGAATTTGTCCCAATACTTTTGGTCCCCTAAAATGGGGGGGCTATGTACAAAAAGTGCTGTCAAACTGTTCACCTGATATGGATGAAAATACCCTCAAATTAAAGCTGACAGTCTGCACTTCATGTATCATTTCAAATCCAAAGTGCTGGAGTACAGAGCCAAAACAAACAAAAAATGTGTCACTGTCCCAATACTTTTGGAGCTCATTGTATCTTCAACCCGTGACTAAGTCAATAAATCTAGCCTACATAATGAAGAGAAGCATAGCAAAAACACACCCAAGGAGAAACAAAACCTCTACAACATCTAGAACTAGGCTACACAACTGTATGGCCTGTTGGTTTCTGTTGTTTACTTTGACTGAACAATTTAATACCAAAGCATAACCACGTATCACGCTTCCCCTCCACTCTAGATTAATATGCCCAGGTGCATATTAATATATATTGACATAATAAAATGGTGTGGTGACATAATACAGGGACAGGACCAGGATGTGCCAGGGCTGCGTTCAGTAGGGCACAACATTGTGGAACGTTGCAGATAGAAATGTCCTGTATAGAGCTGACTGGAGTCCTTATTCTACATGTCAGAGATGCATGTTTGTTCTACATAACATATTGCTTCTGTCTGAACGTTCCACAACATTGTGCACTACTGAACGCGCTCCAGGTGTGCCAGCAGGGTAGGCTACTCACAGTCCACGCAGTATGAGGGGGACCTGGAAGGACAGCACGGCCTGCTTCTGTCTGACCACAAACAGGATGGGACTGCTCTCTGCCCCCTCCGACAGTACGTCCACAGTCACACGGACCCCCTCCGTCTACCAGGGCAGGGAGAGAGAGGGGGAGAGGGTTAGAGAAACTCACTGTATCTAAGTAAAACGACATACAGTACATACACCTGCACACTCAAATTTTGTATTGATAACTTTTTGCAATCCTAATTTACTATAAAACCAAATTAAGCTGCTCATAACAAGACAGTAGTTCAGTGTTCTTCAATCCTAGTACTGGGGACCGAATGCGCAGGTTTAATTCCAGCCCAGTACTAACATGATTAGTTGAAACAGGTGTGTTAGCAATAGGCAGCAACAAACGCCATACCGTCTGTGCACAAGCAGGATCGAAGAACAAAGTGGGATTTGTGACCTGAACTATTTACTCACCTTGTTTCGGGAGACGGTGTGATTGAAGGCGTAGATGGTTTGGTTGTCACTCGTAACCGTATCGTTGTAGGTAACATCAAATTCTGCATCTTTTTGGACCACCGTTTTAGTTTCTGCCCGTGCGCACCGCAAGTGGGTCACACATAACCACAACAGGGCCACATAACCAAGTCGGAACCAGACTAAAACTGGGCCAAATTTACAACAGCTCCTCAAAACCATTTCCTTGCGATTTGTCAACAATAGCTGTGCTAGCTGAGCAAGTGTATGTCGATCAAAACGACCAAAATGCACTTATTGACACGTTGGATGACAATAATAGCAATGAATGGCAAACCGACCCAGCTAACTAACTAGACTAGAGAACTCAGTTGTAATTTATCATTCACAACAACAGAACAGTTGATAGCGAACGACTAGCTAATGTAATAATCTAGCCAGCTAGCTAATGATCAATGTATTACATTCACACCGCTCCTCCTGTTTCACCATCACCAGCTGGCAAACTAGCCAGCTAGCCACTCCTCGGTACTGCGACGTAAACTAACGATAACAACACAGCTGTTAACGTTACTCTGGCTAGCTAGATCCTGAACGATTTAATATCCGCAGTTTTTACAGCTAATGTCATCCGCATTTTATCATTTAGGTTGACATATGCCTGTATAGTGTCGATCATATCAGGTACCGTAAAGTGAACGTTGTTTGCATCTGTTGAATCGACTAGCAACGACGTTTGAGGGATTAAATCGGTGTCACTCACACCCTCCCCACGCACGCAGTAAACAAACCAAGCACGGCGTAATGACGTCATTCTTTACAGCCCAAACATAGAAATAGAATACATATAACCAAATGTATTCCAGTAAATTCTGACATAAGGAATAGATACAACATTCCTTTGAACTATTATTGTTCTGAGGGAGCAAGGAGAAACACATGTTTCCTACTGGAGAGTCAACTGGACTAAGCGAGGGTATCTCAAGAAGGTGAGGTCTGACTCTGGTTACACATCTAGACAGCATGAGCATTCCAGATGGAATACATCAAAGACTATTGCGAACTCTAGGTGTAACAGGGAAATTGTAAAGAGATGAAAATTCTTCATAATTGAGGAACAACACTTCTGCATTCAAATGTTGACTTTGCAATTATATCTGTAGGGGAAAGGTTTGGTTCTTACGCTTACCACACAAATACCTGCTTGCTAACAAGGTCAAAGAGGCCAGAATTACACATAAGTATTTTCCTGCGAATCATTACCTGAAGAAACAAAACAAAAAGTCATGAACATTAACTGCACTTTTTGTGTTGAGAATCTAGAAACATTTTTACATTTATTTTGGCATTGTCTACATGTAAAGAGATTATGGCAAGATATTTGTAGATTTATAATTGATAATATTCTTGATGACTTTTGTTTGTTATAGGAGAATGTGCTGCTCAGTTTCCTTAACTATAATAAGGATAAAGAAAAACAATTTTACCTCTTACATTTAAGTGTGCTAATGGAAAAATGTAATATTCATGAATGTAAATTCACTAATAAAAACCACTCTTCCTTGTTTTCTATAAGGAGTTTGAGCAGTACATTAAGACCATTCTACATTCTTCGAATGATAAAGCTGTAAAAACAGTCAATATGTGTGTGTCTTTTAAGGGCTTTGTATAATCTGTAATTTGCAAATGGGACAGGGGAGAAATATAAATATATTTTATGGATGATGCACCATGCTGCCTTGTTCCGTGGTTGCCATGGTGCCGAGAGGCCGAGAGCTCTGCGAATATAGTAAATATTGTATTGTTTTTAAGTGTTTTATAGCATTTTCTTCCCATAGCATTTCAATTTATTTTGTATAGTGATTTTATTGCATTTTTCAATTTTTATAGCATTTTTAAAATACACTTTTTTGGGTTTTGATAACTTGTTGATAGATTAACTGAAATATCTGGTGGTGACCAATGATGTACAGTGCCTTCGGAAAGTATTCAGAAGCCTTTACTTTTTCCACATTTTGTTAAGTTACAGCCTTATTCTAAAATGAATGAAATATGTGTTTTTTTTCTCAACAATCTACACACAATACCCCATAATGACAAAGCGAACACAGGTTTTTAGACATTTTTGCAAATTTATAAAAAAAAAAAAAAACAGAAATACCTTATTTACATAAGTATACAGACCCTTTGCTATGAGACTCGAAATTGAGCTCAGGTGCATCCTGTTTCCATTGATCATCCTTGAGATGTTTCTACAACTTGAATGAAGTCCACCTGTGGTAAATTCAATTGATTGGACATGATTTGGAAAGGCACACACCTGTCTATATAAGGTCCCACAGTTGACAGTGCATATCAGAGCAAAAACCAAGCCATGAGGTCAAAGGAATTGTCTGTAGAGCTCCGAGACAGGATTGTGTCGAGGCACAGATCTGGGGAAGGGTACCAAAACATTTCTGCAGCATTGAAGGTCCCCAAGAACACAATGGCCTCCATCATTCTTAAATGGAAGAAGTTTGGAACCACGAAGACTCTTCCTAGAGCTGGCTGCCCGGCCAAACTGAGCAATTGGGAGAGAAGGGCCTTGGTCAGGGAGGTGACCAAGAACCCGATGGTTATTCTGACAGAGCTCGAGAGTTCCTCTGTGGAGATGGGAGAACCTTCCAGAAGGACAACCATCTCTGCAGTGCTCCACCAATCAGGCCTTTATGGTAGCGTGGCCAGACGGAAGCCACTCCTCAGTAAAAGGCACGACAGCCCGCTTGGAGTTTGCCAAAAGGCACCTAAAGACTCTCAGACCATGAGAAAAAAATGTCTCTGGTCTGATGAAACCAAGAATGAACTCTTTCTAAAAACCTGTTTTTGCTCTGTCATTATGGGGTATTGTGTGTAGATTGATGAGGGGGAAAAAACTATTTCATAAATTAATCAAAGGTTATATTTGCTATTCTGTGAGGGCCTATGTTCGGAACCCGCTTCTGTGCTTTAGGTGCCAAAGATTTGGACATGATGCAGCAGTGTGTGGAAGAGCGATCCCACGATGTGAGAAATGCACTGTTGGAGCTAGAAACACAAGCATTTCGCTACACCCGCAATAACATCTGCTAAACATGTGTATGTGACAAATAACATTTGATTTAATGTGCAATAGGGCATAGTCAGAGGGAGTGTACAGTTGGAATAGAGAAAGCACTGTGTGTCAACTGTGGGGGTGCCCATGCACCTGGGGATCCGAAGTGCCCTGTGAGAGAGAGACAGGTGGAGCTTGACTGAGTTCGAGTGGGGCAGAAAGTTTCCTATGCTGAGGTAGTGAAGAGAGTAGAGGATAACCCAAGGGTGAGTGAGTCGACTGGGATGCCCCCAGTGAGTAGGCCTGAAGAGAGAGATCCAGAGAGGATGAGATTTAGTAAGGTTGGAATTCTTACGTTTATAGCCATGGTGATCAACTGCACTGCACTGATGGAGTGGATATCACAGAATCTAGATGTGGTAGTTGCAGCAACACAGTGAATAACGAATAACAATAACAATTAAAAATAACATGGCTATATACAGGAAGTACCAGGACCGAGTTGATGTGCAGGGGTACGAGGTAATTGAGGTTGCTATGTACATAGGTAGGGGTAAAGTGATTAGGCAACAGGATAATAGACATTAGCAGCGTGTGTGGAAGTGTGTGTTTGTTTGTGTGAGGTGTCAGTATGCATGTGTGCGCATGTTATGTGTGTGTGGGCGTGCGTATGTAGTGTGTGTGTGTGTGTGTGAATAGAATTAGTGCAAAAAAGTGTATGTGTGTGTTGGGGTGTCAGTGTAAGTATGTGTGAGTGTGTC